>NW_009649570.1:302659-342718 GCF_000708025.1 Charadrius vociferus
TCCATCCCGTATTGCCACCCACAGTCAGTCGTGACACTCAAGAGTCCTCTATCCGAACCTCGGTGAGGTCTGGGCTGGTAACCGTTTGGCCACATTAGCAGAGTGACACAATGATGCTAGTGGTAGGGTCAACCTGGCAAACGGCCTGGGCAGCGCAGCCCTCCAGTGCTCCCAGTAATATTTAGTCCTTCCTTGTCACTAGCATTTAAGTGTGGTGATAATCAACATTGCAAAACCTGAGTTTCTTAAAGGATCAGGGGTACAGCTCCTTAATGAGGCCAAGACTTATGTATCCTGTGTGTCTAAGGCACCTACTGGGTTAAGTGAGACTCCTGCAAATGACAGTGACCTCTTAATGTTAGCTTTAGGCTCTGACCAACTTTGTAAGCCCATGAAGAACAGCCAGAAAACAAATAAGAACAACAAATTGTTATCTGAAAAACACCTACCAACAGAGCAGCACAAATAGGGCCGTGGATGATGTACAGCAGATGAGTATCAGAGCTGATCCAACAACTAGAGAAAACAAACAGGGAAAGAAAAAAATATTTGGCATCTTATTATCCGTTGTATTCCTTTTTTCCCCTAAAAGAAAATATAACAATTTCGCACAGTAAGTTGAGATGCTACTTACTTGTCATTATAATATAAACTTCTAGCAACAGCATGTATGCAGGCAGGGATCAGTGGAAAACCTGTGAAGAAAAGACAATGTTTTTTTTTCATATATAAACCTGGCAAATAACTAAGTAAACTTGCATCTCTTGCAGGAATCTTCTGTACTTGCACCTCATCCAAACTATATACCTGCAGAGCAAATAAAGTAACAGGGACCAATTCACTTTCTATTTTCTTAGATTTCTTTCCGAGGGGTGCATGAAACCTTATTCACACTGTCTTGCCAGGAAATTCACACCAACACGCAGCAAGAAAAGGCAAATCAAATTATAACTTTTTAGACTGCAATGATCAATCTTCATTAACACAGACATTTTTCAGATTGCAGTCTGCAATAATGTTAAATAGATAAGTAATATTAAAAAGGTAATTGTTTTTTTGACCACAGTTTTAACAGTATGATAATCAGTGTTGATTATGTCCTTACTGATAGTTGCTGGGTATTCAGAAAACAAGGTCACCTGCAAAACAAATTTGAAAACGGACTCTAGAAAACAGGCCGAATTCAAAATTTAAAAAGAATAAACAAATTCGTCATCTGGGGTCCTTGACACCCTGGTGCTACCTGATTTTCAGAAACTGCTGAGCACCTGTGATCTTTGAACAACATCTCAGCTGTGTCTGTAGGGGGACAGCTCGTGACCCAGGTACCAACTCACATTACAGCTGAATGTGCCGAGACGCTGTAGCTGAGGAGAATGCCCTCACTTGCACTTTGTGAATATGCTGCTGTGTATTATCTGAAATTACCAGGTTTGGCTTGTTAGTTCTGATACTGAGATCTTCAGCTACAGCTATTCTGTATTTGCTTAGGGAACAATACAGGTCAAATGGAACTGCTGGAAAAATAAATCCTTGGCCATCTCTAACTCAGTTCTGACCCTCCACCCTAGACATGGCGAGACTTCTCTGAAAACAAACATTCATTCCTGAATAAACATCTTTGAGATGAGGAACAATGAATAATTACTTCTTAATGTCTTCTTTATAATAGCAGACTATTTTCTCTATACAAAGGAGGAGTCCCTTCCTGACTGCAGAAACACACAATCTCTCTTTCAGCTAAGATAGAGGTACGTACAACTTCCTACGTTAACATTTCTGAGCCTGTTAAAACACTGCAGACAAAGAAGAGGGGTGTGTCAGCGTTGTTCAAAGCCACCAGCTCAGAGAAGCAAAGGGGCAGATGTTCAAATTCTCATGAAAAGGAGCAAGAGACCGCATTAGCCTGAAAGTACAGAACCTGAAATTGCATACCCCAGCCAAGAAGGTAATACCACATCAAGTGTTGTTTCTCAGCAAAAACAGCCACCACAATGAGAGTGTGCAGGTAGATGCCTTCACACAACATCCAAAAGTAGTTGCAACCCATTAGGTACAGGTAGATGAACTGTGACACTTTGCAGCTAACCTGTTGAAAAAAACAGAGAGCAATATACATTTCTACGTTGCAAAAGTCTCAGAGCTTTATTTGCAAAACAGAAAAAAAATACTGCTCGAGTCAAATGTTAATGTTTATTCTGTTTTTTCACTACAATTACATATATTTTTAAAAACAGAATTTTCATAGAATTTCATACAATTCCACACTTTATGGTGACAAAAAAGTTGGTAACCAAGTCTGCATTTTTAGTATTCAAACATGAGGATGTCGAGATCCTCAAGCATCATGGCAGAAAGCTGTAATGATATTTTCCCTTGTTGCAAACATTGCCACATTTGACCATTCCAATCAATAAGGAATCTTTAAATTATCTGATGGTAACCACTCAAGAAAACGTACTTTGATGCGGGTAATCCCCTCTCAATTTTACCAATCACAGATTACAACTACTCCAGAGAACGATTTATGTTTTTAAAATGCTTACAATACTTCCAATTTTAACGTAGTTGTAACTCCACTTAGGGGCAGTTGAGAATTTGCATAGTAGGTTCTGGAAGGAAGCTCGCTTGTTAGCATATATTCATATTTAGCTTCATTCAAAAGATACTCGTCAACTGAAATGTTATAATGTAACTTATTGTGAAGACTAAAATGTGAGGTTGTGAAAAAGGAGCAATAGTTAACTTGCAGATTCGGACACAGTAGATTTTTTTTCCTTCTGAAATTACCATGTGGTTGATTGATTTATTTCTGGCACTTAGCTTAAACCGTAAATCAATACTGCTTTACAGTGTTCTGCTACCTAACTCAATGATGACTATCAGCAGCTATCTCAAGCTTGTTTTCCAGCACTTTGATGAGCTTTTACAGGAGAAAGAAAATTTGCCTTTATACTTGATTCAGCTTCTGGAGTTTTGCCCTAGCTTTCACAGAATTTAAATTTATCTTCCAGCTCTAAATAAAAATAAAGCTATAGTTAGGGATTTGTTTGTTTATGTATTTCATTTTCAGGCTCTTCCGTTGCTATAACTCCTAGCCTTTTGGGAGAGGCTACTGATTCACACTTGCCCCAGTATTATGAGGAAATGAGAGAGAGAAAAATTGGACCCAAGCGGACAGTTTACTCTGCTTTTTACTTTTGGAATATAAGTGTCAGCTTTATCTCCCTTCACAAAAATGTTAATTCTTCTCATTTCAACTGAAGATGGCAAAATTAAAGCCATAGGAAAGTAGCTGACAGCCAAAATACACTCCGAAGTCTTTTTTACTGCCCTTCCTTGGTGAGTTCAACTGTCATAACCTCACTGACATCATCTAGAATAGGCTTCTTTCTTACAGTGCAAAAGTGATTTGTACAAATTCAGAAGAGCAGTTCAGTATGCTCTGTCTCTTCAAGTGTTTTTCCTATTTCGAAACCTCAAATGTGAAATGCTCAAATCATTGTCAGACATCTGTTGTACTACGTAACATGGATACGTGGTTACTGAACATTTTAACCTCTCTATATACAACATTTCATCAAGTGTTCATGTCTCATTTATTTCTTCTGCCTTGCTGAAGTTTTTCACATACAACTCAACAAGGCTGCCAAACATACTTTTACTTACTGGATTAGTTGCAACTAACTCCTGATTGTTGGCAACTGCAGTCAGTGAAATTATTGTTACAACAGAGTTGCAAACAAAAGAGAAAAATAGATTTTTATGCAGGGTAATCCTCTGGCAACTCAAGCTCCTAGAATAGAGAAACAAGAACAAATGAATACACGGGGGGACAACTGTGTGTACCTGGGGACAACTCTGAAATTTTGAAATATTAGAGTCCTTTATTTTATTAAGAAGGTCTTACATCAACCCTTTCTTCAGCTCCAGTCCAAATTTAATAGAATGATGTGAAAGGTAACACCTTCCCTTAATCTTAATTTTTTTGGACAACAGGAGGCAAAGCAAGTACATTCAGTTCCAATATGTTTACAATGAAGGACCTACTTTGCAGTGGCTATCTAAAAGTGATTTGAATAGCAATAATATAATATGTTTCAGAAGATTTATACCTTTTTTCCCTGTTAGTACGAGAAGAATTTCCCAATTAACTATCATACCTGAGCTTGAAGAAACTGTTTCTATTTATCCAAACTTGTTAGGATTTTTTGAAGTTAATTCTCTTTTACTTACATTCTTGTAATTTCTCTCCCTTAATTCTATAGCTGGAGAAATACCAAAATAAGTAAAATAAAGCAAATCTTATCTTGACTTTTGTATAACTAAGTATACAGAATACAATTATAAAATGCAATCTATAACTGTATTTAATTGTGTTAATTTTCAAGTTTGCTTTTAATATGGCAATAAAATTAACGAGAAAAATGTTTTGAAGACCTCTTTTTTTGTTGTTGTTTTAAACAGAGGTTCAATAATATTAAATAGCACTCAAAGTTGAACACAGTCACCGCAAATTTCTGTTTATCTGCCATTCTAAAGAATGCAGGTCTAACTTAGTATGATTCCAAGAGGTAGGAGTGCTTCTCATTCAGTTTTTTCCAAAGAAATTCAGCTTTACAAACATGAAAGAAGATAGAAAGCCTACACAGGCTTATGTTCAGATCGTTGGGATATTAAGGCTTAATGCTCAAAAAGCAAGTGACATCCATTTTGTTATGAAAGTAGATGATCAATTGACGAAGCTGGGTAAAAATGAGCCTTTTAGATTTAAGATAGGGGGTGTGTAGCACATCTGAGCATACTGACTTGATCAGAGTCACACAACACATCAGTGGTGGCAGTCAGGAGCAGAGCCGGTTTTGCAGGGTGAGCGTTGCTCAGAGAAACATCTCCCACACGCAAAGAGAAGTGATAGAGACTGTGGTACTGTGGTCACTCTCAGGAAACGCTCTTTGGTTACTTTGGAGAAAGCATCTACTGAAGCATCTGCCTCCATTTAATAGCCAGCAATGTGGAGTGGGGTTGATTGACAAAATGAAATGACTAACTAGAGGAAGAAAATCTATCACTTACAAGCAACTACTCTTCACTGTTAGAGAAATCAGAAATACATTGACAAAGTCAGCAGGGAAGAAGTCTAAATTGTCACACAGAGGGAAAAAAAAATAATCAAGTTTTCTAGTCTTTTCAAATAGCATGCCTGGCAAAAAAGATGAAGTATGGACATTAGTGATTCGTTTTTAATTTGGGAGGGCAGGAAGGAGAAGGACTTTATATTTTAACAGAGAAATGCAGTTAGGGAATAGTCACCAAAGCTGGAGGACTATACTGAAATCTGTTGAGAAAGTGATAGATGAAACAAGAAACAATATGACCCCACAGAATGAGAGAGATAGCGAAGAGTGGCTACAGAGAAGACTCCACTTCTTGGTTGCATTCTTTGCAACTATCACAAGAAGATCGTCTGAAGCACCCCACAGAGACATGGAGTAAGCTGACAGGTTCAGACATGCACAGTGCAATACCACGAATCAAGCAGACAGAGTTTCTGCCAGTTAAGCCTTGGAGACCTCAGACGTTCTAAGCCTCATGTCACTAAACGCAGGGAAGAGAAACCACTGTAGAAATCAGTGCTGCCATACAGCACAAGGAACCACATGAACCTCTGGTTGCTAGGTGTTATTTGCCCGAAGAAAACAGAAAGTGTCCAAAATATAGAACACAGCTTTGGATGTGAATTAAATGATTAAAGTATATTCCATTAGGCTTTTTTTTTTTTTTAATTTTATTTTCGCTTTTGTTTTAATGCCTGAAACACGTAAATCTTTGATTATTATAATATGCTGGTTTTATGTTCTTTGAATATGGTTGTGGGTTTTTTTTTCCCCTATATATTTTATATATGAAAAGAGAGGCAATACTAGATTCCAGCTAAGTGCTTTGTGTAAACAAGTCCTGAAGAACTCTGGAATTCTGTCTGCTTATTGTTAAGATTCAATGCACAGGCAAGGAAAAGCACGTACAGCTAACGGGGCCATCTCTCAGGGTCATCCAGCAGCTGTTCCTGTTGAATATTCAAACACACCCATCCACACCCACCTCCACCCATGCATAAAAGGATTGAGGATCACCAGACAAGAAACAAGAAAGCAAGACTGATGACATTTAAAAAACGAAGACTGTTTTTGGTAATAAAATGATTTTTTCCTAAGTCTCCCCACCCTCCCTCTTCTGTTACCCTTCCTATATTCCTTTTTCTGACTGTTTTTCTTAATGACATAATATCCTTTAATCATTTAATTCTCATAATTATGATCTAAGAACATTTGAATGACCTATCCCTGATTTAAACCCTATGCAGTAAAATAAAAACAGACCTCCTGCTAAATTACCTATTTCCCATTCCTATTTTGACTCCTGTATGTCTTGGGCATTAGGGAAAAATTCATTTCTCCAGTATTTCTCCAAAAGAAAAAAGGTAACATTTTCAAAGGCACCCAGATGTGTTTGGGATCAGATTTTTTAAGGTATTCACATACTGCAAAATTCAACCAGTGAGATCCATATATGCACCTAAGGGGAGTTACCCTTTCAGCTGAAATTAACTCAAGGGGACTGAGGAACCTCCTCTCTCTCTATCAATCTATGATCCAGTCACTTGTCCACTCTTTAAGCATAGCATTTTATCCTCTGTGGGTGCCATCATGTTATTTTAACTGGTGCTTGATCGACAGCTTCTTTATTTCAGGTGGGGTTTTTTTTGTTTGTTTGTTTTTTTATTTTTTGTTTTGGGGTGTGTGTGGGGGACATCTTTCAAATTACAGCTCCGCTTTCTCTGAATTCACTGTTCTTTTAAGATTTCTCTTGCCTTGTTCTTCTTTATGAAAACCATACAACTATTTTAACAGAAGTTTTATAATAAACACATGTATGATTTAGAGTATGGAACGGAATGAGGAAGCAGAGCCACTGCAGAAGTTACTTTTATGTGTCATAGATGAATTTTCAAAAAGGAAGATCAGAGTTCCAAGTTTATAGCCCGTTGTATGCTATTAAACCAAGAACTCCAATCCACTTGGGGAACACAAGTCATAAACTGGATAAGTATTTCGAAGAGACAATTTTCTGAAGAAAAAACAGAATTTCAAATGAAAAAATAAAATGCAAAATAAAATGTTAATCCTTAAAAGTTGAAGATATTTGAAAAAAAACTGGCATTTTTCCTATGAAGAAAAGTACCGCCTTTCTTGTCAAACATAAAGATATTCTAATGGTCAGCAATCCATCAAATGTTGCCTGGAAACTATTAATTGATTAACAGAATACATTATTTGGAAACATGACAAAGTCAAAGGCACCCCACACAATAGCAAAAAAAAAAAAAAAAAAGTCCACCTGTTAAAGCTATGAATAATTGCACAAGCTTCAGCCGATACATAATACATCCTGGTATTAATCTAGATCCTTAAATACCCCTCTGGAACTAAAAATACTTTAGAGGAACTGTACATCCCAAGAGAACAGCTTGTAGAGGACTTTCTTTAGCTTCCTTTAAATTTTGTAATTTCCTTTTATATCCCAGCATAACCACACTCTAGAAATTGTGGTTTGTGGGTCTGGATTAATTCCACGTGGTTCTCTGAGGGGAGATGATCCTTCTACCAGCGGGAGAAGAAAAGAATCCCTGGAGACTTAGACAAACATGACATAGTTATAACGGTAGCAAAGCAGATCACCTGCTTTTGCAGTACGTACCACAAGCCAAGATGAAATTGGCTTGCTTTTCATATTACAGGACAGAAAAATCATGCTTTACTGTGTCTGAACTTTAAAAATCATATTCTAGTCTAAATATTTTTGTTCTCTCCTGAGAAGTCTATGTCAAAGCATTTTTCCTGTCACATTAGGTATTTAGACTGTTAAACTTTTTGTGGCATTTATAGCAACAGTGTAGGCCTTTTTTTAGGCAAAATCAAGCTTCTTAGAAGGACTCAGAGCCATTTCTCATGTCGATTTTGTGGAGGGAAAGTGAACGTGGAAATGATAAGCATTGTATTTACAGGCCATATGCAAATAAATTGATTAAAAAAAAACACAAGTGTTTTGGTTTGTCCTCATGAAAAGAAGTCAGAAGGAGCTGAAAAGTCATCTTGAATATTGGATTTCACAAAGAGAGGCTACAAAGTTGAAACACTGATTTGTTGGGGATTTGTGGATATGTTGTCTGAGAACCTGGGGAAAAAATGCATGTCTAAATTGGAAACACTGTACTCAGCCAGATGTGACTAAGAAGGATAATTTTTTTATCAGATATCTGCTACTCCTACATAATCAAAGTCCAGAGCATGAGAAAAGCAAAATGTGAGCTAGCCCCACAGTTGCTGCTGTATGCGCTACTCATATTTCAGTGTTAAGAAGAAATAAAAGATGGAGTGAGATGGTAGGGTATAGTGGTAAGAAATGGGTAAGAGAGTAGAGCAGATCTATATTATCCAATAAAAAAAAGCTGCAGAAATGATTCCACTAGTGCCTGGTACCAAGGAAAGCCTACGCTATGCAGTACAGCATTTGGCAGAGAGAACAACTTGTCTCTCTCAGCTCTGCTGATGTGGCAGCACTCCTGGTTTCACCTTTCTAGTAAGCCTCATCAACTTCAGAAAAAAAAAAAAAAAAGTCTTTCACAGGAAAGAAAAGTTCACAAAAGTGAATGAGTAAACTAATTTTAAAAGACCTGTGCATTATATGACAAGTTGTTGTGACAGTGGTGATACACTGCTCAAGCTTTCTTACAAGAAGGTAATAACCGTTAGCATATATGACACAACTGTCATAGAAAAAAACAGGACTATTTTTACTATTTCCACTCCTACTGTAGCTCTTAGCCTTACTTTCTTTACAGTTTATCATATTTTGTGGCTACCTACTTTGGAATGTTACTGTACCTATCATACATCATCAGTATTTTGGTTTCCATTTGCTCTTTAGTTTGGTTGATGCTAGGCATATCCAAACTGTAACTCATTATTAAAAAAACCAAACCAAACCAAACCACCACAAACCCAAAACAAACAAACAAAAATGTTCCCATTTTACCATTTCCTATTTTCAATATATTTTACAGTTTTTGGTTTGCAGATTTGGGATTTTAGGTTTCTGAGAAAACAAACCTAAAATTTTATTCCAATATAACATTCAATGCCAAACATATATACCAACTTTCTTCACCTTCTTTCAGCATCTAATTTCATTGGGATGGCTGCTGTTTCAAAGCATTGAAACCAGCATTGTCACAACCACTGATATTTGGTAAAGGATTTAAACATACTTACTTAAAATAAAAGAATATGCCAAGAGAAATCAGAAGTGATGCAATTGAGAGACCATGTCCGATGATGGCCAAGTAATACAAATTCAGAGCAGTCTGCAATACAAAAACAAAATGAAGCACCTGTGATGCATACACAACTATTGTTGATAAAATGCAAACTTATACATCTCTTCTGCATATAAAATGACTATAATTGGAGTAAGAAAATAAAAACACTACAAGATAAAGATGACTCAAGTTTAGAATCCTACAAATTAACACCTTACTAAAATCTCTTTCTGTAGGACATGCAACAGATTTGTTGAAATCATTGCTAGAACTAACTTCTTAGCAGTTAAAACATTAGGTTTCTAATATATACTGCTGTGTTTTTTTCTGAGTATTTACATAGATTTGGCTATTTATGCTACTGCACTCAGTCCATTCCTGTCTGAGGCTTAATTCATCTATTAACACAACTCTTAAGTAAAAAATGTGCTTCCTATATGAGTTTATGTATTTTTTCCTCAAAGAATGTTTTTTTCTTACCATTTAAAGATACTTCCTTGAAAGCAATCTGTGATTATGATGTTGCAAATTTAATTTTCTTTCAGCATTTAAGGAAGGGTGTGAAAAAAATTAATGACTGAAAAATAGTGAAGACTAAACAGTCTGGTTAAATAAGTCTACAGCCAAAGTATAGAACTATGAAAAGCTGGGTAGATACAAAAGGTAAAAATTAGGAACTAGTAAAATCATATTTGGAATATATACATGCTATCATTAATTCTTTGAATTAATAAACATATTCAATTCCACTAATAACAAACCCCTGCTTTCAGTCATGGAACCCACCTCACAAAATTTCTCTTGTTGCATTAAATGTAAGACTATCATTTTGCACATAAGGAAATTAAGATACTCAGGTTGAGCCTTATACTATCACAATAAAGTACAACTACCTGGGTTCTATAGGAAGAATTAGAGTATACCTACAAATGCTCATGTACTTCAAACTGTATGTATCTTCTGAACTTATTATTCCAATTTAAGATAGACTAACTGCACCTTGCTTCATATATTGACTTTTGAAATAATATAAAAAGATTCCAGGTAAAGCTTTAAGAAGGTTGTAAGATGAGACAAGGGTACCTCTTTGTACATGCTGGCATTTTTCAAATTATCATTAATTTTAAAAATGAGATAACTTATTTAAAAATAAAAAAAAAAGGAATGCAATAGGCTTATGTGAAACTTTCATAAAAATTTGGAAGTGAGAAAAAGCAAGGGTTACCCCTGAAGTGCAAAAGCTTGGCTACGTATACATAACAACAGCCTTTCTGTTGCCCATATCCCATATCACCATCTCATTCAGTGACCAGTTTAGGCAAAGGTGCATGATAAGGATTTAGAAGATTTCAGCACAATTTAGAACAGGCATGAAACAGTGGTACAGCAGGGACTGCTGATGAGGGCGATAACAATAAAAATTCAACACTGGACAACAGTCACATTTATTGTGCATTATCTAAGCCGCCTTCTGAGTAAAGTGGAAAGATAACGTCGTTTAATATAACAACACATAGAACTGTAGCAAGCAGTAAGGCTTTCTTCGGGGCTATTATTCCATTTCAACAATAGCTTCTGATGCATGACAGGGTTGAAATATCCTGGCAAAACAGCCTGAGGGAAACTAGCTCATTATTCATAAAGAAGGATCTTCACGGAGCTGCTCCTGCCTGGATAATATTATCCCAATTTCCAGCCAAATATTAGCTAGAATCGATGAATTATAGCACCTCTGCTAGTACAATTAAACTGCCATTAGTGTATTCAATGTCTCATGATTTCAGAAAAAGCAATACAAAAGTGCCTCATTATCATCTATTACCACCTTTTCTCGATATGGTTTCTAGGTAAATACCCTAAAGCACTCTTGACAGCAGTGATGCAGGCAGTTAGGATCTCTACTAGACGTCAGTATTCTTGATGCAATCTGCTATTATTGATCTCTTTTTCATGATGTCCAAATTAATTTCCAGTCTATCCTAACCTGTATTTTATATTCCTAGTTTCAATTCACTGATTCTTCCCATGACTGAATGTTTCATGTTTCATAAACATGAAGAATATTAGTGGATGGTGGCGTGGGGGGCAAAATATGCAATTTTGCCCATTATATCCCCACATACCACAGAACATTTCAGAAAGAGGGCATTTGGAGGTTTACAATATTTTTTATGTCATTTTAATTTTATTTTTCTAAATCTGTCAATGGATGGACATCTTCAAGATAAACTGAAGACTATAAAAGTACCATCTATACATATACCCACATGGGTATGTGTGTGCATAGAGTCTACCTTTGATGCATATCAAACAACTCTCTTTGAGCATTTTGCTGTCTGGCCTGAGACAATTTTGGATGCCTGCAAAATTTCACTTAAATAAACTCAAAGTGTAGGTTTTTCATTCATGTGAGCAGCTTAATCTCTCAAAAACTGAAAAAAAAAAAAAAAAAAAAAGAAAAAGGCACTTGGGAGCCCAGACACAAGACATACACAGGAAAAGCATCACAGGGGACATCAGACCCTAACACTTCTCATCATTTACTTCCCTTTGACCTCCAAAGATCCTGTGGTGAACTCACTCAACTACAGCTTGTCTACGTGTTTGTAAAAAAAGAAAAGATTAGCTGTGCTTTTCACACTGGGGAAAAAACCCCAAACCCAAAATATCCAAACGTTACTTAGAAGATGTATTAATCCCAAGTAAAACTTCGGTTGTGCACCTGCTGAAAATCTGTCAACTATGAGTTAATTGGATAAACCCATGCACTCAGCACATCTTCCAGAGTTGTGCAAACCTCCTGCAGTTCTGCTGAACTTGGACCCTACTTCAAAACTACAGAGTAAAATGTAAAGATCTGCTCTTACAAGGTACACACTTTGCTTACCAGTAGATGACTGTGGATGACCTAGACAAGTACTAGTACCTACACATTTAAAATACCCATAAACAAAAATATGATCGTATTATTCAAGCAGTTGAAATCATCTGTAAAAGACAAAGCAGGTGGGTTGGATTTTTTGAGTCTGTTTCGTACAGTTCCTCCTTTTTATTCAACATGCTTTCTTCTTTCTGCATTTTGATGTTGCATCAACTCTGCTGCCATTCAAGTTTTGAAAATTGTGAAGTTTTTCAGATCAGTTTGTTGACACCGGTAACATGCATTCATTCCTTTCCTACCTTCACTTTTTCATGCGTATAGATATTACACTGGGTGTAATTTGTCCACGTTCTGTTGCTTTCTGGGTGTCTAAACCAATTCCCACTTGGATCACAGATCTTCGTAACTTTTTCTAAAGTCAAAGTAGATAACAAGAAAAACAAAAAAGAAAAATGAAAGAAAAACAAAAAACAAAACCAAAAGAAAAACACAACAGTCAGCACTGAAGTCCTACTTCCTGATGCCTACTATTTAATGAGGAATGATTGGGAAACAAATGACAGCTTTATTAATATGACTAGAGAGACACTGCTTGTTACTATGAATTCTGAGAAACTAGAGGCCATTGCTTTTTTTTGGCAAGGACAACTGATAATGTGTTTTTCTTCAGAAAACAAATAGATTTCCCTCCTCCAGTCCACTAAATACCAAAATATATCAAACTAACCATTAGAGAACTACCAGATGAAGTGACAGGAATATTGAAATGGATTGTTTAACATCCAAGATATAAACTGAAGTCTGACATCCTACCCCTGTAAATTAGGATTGGACAGGCAGGAAAACGGGAACAGAGAAACTGCTCAAGAACCAAACTGGAAAATTTCTGGGACTACATAATGATTTCTATCATCAAATAGAAAGAGGCATGAAAGGACACTGGGAAATATTAAATGCAGCAGAAAGAGACAAAAGTGGAAGTCTATGACATTTTCCACATGCTCACAGATGCAAAGGTTTGCCTACAGAAACAGGAAAACGTTCACTTGTGGGAGAAATTCTTGTGGACTTCAACTGCTAAATTGAGGTAAAAGAATAAGTCATATCTCATCATCTCACATGATCTAACTTCAATTTCTATTTCCTAATCTAGAGAAACCCTCAAGGATATATTTCAGAAAAGAAAATAAGTAACTTGTCAGTTTTCTATGTGACAAAGGGAAAATGCAAGTAATGGGTTTGGAGTTCCTGAAATTCTGGAGCATTAGTGACTCGAGGGACAAAAACAGGAGGTATCAAGCACCCAAAACTTCATTTTATGAAGAAATATATTGCTGGAGAAGCCTGTGCACACTTACCTGACGGGTTGAAATCCTGAAAGTAGTCAGGACAACGCTGTACTGACACAGTTCCAGCAGCAACATCACTCCAGCACAACCAACCATCCCACGTCCTGTTACAGTAAGGACCTGCAAACAAGTAGAGAACTGATAATAAAATAACAACCTTTCTTTCATAATAGTCTTTCAAAAGTAAGACGTAAGACTGCATAAGTTTCTTACTTGCAGCAATGAGAAAAAAAAGAAAATAGGAACCTAAGACTTAGCAATTGATAATTTAAACGCCACTTAATAGAAATATTTCCCTATATATTTCTTTGAACAAATTTTAAAATGCATCATCATGCATCTTGAAATGATCTATGTGTACAAGTTACAAACCTCAAATCTAGAGCACGGTAGGCAAAACAAATGAAATAAATTCTGACCAAATAATACCTATTAACAAGGAGCCCTTAGGTTTGCAAAGACCGTTTTACTGAATTTATTTACATTTTGGGTGCATACGAAGCTTATACATATGTTTACTAATCCATTGAGAACACAGTGGTATCCCATCAGAAATCCTGGCTGGGAGGCAGCCACAGCTCCTCTGCCTCTGCCTCAGGCTGAGCTGAGCCTGTGGCTGTCACCAGGTACGGACACTTCTCCAAGTGCTCCACGGACAGGGCATCCACAGTGTCCCTCAAGAGCCTGTTTCAAGCCTCATTGCACTCACACAAATTCTAAGGTCTAAAGTAAACCTCCCTTAGGAATGAGCTGGGGGTATTATAAACAAATCCTTTCCCAAAAGGCATGTAGAATGACTGACCCCCTCTAGAAATTTGAAGATGTTTTTATTATCTTCTGTCAGTTTTCTTTTTAAGACTTAATAATGTTCTGTCCACCCCTGCCCCCATCTCAAAGGCTGCATTTTTCAAATGTCATGTAATTGCTCCTCTTCTCATCTGAAGATTTTCCAATTTGTCCAGATCCTTCTGAAGCTGTGATACCCCAGGCTGGACATAAGCTTAACCTGTCATACTCATACTCATTTCTGACCTCCACGCATGTATTTCCTCCAAAGAATCATTGCAGAAGAGAAAAAAAACTCACTGTAAAAGAACGCAATTACCTCTCCTTGCCTCACAAGCCATTCAACGCTTCCAGAAGTTATAAAGTCAGAAAAAGTGAATCCAGCAACAGGTAGAGTTACTGAGGTTAGCTCTGAATAATTTATCAGAAAAGGCATTAATGACACTAACACAACCCTCAGAGCAGAGAAGTGATGTGTATCAAGATACTTCCAATTTTTAAAGGCAGATGCGACCAGGGAGACAGGGGTATTATAAGAGCACAAAATGAAATAAAGTGATAAGAATAATCAGTCATCATTTTTTAATCTGGATATCTATTTAATTTAACATTTTCTTGTCTCATCAGAAATAAAAGCTTTGTGTTATATAAGAAGTGGTGCTATGGGCAGGTAATATAACATATTACTTTATCTTCATGAATCCCAAAGTGACATTTCTAAAAAGCCGCACAAACACAGTTACAGCCTAAAAAATCATTGCTGCCAAGAGAAGAAATTAATATAACTGAAAGATCCTGAACTACTGTAATTATATCTGTTGACCATTTGCCTTTGTAAAACCTTATAAGAAAATAATCTTTACCTTCTTTCCTATGGATAGGATCTTGCATGATTTTCTGGTAGCATTCATACTGCGCTGTCATAATTTTATTCCGTGTAACACTCAGTTGAGTGAAGTCCTCCGTCATATTTTGATGCCCTTCAGATGGTATAGCAGTGGCAAAAAACTAAGAGGAAAAAGACTTTGTTTAGCAAGTCATGTACAGACTCCACTATGAACTTATTATCTTTTTATAAAATCTTTTAAAATATTATATTTAAAATATTATTTTATTGAAGGAAAATTATCTTCAATTCTTATTACTGACAGGATGATTTTGTCTTTTTCTGGATAATTTAGCAATTCTTCTTACTACTGAATCTTGCCAAATATCTCCTGAATGAGCATGGGGGAGTAGCAATCTGCAAGATTTGTAAATAATAGTGGAAAAATGCATAGAAAGCACTGAGACAATCAAAAGCATATAAACAGCTTTTGCAGAATCCAGTAAAATATGTCAAAGTTACATTAATCTAAAAGGCATTTGAATCAGGCCTGAAATGATCCTTTATGAAAAAAGACTTTCTATATATTGTATGCACTGCAGCTTTTGGCTTCTTTAGAGCTATTTGGTTACTCTACAGTCTTGTGAACCATAAATTCAACCCTCAGAATACAAAAAAGTATTTAAAAGACATGACATTGACTTTTATAGTTATTAAAAATAATTTTTTAAAAAACATAAGAAAGTGGATCTTGATCAGAACCTTTAAAGTGCATTTTTAAAAGTAGTTAAATATTTTATGGGAAGCTGCTAAACCTCATGGAAAAACAAAGCTGCAGACTGAAATACTGTACCACTGTCATACAAGGGGTGAAATTAAAATTTCTGAGGATGTCCTCTGAATCCAAGCTGGATATATCCTCCACTCTTCCTGGGGTCTGCATAGTACTGCTTATACGTCACTTGTCAACTGTTACTGTAAAGTTCTCTGCTAGCAAGGGCTATGCTGGGTTCAGCATCAGCAGAAGTAAGTACTATTTCTGTTCCTTTACCACAGGAATTAAAAGGAGAACAGAAGGTAGATAAAGATCCTGCTGTGCAGAAACTACATTTGAACACAAGGTTAGCTGTTTCTGCATTTCCGTATTAATAATTTATATGGTATTCTGTACATACTTGTTAAAACTGGAAGTGATTTAAAAAAATTATGAGACTCACCATAGTAACGGATAAGAAGAACAGCAAAAATGTGATCCAGATTTTTGTCATTTTTTGTATCTGGTGCAGTGAATTTTGTACGGTAGTTGAATGAACTCAAACTGCAATGAAAAAAAAAGTAGGAAGAAATTTAGTAATCGATGAAAGCCAAAACTGATAGAGGACTTAATATTTTCTTTCTGAATTAAAACAAATCAATATTTATTCACAAATAGTGATGCAACATGATATACATATAGAGGTACAATATGTTGTGAAAAAAATGCGTTCAAGTCCCCAGCAGTGAATTCCAGCAGCAAATTCCAGCAGCAGGGATTTTCCTGCACTGCTGCCTCATTGCCTCAACTAACACCAGTTCTCAGTTTGACTCAGTTCGGTGCCAACTCTAACAGATACGTAGTAATTAGCCCTGAGATACGAGTTGGCTCTTTGACATCTCTGCCTTTGAGCAATGATAGCAAACTGCAGTTCAGTTTATGCTAAAGTAGACTTTGATTTTCACAAACACATACACACAATTATTTCCTGTTCTTTTCACACCAGCTGGTTTTTGATTTTGCCGTTTTTGGAAGAACTGATCTAGCAAGTGGCCGCTTTACCTTGAAGTTACGACTTTGCAAGGATGACAATGGCAATGCAAGAATTAATTGTGAGCTGCAAACTAGTTTCTGTATCTGCAGTAGCTGCAAACTAGTTACTTTATCTGTAGTTTGAAGAAAACAGAATTATCCCAAACAGCTATAATTGTTTTACAGTGCAGACTATTCTTGGAATTGATAATTAAAGTGTAAAATGCACCTAAAACATACAATATACAAAATCATTTATTAAGCACCTAGACTACCCATTAAGCATAACCCTGCTGTGACGACTCCCTCAGAGGGAAGAGAAATGTGCAAGAGATTTCTCACGCAATATTTCACCGTGTCCTGAAGTATCCTGAGAAGACCACAAAGCTGAGGCTGGAACTGAGGTAAGAGCTTCTCTTCTGCTTGCATGGTAGCAAAAGACCTCTCCATATTTAGATTGTTATTACTACTAAACCTTTCAAAATCTAAGTATCTCACTGTACTAGCATTAATGAAGATATCAGCCAAAATAAAGGGCACCACATCTGAGTGAGTTAAGCTCCCTTGTACAGATTAATTCACTAGAAATAATACACTGCTACATAAGATATAAAACTCACCTACCCCAAAAGTCCCTCCTATACCTAGCTCAAAGTTCCCACTGCTACTGCTGACTCAAGAGGGCTGCTGGAAGCTGAGCACCTACACACAAACGTGCCTCCTGACCCAAGCCATGGTCTCCCTCAGATCACACTTGCTCTTGTCTTTGGAAGTCTTTCTTATCCAGCAGTCACATCCTACGAGAGACTGGTGGATGACAAACAACTGACAGTACATTGACCAGCAGAGATAATTTTAGAAAAAGCCCATCGTTTTTAAAAAACCCACCCTGTCATTCACAAAAAGCAAGCATTATATATCTACTTATTCTCTGCTTTGACACTGAGACTGGGTCCCCTTAACACAACTGTAATACAATGAACAACATTTTGTAGGATATACTGAATACAAAATATGATGTCATTGTTGTTTATTGTATAGCTTGATGCAAATACAAGAAATGTGATGTAAAATCAGTTACTGTTGTGCCTGTTTAACCAAGACTAAGACTGTAACAATAATCTTCCCTCTATTTTTACCACTGGCATGCAATCCTGTGATTATTGGAAATTGCACAGGTAATTCAGTGAGACACTGAAATTCAAGTATGCTATTCTGAAGGCTCTTAGAATACATGGTTCTAAGAAGGCTCTTAATTAGTATACATGAAATATATTCTCAGTTTGAGCTAATACTTCTCTGGAAAGTCCATGTGTGATGAGAACTACAGTGAATAGATAATTGTAAAAATCACTGCCTGTTAACTAAAAAAAAATCTAAATATCTATGTGTAGTGACTAAAGATTAACTGAAAACTAAATATAAATAGAGATATCTAAAGAGGCAATATGATTTTAATTCTGCATGATAGCTGGGGGCAAGGGAGATTAATGCCAACCTATTATAAGTCTTCAGCCATTTATAGTTGTGTCTGTTTACCTATGAAGAGGAATAAAACTACCGGCCTTTTAATTAACTACTTGCTTGTAAAGTAATTGAGTAATCTGCTGTCTCCAAAGTATGCCAAAGCACATCTGCATAGGGTTAAAAGCCGTAAATGATGTACACAGGACAAGCAAAGAGACGAATCAAGTAGAACATAGCAACCATAATTTAGTGTATGTTTTTCTATATATGTATACAAGAGTTCAAAATATTTTTCTCTGCAATAGCTCCAAAAATCTTTTTGCTAAAACAAATGTTGGATGGTAAATTTAAAATGCATATTCAAATATTGCCCCCACTTAGCTTTGCTTATGTTTATTTGTCTAAAAGATACAATGTCATATAAACAAAGGCAGAATTTACCTGCTTTGATTCACAGTCCATCATTATTTCTGTTCCACAATATCAAAAGCCACCCCTTAGCTCATTTCCTTTAATGGTCCAAATGTTTTCATATCTAGTGGTTGTGTAGACATTTCCTATCAACTATTCCAGTATCCAGTGCTAAATTATTAATTCTTCCCAGGAGATAAAAGATTAAGTCAAGTCTATAATTCGCTCTATGCTTTCCACTCTTTTCTCACAGTTGCTAACTGCAAAAAATTTATATATATAGAAAAAAATCTTTTTCATAAACATCACTATTTTTGGACTTAATTACAAAATGCAGGATGAAGGTCATTCAGATGTCTATTTGGACTTCAGCAAAGCCTTTCTATCATTACTACATTAATTCATTCACTCAACATTAATTCCAGTTAATTTGGACAAGAACTTTCACAAGAATAGTAAAATCTTTCTCAAGAAAGGACAGCAACATAGTCCATTGATTGAGGTAGCAAGCCAGTACTGTTGAGAAAATCAGGCTGCTTTTATTAATCATTTGTTCTGACAAGATACAAACCAAATATAATTCTCAGAATGTTCTCTCCCTCTCAGAACTGGCAGGTATTAGATGCACAAAGAAAAGAAATTAATAGTAAAAGAGACCCATTCCTAGGTTTCTTTAAATAATAATAATTCCCAACTTATTCTTCTGCCATTAAACATCTTTGACAATTCTACTGTGGGGCAGAGAGGACAACTGTATTGGACTGAGATTGATTTGAGTGTATTACATGTTAGCTTGAGGGAAAAGATGGTGGAAGCTTAGACAGAATCCCCTGACTCCGCTCTGTCACAGTAAAGCCAACAGGACTGTGATTTACATGACAGGTATCGAATGAAACTGTAAGTCAGTGGACACAACGCTACAACTAGCAATGCTGTCTTAAGTATTTTCCCAGTAAAAGGGAATATCATTGGGAAGAGAACGGGGAATTGCAATTGCAAATCAGATCTTCAAAATCTCATTTTTATTTTTAGTGCATGTTACACTGAACACTGGGTTAACTGAAAAAAAAAAAATAGTAATAATGAACTGCCTGTTTTTCCTCTTTATTACATTCTTTATTACCCAAATTGATGATACTCCAAAGGCCTATATCATGTTTGTCACTGATGTCAGTGACATCTACTGAAGAAGGAGGAATTCAAAAGGAACTGCAAGCTGAACTTAGCCAAAATAATCACTGGTATAGCTTTAACAGATGTTCACATTTCTCTTCCTCCTGCTTTCTCTACAGAGCCATCCTGCCTAATCAGCTCATTCTACTTTTAATCTTTTCCCGTCCTCCCAAGAATAAATGTCATCCTTGCTGAGCTCCAGACACTTCCCATTTCAATGGGGGTTAAAAAAAGTAGTCAGCAAGAAAAATAATTTTTGGAACTTCAGTCAGCTGACCACATTTAGTACAAAAGAAAAACCCCAGGCATCTTCTACCTTAAGCTTGCCTTTAAGTTTGATTTTAAGTCAGAATGCAACTCTGTAGGAGTGTTATAGGAGAGAGAGTCTACTTATGTCATTGTGTGCACATTCATGCACATGCACAAACATTTTTCACTTATTGGTAATCTTTGATTTGCCCAAGAAAAGAAAAAAAACAACACAAACAAACCACAGAACCCCAAACCATTTTCAGTATATATTACTTATCTTGCAATGTGCTATAATCTTGCAACACTTGCAACACTGAAGTTGAACATGTGCAAATATAGATGGATATCCTTCCTCTCTGACTGAAATTGGGAGTCAGACAGGCTGTATTCTTGACAAAAATAAACCCTCTTGCTTTTGTTCTAACACTCCCTGGTTTTGTTTTGTTGCGATATCTCTCAAAAATAGCTATACACGCTATTTTGTTAATTCTGGTTCTTTTTAGAGGGAGGCATTAAACACTCAAAGGTTTAAACACTCAAGTGTTTAAACCCCAGGCAATGTTCGGTTGTTTCAGCCCAAGACACAGGCAAAAGTACAAGCTGGAAAACGCCCAACCCTTTTCAAGCATCCCTAATTTGAATTTATGTAGTACACTTAGAGAAAAAAAAAACAAAAAAACAAAAAAACCCAAACCAAAACCAAAACAGTAGAATCAAATGGAACTACAGATCCACTTATATCTCCCCTCAAGTAAACTTTGTGGGAAATATTCTGCCCATCATCTACCTGAAAGGGCTTTGCAGGTGGGCAGTACCAGCCAAACATTAATACACACCAGATTCATTTAGTCCTGAAAGTGAACTACAAGATCTCCACACTTCTCTTAGAGAACAATGCAGGACAATTTGGAAAACACCCTAATCAGGTGAAACGCCCTCATTTCTGAGGGAACAACTTCTGCTGGGGCTTGGTCCGATCTGCTCTGACGGTATTACACAGCAGCCCACAGCTGTATGTGTGGAAATTACTCCAGCCTCCTAATAACAATGGGATTAAGAAGGCTCAAAAATAATAGCTATGGAGCAGATCTAATGAACTCTGGGTAGTATAGTTTCACCACGCTAGAATTCCCTACTCGCTGCCCAGCCATCAGCAGCTGCAGACCTCTAAAACACGTGAGACAGGAGATCAAAAGAGCTTGATCCACCATGAGACAATTTTTATAGTACAGAAGCATAAACTGTTCACAGCTTTCAATGGATTTCATTGCAGTATTCTCTTTGTTCAGTTAGTGACAGGGCTTGGGGTTTTTTCAAACGTATTCCCCTTCATTTATGAACACTTGAATGAACTACTACATTACCCAAATATGTCAGGTCCATATGTTGCTGGATTTTCCAATAAAAAAAAAATTAACTTACTACACTGGTTTAAAACACTGCTACAACTCAACTGTCATGCTAATGGAACTGCTGTAAAAAAGCATTCCTATCCTCACTGCAGTTATTCTTTCAAACCCCCAGTGCGACTTCCTCTCTTCAAATTGGATGGGACACAACAAAACTAACAAAAATTCTCCTAAGACTATTTTGAACTCACTAGGAGTACTATGGTGAATTGTTGTGCGTACCACCAACTGGTAGCGAGCTGCATCATAGAGACAGAACACTGCAAAGAGCTTGTCTAAGAAATGCAGTGGCTTACAAAGGGATAAACTGAGATCCCTTCTTGCACTGCAGAACAAAGACTTCTAGGGCGCGTGAAGACCTCCACAAGTGAACCAGTGACTAAGAAAAGATTTGCAATATTCATATAACCAATGCGAAAAGTGCTATAGGAAATAAACCCAAAGTTTATAAACAAGCTGAGTTTCTTTAGACATCTCATTCTCTGAACCCACAGCATTGCTCACATGCGTGGAGACATCATAAAAAAACGCCACATCGAAACGATCCTTTTTTCTTCTACCTTTATTTCCAGGAGTTTTTTCTAGGGAGCAGTTGTGGCACAATGGCATTTACTCACTTCTTGAGGATTGAAATAAATAAAGAAGACACAGAGTGGCATATCTCTGTTTTATTGTTCTATTATTTTGTAACAACGTCAGCATACTAGGTGGTAGTTCAGCTCAGTACGAGGAAGTACTCACTGTTTATTTCTCGGGCCACACGCTATGCATGTCTCAAGGTCTCAGGCTTATTGCAAGTAGAAAATTAGGTCTAGTTCACAAAGATGTTTCACATCTTTTATTCTATTAACATGCAGATTTTTTTTGTTTTTGTTTTTGCATCACTCTAGTTGCTTGCCAGAGGCCTTGCAGAGATTGCAGAACCATCTGTAGATAAGATTACACAGATTGAATTACTTCTGTGTACTTTTTCCCATTAATAGCTTTTGGCTACCGTTCAGCTAAGTTTTTTCTCCTGCATCCAACAGAAATTACTAGCAGTAATTGACAACACTCTTGGCCAGTTCTAATAATACCTAAAATCATAAGAACGTATCATAGAGTGCTGGTGGTGCTAGTTTTTCCCGGGTAGGAAGAAACCCTCACATTTTTGTAACACTTTTTCTGTTCAGTTCACAGGTTTGGATGATATTGTAAATTATTCTGAGAAGAAACATGAGCTACGGAGGTCCAGTTAAAAACCAAACCAACCAAACCAAAAAAAACCCCCACCCATGAAAAAACCAAACAAATACAACAAAACCCTTCAAATGAGGGTTTGGAGGAAGAAACCTCCACAAGGTTCCTCCCCTGGAATATTCTGCAATTTCTGCTCTTGGGCAACATTACTCCTCTCCACATGGCAGACTGCAGAGCTAAGATGTTTTTTTGTCTTTGTCCATCACACCAATTTTGGCTTTTTAAAACAGGATTTCCACTGACAAAAAAAGGTAGATTATTTCCTCCTTGCTTTTACACAGACAAGTGTTCTCTTGGCCCCTGTGCTTTCAATAGATTTCCTATAAATTATGAATGCTCTATCTCTCCGTCTCAAATACAATGAACTTTACATTGACTTCAGAACATATGAAGCCAGCAGTAGCTAACACTGCAATTGCATGTGGAAGATGGGCAAGGACTCAATTAGCGTTATAGTTACAATTCAGCAGGTTATCTAACTGTGCCAAATAAATGCATCATATGAATACTAAAAATATCAAAGAAAAGCAAAATAATTTTTAGAATAAGTAAGAGAAACAGTACTCCACACTTCCAAAATAATTTTGGTGTTTTCTTGGTCATAGTATTTTCTGTCTAAAGCACTGATTATTTTAACTTCTAAACAGAAATCTCTGTCAGAGTCTGATAGTGCAATACAGTATAACTTTCTTATTTCTAACTTTAAATGAAAGAGCAAGAGCTGGCAGCTAACATAAAACAATCTTTACTGCAGAAATCAGGTCCCCAGTAACACACTTTACATATTTTATCAAAATACAAAAACCTAAGGATAATATTTCCCCCATTACTTACATTTTTTTAAAAGATGGTATTTTTTTCACTGTCTTATACAGTGAAAACAACACCCCAAATGCTTCCCTCTTGAGGAACCAGTTGTTAAATGAAGGCAAGTGAGATTCTGGCAAAGCAAATCTTTACCAACAGACAGACATGGCTTATTTTCAGAGATGCAATTGTGATTTCCAACAGTTTATATTTATTAATGCCTCTAGACATTTCAGTGAGACTATCATTCTGTGAGCAGTTGGTATGCTTACTTTACAAGCTTAACCCTTTTCACCCCATAGCTCTAACCCAAACGGTACCTTGATATCTAAAATCCATCAACACAGCTACATATGTTATTATGCATAAGACACCAAGTTCAGTTCAATGTTCTCTAAGCTATGGCATTTAAATTCTATAGCATTCATTCAAGCACAAAAAAACTTAGAAAGAAGGCTGCTTTGCTGAACAAAGTTATCTGTAAAAATGCTAGAGTGGCCACTATCAAACACAGAATAATGAAAGATTAAATTCCAATGGCTGATTGCCTAAGATGATTTAGTGCTGGTATTTCTCTTTTTTTCCTACCATATTAATTTTCTGCTATACTAATTTGAAAATGTAGTTAAAAACATATGCAGTAAACTTTCGTGAAATTTCTCTTCCTCCAAAGCAACTTCTATGCTGTGGCAAGGAAGTTCCAATCAACAAGCTATATTAAATACGTTGCTCGTGACATTCTCTCTTTTCAATGGATTTTATACTATGAGAAAGTTGCAGAGTTTCCACATTCTTATTAGATGTATTTTAATGCCTCGTTACCCTTTGTCAATCTGTATTCCTCATGTGTTCAACAAAAAAACCCCCCGTAATTGAAGCTAGACCAAGACATCCACAGACGCGCACAGCAAAACTTCATAGGCCAAACCCCAAAATTCATAGGCATGTGTTACTGATGTGACCTCAAACCCAATTACACAGTATAGCAAAGCATCACAAGTATGCCACTGGAGCTATTGAATCCTCCTGCCCGAGCCCAAATTCTATTGCTTCATTCCAGATGCATATTAAAAACAGTGAATGTCTTGAAGATTTTAGGAGAAACCTTCAGGAAACACTGAAGGGCATGGGGGCAGCCCTTAACTGAGAGTGGACATCGACTTCTTTGCTATGACTCTAAGGGAGAGAAGAGAGGACCCTAACCACATGCCCAATTTAGAGATAACAAAAATGTTTTCCATCTTGCTCTCCTCAGGACGCACCTGCTGATGCTAATAACAAAAGCGTAACCTGCAAAACCAAAAGGGAGTATAGTTATCTAGATACAATTATATATGGATGATGCTCTTAGTCATACGATTTAGTTTTAGGTAGTCCTGTAAGGAGCAGGGAGTTGGACTTGATGATCCTTATCAGTCCCTTCCAACATGAGATATTCTATGATAGGTATGAAAAATATGGTATATTCCTCCAAAGAAGATTTCTCCACCTCCAAACAGAATTATTACTGATCTAAATTAAAACAATGGCAGTATGAAATTATCAAATAGACCTTAACACTTGCATAAAACCCCTTGCTCAGATGTCTGAAATTTTCTTTTCCCAGACAGTGCTTCTTCAAGGCTGCAGAGAGTGAACTGCTGCTCTATGTACCCCTTTCAGTCAGTGTTTTTATTCAAATGATTCTGTTTGATGGTGTTTACCAAGTAATGACCCAAAAGAGATCCAAAGGTTTCTTTGTGAAAACGTTTATAGCATGAAGTCATTTTCTCAGCTGGCTGAGTTTTAAAAGTTTTTTGTTATTTCTTCATTGACACATGCTAATTTTACAAGAACAGTATTTCCACAGTTCAAAGACTTTTCTCAAGGTCAGAACAAAGCAATGGGAATGGGAGAACGGGTTAACCAAAATGCATCGGGACTTTTGTTTTTTTCAGGGCTTACCACTCAAGCTTTTTCTCACTGGCCCTGATCCAGTTTGGCAGTTAAGCATATTCTATGAAACTCACAGGTTCTACATCAGTTTCTTCTAGATTCACACTTAGAAATGTGAATATTTATACACAAATATACACAAACATGCTCTCATTCAGTTATAAGTAAATATTTATAAAGTTTTAAAATATTATTTTTATGAAATTATCACATACTATATATTATAAAAATACATATTATTTTTATATACATATATAATTATATTTTTAGGTGGACTATGCCACACCAGCAACTTGGAGCGGGATGGGGAGGGAGCAGGTGGCCAGGAAAGGGAACTGCTTATGCCAGCATAAACACAGCGCTGCTGCAGCCACTGCATCAGAACCGGTGTCCTAACTTTGGGTTCACCATTGGTCAATGACTTGAACAGAACTGATGAACCAAATATAGATAAAGTCTCCATGGAAATGTCAGAGGCATTATGTTCTTCTGATTTTGTGTTGGATTTCTATCTTTTACTTTTTTCTTTTTTTAAACATCATACTAGGAACTAAAATATCCCCAAAGCAGTTTTCTTTTCACAGCAATAATTTTGGTCTGGCTGAGAATGAAATTTTCAGATGGAAGTTCATGCCAAATATCAACATTTTCTCCCATGGGATATTTCTGATGCATTTACTATTCCAAAAATGTTCAGGTAAATTTAAGGCAGCTTTAGAAAAATTCAGCTTGGTATACTTATTCAAAACAAAATAAACCACCAGCTACTTCAAAGCCTTTCCCAGGTCAACCTAAGTCACCACAGTTCAGAACATTTCCTCTTGAATTTAAAATTTCACATGCCAGAAGTCAAAAGACCAAGATCTGGAATATTTTACCCTTTGAATATTAGACGTTACAAGTTATACTGTGATAAATTATGAAAACTACTAATCCATCCTGTAGCAAAAGCCAAGAACAAGCAGCAGCCAAAACCAACCTTTTGAATTCTAGTGGTCTGAAGCTTGTCTCCTTTGCTTTATAATTAGCTACAGATATTTCCCATCTTTCCTATGTTTTTTCATCTGTTATATTCCTAAAATGGCATTTTACCAGCAAATGTTTTAAATTGGGCTAACACAGAGTGTGCTAGCCATAAAGGAGTTTGTGAAGACAGTTAAAAAACAGAAGTAGTAAAAGTTAATCTTTTCTTAAAGAAATTACCTTTTATATATATACATATATATTTAAAGCCTACGGTGTTGAACAATGATTCCTAGCTGCATACCAGTATGCAGCTTGAGACCCACCCAGACACAGGACTTGACTTCCAATGGTCTATACGCCCAGCTCTGGAGCCCCCAACATAGGAAAGACATGGGTGTGTTGGGGCAGGTCCAGAGAAGGGCCACCAAGATGATCAGAAGGCTGGAGCACCTCTCCTATGAGGACAGGCTGAGAGAGTTGGGGTTGTTCAGCCTGGAGAAGAGAAGGCTCCAGGAAGACTTTATAGCAGCCTTCCAGTACCTAAAGGGGGCCTACAGGAGAGCTGGGGAAGGACTTTTTACAAGGGCATGTAGTGATAGGACGAGGGGGAATGGCTTCAAACTAGAAGAGGGCAGGTTTAGATTAAACATTAGGAAGAAATTTTTCACTTTGAGGGTGGTAAGGCACCGGAACAGGTTGTCCAGAGAAGTTGTACATGCCCCATCCCTGGAGGCGTTCAAGGCCAGGCTGGATGGGGCTTTGAGCAACCTGGTCTAGTGGGAAGTGTCCCTTCCTATGGCAGGGGGTTTGAAATAGATGATCTTCAAGGTCCCTTCCAACCTAAACAATTCTGCGATTTTATGATTCTATATTCAGTACAGTGGAGAAAAGCAAAGGCTCATAAATGACTTCTAGTGACAGAAAAGAATTGATGCACATACTCAAAAAACAGATTAAGAACACAACAATGTCAAAGCTTTGGTCATTACATTTATAACCAGAGCTTTTCTTTTTATACATTGTTCCCTTTCTGCTCATGGACTAGCTGCAGAAACCATCTTAATGTAGCCATAAAGTAGGCAAAGTGATAAAAAGGTTTTCTATTCTCTACCTACATCTCCATCAGGTGAAGACATGCACCAAGATATTGCTACAGCCAATGATATTTTACATTAAAGTAATTTTCTATCCGTCTGAGTTAACATTAGTGTTGATAAATTGAGGAAGATTTCATCCATCAATGTCTCAAAGCCTTGTAAATGGGAATTTCCTTCAGCTTCATCCACATCCTACCACACCCAGAGGAATATTGACATAAGCACAACTCTGACACAGACTGAAGCATCCAGGAGTGAAGAAACACTTATTCTGCTAGAGTTGCTGTCAGTTTAAAAATTAATTACAGGATCATAGCAATTAACTAATCAGCTTAACAAAATAAGAAGTGAATTCCTCTAAACTACGACCAAATGACTGCACTAACCTCTTTTACGGTATTTGCTCTATGCATTCCTCATTCTAATGTGAAAGTGCCCATGGAGAACACAAAACAACTGGCACCAGTTCAAAAGCAAGAGTCTCAAACTTTTCTTGTGTTACATAGAATCCCCCAATAGGCACCAATGACTGTCCAATTGTCTCTTGCAAAGTCTTAGTTCTTTCTTTGAAATAGCAGAGATTAACTGCTGAAAACTGAGCAGTGAACTGGATGGGCCCAGATCTAACTGGCCTTGTATTTCAGTTGACATCCAGTTATATTTTCATGCTGTTAATGGAAAAGTGATTCTGTGCCATTGAAAAATTCTACTTGCAGGGATTACGCTGGTGGGAAAGATGTTAAAATTTTGAAATAGCAAAAGCAGTTGGTGGGTTGTCTAACAACTTAGCTGGCATGCAATCTGTAAGCCACAAACATATTTGATGGTCAAGCACTGCACTATTGCACCTCCTCTGAGCGAGAATGACCATTACTCAGATTTTGATACTATTGCATAATTGCACTGCATTTTACAGTCTTTTTACAATGCATTCCATCTGTTTCACATAGCTGTATAGTAACACTGCAACAGAATGAAATGTATCATTGCACATTATCACATAAAATCCTCTGCTCTTTGTGAAGCAGAGATTTTACAGACAGTGCCAGCTGCAATCTGTAGGAAGCAGTGTGAATGTTTCCATGAATTCAGTTAAAGATCATATGCTCAGGGTGTGGCCGTGGGAAAGACTAGTGTATCTTACACACAGTCCCTAAAGTCCAATTAGTGTTCCTTTAATTACAAACAGACTTTTCCATATCCTTTTGCAGTATTCCACCCTGACTTACCTGAATGCAAACCAAAACAAAATATTAACTATAAATATTAAAAAATCTTACATAAATTGGACACAAAAATCACTGCCTTGGTAAACTCGAGTCTCACTTGGACAAGGTACTGCATGAAGATGAAATATTACAGACAAAATGTAATGAAACATTACAAGCACTACAGTTACAGCAAAGGAATGGGAATCAAGCACAGCTATTCTGGTCATAAATTACATATAAATGTTATTATATGTCATTTACACGTTTAAGCGCATTATCTCCCCTCCAAACATAAAAATAATAATAATATAAAGGCAGAAACGTGTAATGGAAAATTACACGTTAAAGCTTGTCAAAATTGCAAGCAACTGAAAATTTCCACTGCAAGCATGGAAAATATTAGGTGGCTTTAATATAGGTGTCCATATTTTCTGCACACTCACATCCTGCGTTTATTTTCCTGGAGAAAAAACCCCACAGAATTCTCATACTGATTTCACTCTACTCCATTAAAGAAAATCCCCAGTAGAAACAAAATGCACAGAATTTGAGGGGAAGTTTTGATAAGGATAACATCTACCAAAATTGAGTTAAAACATATTCAATTGCCTTTGTAATTCTACAGACCAGTTCCTGCCATTGGTTTGACAGTGTCTCAGATGGAACTGCAGTACTTATACTCACTAGTTTTGCTAACTGACTTTAATAGCAAAGTTTGTACATCAAACTTTCAGGCATTACTTACCTCAGACTGAGGTACCAAAAGTCACTATGAAAAAATAACCTTTGCATGCATTTTTCATTTCTTTCCTGCACTTTTAACTTAATAAGACACCTTAAAAGGCTCATCCATTTCATGTACACACACTTTATTCAGACAGACAATCTGGACTTGCACCCCTCAACTGTCACCCTCTCAATGCTGTATTTGTGTATCCTGTTCCACCGAGCATGCAAAACTTCAAATTCATCTTGCTGAGAAATTTTTTTGTTCACAGCTGCTTGCTTGGCAGGGATTTGGTTGCGGGGGGGGGAGGGGACGATTTTCCAAGCGATGGGGAAAAACAGTACAAAACTGTCATCATCAATGGCCTTGACATTGCTGGAGCCAACGGAAACAACATCACCCATTAGATTCCCTGAGAGGGAGCCACTCAGAAACAAACAAACAAAAAAATTTTCTGCGTGTATTTCTATCAAGGCAGCTTATGCCAAGCTTCCTTTGGTGAAATCCAGATTTCTCCTGCATTGGCTTCCTCTTGCTGTTGATAGAGCAGGGTACTTGCTGAAACACAGCAGGTAATGAGTGTGGTATTCTGAATTAATCAGCATATATGGTGGAGAGAGAACTCTGTTCTCTTCTGAAGCTTTAAGAACAGCTTTTTTTTTCCCCCCAAAGGAACTATCAAGTGCTTTATTGGTGAGCTGGACCAAGAGCAGACGAAGTTTTTGTACTAATTCTTAATTGGATGCAAGTTTGCTGGCAAATGAGTTCCATAGCAGGTACATGTCTTACTGACCCTCTAAGTAATTTTATAGAAATAGAAATCCTTGGCTATTGCTACAGGTGGACACCACACAAAGAATAGGTGGTATTTCATGGGTTAACTTCTCATTGGCCTAACATCTCCCGGTTTGTCAAAAGAAATAGAAATTTGCAGGATTAAAACCTGGTTGGTTCCTCTCCCCCAGTAAATATATTTCCCTTTCTCAGGAAAGTATTAGAAAACAACTGCTGCACTAGTGTGTTTTATCACTGCTCAATGATGAGAATAGTGCACAAAAAAAAAACAAAACAAAACAAAAAACCACAAAATCATCTTTATTCTTCACTGTGTTTTACAGCATCCCAAATCTTTACTGACTGTGCACTACTAAACAGTTGTTGCACATCATTCCAAAACTAGTGGCATTTTAATGACGGCATTAATTATTCTGGATATTACATAAATATTTTATTGACCAGGAAGAAAGTACTTTTTGCTTTGTCTAAGCAAAGCATAAAATGGATTAGGTACAGGGCCTGGTCAAAAGTCACACTGACAACTTTACCTATATTTGGTTTGTCCTATTCTAAAAGACATTGCCTCCCAGATACGAATTCTGTAAGATGTTGAGATATCAGTAAGCATCAGTTGCAATCACCAGACTAAGTAAATTCATTCTCATGTTGTTGCTAGCAAACAACTTTTAACTTTGAAGTCATTATTGATCCTCAGGCTGTCTCATTACACCACTTTACAAGGCTGTGGAGAAGAGAAATAAACCTCTGATGAGTGTTTTTAAGGAACAGAGAACTTTAAATCTGAAGTGGTCATCACCCAGAGATCTGAACTCTGAACCCTACTTGGCTGGTCACCTCTGAGGGTCAGACATTACAAGGAAGATGACCCTACAACATCTGTTGAAAATCAGACTACCAAACTGATGGGAAATTCAGACTAATCCAAACGTGGGAGCCAAATCAGCTACTGAAACTATACAGTGCTACCAAATGTAGAATGATTACACCAGGAAGTAAAAAAGCTCATTCTAAACCCCAAAACAAATTCAAAAACACCCTTCAATGTATTTTTTTTTCTTTAAGATCACAGAGAAGCACCAAGAAGGAACATAAAGCCAAGATAAGAGTAAGATAATTAAAAGCATTGATCCTGAATCTAAGACTTGTGAGTCAGCTGCTGTCTTCAGTAGGGTTTTTTTATGAAGGAATTCTTAAGCAATATCTGAGTCTTAAGGACATACCTAATGTGAGAGGTACTTTAACCAGCTTAATGGCTGACAGGCAGTTCTGAGAATCTAAGTGTCTTTTAACTGCTAATACAGATATAATTTTCATTCTCTGTAGGAGAGAATATCAGTGAGAAGTGTAGTGTTTAGAATCAGTCTACTTTGATTTACAGTTTTTGAGAGGTCTACAAAAACCTACGGATAAATTTTGAAGGATAAAAGGAATAAACCCCCTGATTTGTCCGAGAAAAAAAAAATAGACAGAATTTAAGCAACTTGCCCATCACCACACTGCATGTTGTGTCATGTCTGAGGTTTAAATACCCACTCAGCAATTGGTAATGGATTTACCATGCATTTCTGTAGAAACTGTCATCAAAGGGACTGCAAAAGGAGAGTAAAGTCTTTGGGCTAAGTAACAGAAAACCCAGAAAAATGAAAAGTCAGGAAAATATAACCCAATATTTCTGCTAATAAATTATCAGTCATTTATTTTCTACATCAGTCTTTCATCTGTAACTGTACATACCTGTCTGTAAGATGGTCTCAGACCAAAAATTGTTCTCAGGTTACGGTTTGGACATTATTGCCTGTAGTATCTCTAGGGACACTTCAGATGCTGAGGTTAAAGGAACATCTCCCACAAGAAATTCCCAGTGTTAAGAATTACTTGAGTAACTCTTACCTTAATGTTCTCTTTGCACCTAAGAATCACGAAGCAGGCTCCTTCACCCCTTCACTCCTAGACTGATGTGAAGCTAAAAATCATTACCTAAAGTGACCTCCTGAGCTCAGCTCTGTTCCTTTCTAATCTCTTGCTATCCACTCCAAGCACTCACCCTACAGATTGAATTGCATAGAATAGCATTGTGAATGACAGTTTTTTCAGTCATCTTAATCATGACTTACACAATTTGCCCCAATAACCAAAGAAATATTCCTTCACATTGTGTACTAATTGCAATTTTCAAACTAATACTCAAGACTACCTACTTTGTAGTAAAGTGTAATAAAACACTTGTGCTACATTCCACAAAATAACACTCACTGCAATATACAGGCATTAATAAAGGTGACTTAAATAACCGATTTTAACAATCTGGCAATCAGTCACATTGATTTCCATGATTCCTTCACTTCTCCCATAAAGCCCATAAAGATGAAGTAGCAATCTATTCCTAGACACATGATCACAAAGGAATTATAGCTGTCAATCAAGCCATCTTGACCTATGACAATCCTGAATGCACCTCTACAGCAGCCCAGATAAAATAAACCCACCTGAAACACAATAGGTTTTAAATACTTCTTGATTTTTAAAGTGATCACCTGGTGACAGCAGCGAAACTCATTGTTGCATTATTATTATAAATTATACAATTACAGTGCCAGAATGAACTACAGTGAAGTAGTCTGACCTGTTAAACAGGTGCCAGAGGACAAGAATATTAGGAAAGGAGAGGAACCATAAGAAAATTATTATTACTTGAAAGAGAACATACTTCTAGATTAAAAATGTGAAAAATATTACAAGGTAAAATAGAATATAACTTACATTAAAACAGTAGGCTTAATATGTGTAAGAGCCAGATATACTTATTATACCACAGGAGACTAAAAAACTAGTATCTGATAATTACCGTTGCTGAATATAAATTTTTAAAAGCTGCAGATATAAGATTCGAGTCTTCATTTAGATTCTGAAACACTCTCTCAGATAACGGTGATTTTGAACAACTCCACAGTCCTTTTAGTTGGGAAATTTATTCATAATGGTCGCAATACACCAAGGATTTCTCAAATCTCTGCACTGAAAACAGAACAATAGAACTGAAAGGGTGTTAACTTCAGAAGCTAATTATAGCTTTTCAAGTACCAGCACCATTAGCAATTTTACTGTCCAAAAAATACCCTGGGGACATTCACAACACGTGCTGGTGCAGTGGAAATGGACCTGCCTAGCTAATCATGATAATGCTTTCATTTTTAATTGATCTTTTACAATAGCGAAAGGTGAACAACACATAGGAATATTGCAGAAAGTTCTAAAGCATTAGAAATCAAACCACAGCCTCTCATTTTGATTCTTCTACAAACTGCTGGTTGCATAATCAGTCCATAGTATTAACTCCATTTGTATCATGGTTGCAATCTGCAAACACACATGTAACTACGTACATCTGCATCTTGCCAACGCTATTCCTCACATGTACAGGTAAAGAGAGAGATCAAGACCAGAGGCTAAGTTCACTTGCCCCCACATAGGCTCCTAGTGCCCTTTGAGGTGCCCTGAGGGGACCAGAGACATCTGCCAAACCTGGCCCCAGTGCCTCTGGGGCATCCTGCATGGAGGCAGCCCAGGCCTGGTGGACTTCCCAGGCAGCAGCAGATGCCTTCCTACTGGGTAATCACCTGTAATCACCTTATTAATGACTTCCCTAGAAACAGCTTAGCTGAAGGAGCAGGAAGAACAAAAAGAAACATACCAAAACCAAAATGAAAATTTGATGAAGAATAAAAAAATACACGGCGTGTTTATGTTTGGGGTTTCCTAGCAGTTTGACTAAAGTCAGTAAGTCATGACGTGCCCAGAGCAGAATCAAACTCCTCAAATGTCATGTGAAAAGAGGGTCATGCTTAAAGACTTGGACCACCTCCAAAGACTGCAAAGAAACGGCAAATTGGTAAGTAAAATTTTCAGATAACCCCAATAAGGGTCAGAAGAACACTATGAAAATTTTGGGTGAGAGCCCATCAAAAAGCTGAAATATCGTCACAGCATCGTTGTCAGAATCCAGAAGACAGCTGGAGGAACATTGCAAACACAACTTGTGCAGTTTTCAAGCAACTGTAATCTATTACAGTCACTAGGGCAGATGAGTACTTGTAGGCCGTGTTTAATTTGTCCTGTTTACAGAGGCTTTTTTAAAAACAATGTATACCAGAAACATGGACAAACACAGAAATATGGAATAATTTTTTCATGAAACAGCTCCTCCCAGAGTTTAAGTGATCAAAAGATTCAAATGATCTTGAAGTACAGAGAGGAGACGGAGGGAAGGGTGGTATCCTTTCACAACAAAGAATGTTTTTACTTAAGTATCATTATCTGTTGGGTTTAGACGCTTGCGTCTGTGATTGTAATTGACACTGCTGGGCTTTGCCAAACAGTCCTAAAAATGGCACATCTGAAGGCATAATCTTGTAAAAGCAGTACACCAGTGCCCTTCTCTACTTCCCGAAAGAGCTCAAAAGAAATGTATCTTTGTAGAGACAATATTTGATGAGGAAATAGATATTCAAGGAGAAGTGCCATACTTTGCTGAAATAAGACCAGGCTGTAAATCTAGATAGTCCCTCGTACAATTTGCAAATTCTCTCAAATAAAGTATTTTCACCACATAAGTAAGAGCTGAAAGGACCAAACATATCTCGCATTAAAAAGGAAAAACAAAGCAAAACAAAAAAGAAACAAAAAATGCATCCACATTGCTGTATTAGGTCTAAGTTTTGCTCAAGGTCTCTTCCACGGACCTTTGGTGACTGTTCAGCTGGAAATTAAGGGCCCAAGAGATTTTTTGAAAGCAGTAAGGGATATCCTGAGTCCCAGCCAGCAGCCTAACAATACAGCTTCCAACAGCCAAAACTGTGTGAATTGTGTTATGAACATCACTCATTACTGCACTGTGTGCTTATGGAGCCTTCATATAATTGTATTTTAACTATTAAAAGTGTTTTATTTGTAAAAGATGCTGCCCTCTAAGTAAGAGGTTCCCACTCAATAAAAATCAAACTATGATTTTGAATTCTTTTTTTATTTCTCAATATATTCAGGTAGTCAGCTTTGGAAGCTCCACTATGTAATTCTGATGTATTTCTTGGGAATAAAAAATTAGGCTGTGAAAAGTCTCTTCCATACTTCATTTTCCTATCATTTGTATTTCACATCTGACCAGTATAATATGGAATCTTCTTTATGATAACCTGTTCTAGGTTTCAAGGCAAAAGAATAAATATCCAAAGCCAAACTAAAATTAAAAAAAACCCACCTGGTTTATATTAAAATAATATCTAGGTGATTATATTATTCATGTCTTGATGGGTACCACAAAATAGCTCAAGCGCATTTCTCTAAGCAACATCCTTTCTCTCCTACAGGACTGTGACATAGGTGGAGCTAATCACTGTGGGATTGGATTAGTTTCTTGGCAAAAGTTGTTATGACGTACTTGCTGCTACATCCTAAGGTTTGTTAGCATTCCTTGTCCTAGCTGTATCTACCATGTCCCATAGGGATAACTGAGGAATTAGAGTAAAAAGCTATTATCTGAGCTACAGATTTCAGATTTTTATTCTTCAGAGACGTGCTTTTGTGGCATTAGCTGCATTTATGTGCACGGGATGCAATCCTTCAATAACTTTCAGTGTCATCTGCACATTATTTCTTGTTTGTACTAAACGCCATGGAAGTAAGAAAGCAGAACTGCTTAAGTTACAAAAATTTCTAAAGGCAATTTCTAAAGGCAAGTCTTTTTAACACAATTCATCTCCCATGCAACTGTTAGAGCTAAGAGCTGTTTAGAACTGTGAAAACCTGTTTGTAAGTCCTGTCATTTTTTGGTACATCCAACAGTTAATTTTGATAGGGGTCTTTTGATTTCGCTGGAGAGTCAGACTTGCTGAGACAACTACAAATCTGAGTCTTCACACATCTATCATTCTCCCTGTGCTACTTTTCTCCTCACAGCTTGATTAGACATTGTGAATTCACTGCTCAGTGTCGTTTCTTCAGTATTACTCCCCATAAGTGCTTCTGTGGCTTGTCAGCTCTCTCAGCCCAGGAGAAGCCTGGGTGTTATCACGACTCTTCCCTGAAAATCATCTTCATTACAGGAACTGTGATTATATTTCTTTTATTCCTCTCCATGCTCTGTTGGCTCTTATGCCATCATGACAGAAAACAGCCATTGAAATCTAACTACCATGTTGAGGGCACCCGAAATTATTTAAATGCAGAATGCTTCACGCTTACATTTTAAAACCTCTTCTCACATTGATGCAGGAAGGAGCAAGCTCAGAGTAGCTGGTGAGAACTAATCCTGTCCTCAATAACGCTAGCTGCTCAAATGCTCTTTGTTTCATTACCATTCTTGGGGAACTGTAGTTGTAGGCTTAACAAGCGTACTGCCTAGCTGGCAAATGTGAATTTTGTCACTATGACAAATACCATTTAGGAGTAAATAAACTTTAGAAAAGTAAGACAGTAAGTTAGGGAGCTGTTGTTGATCAAAGCTTTAAACAAAACACGAGCATGCCTTCCTTTCTGTGCTAATTCTAGAAGGAGAAGGAAGTCAACACAATTAATGGCTGATAATTATAAAAATACTGTGTTACTTTATATAGCCCAGCATATAGCCTGCATAAACACTAAAGATCTTTCATTCAACTGCTTTCAGTCAGTGGCTTTTTAAAAAAATCTGGATAATATTATACTACCTTTGTTAGCTAAATTTGTAGTTGGATAAAGATGCATTGAGTTTGAGAGTAATAAGTAAGCTCCCAACATCATCAAGGAGAAATAATATTTTCTTAATGCAAAACATGGCAGAAATAAATTAAATTTCTTAGGGTGATGCCTACATTTTTTTCATTTCAGGAAACACTGTGCACAAGGTACAGACAGAAGTCAAAAGAAGGATAGTAAAGCTCACTGGCCAACATCTGATTCAAGATGGCAAATCCTCCATTTTGAGTGTGAAGGTTCCAGTTCAATTGTACCTGTGAAACAGCCTTAAGTATTCTAAAATATATGAAAAGCATGAGTTGCATTACAAAAATGTAATATCCCTGTGATATTCCGATCCCTGAAAACAACATGTCACTGCTAACAAATCAAAACCATCTGTTTCCACAACAACATTAATTGGTCTTATGAGCAATTTGTTGTGGAGCCAAACCTTCAAAAACTTAAGAAAAAAAATCATCAGGATTGGAGGAAAGGTGACAGTGGGAAAAAGAGACCTCAGTCCCAGTATGTGTAAACAAACTTGCACATTTTCTTTAGTTTACTGTAGACTTGGCATGTTTGTCAGTTTTACAATATTTCTCAAGCAACAGCTACAGTTGCAAGGTAGAAATATGTATAGAATATTCTACAAATATATGGTATGATAGACCATCAGCACCTTGAAACTGCTTAAGCCAGAAAATTTCTGGTCCTTGTGTTATAAAAAGTTATCCAATAGCCACTTAAGATTTGTAAAAACTAAGCTGCTTACTCAGTTAGGTGCAATAGCAGGAGCCAATTTGCAAATTAAGAGCAAAAGAAAACAAAAGCAAGTTTATCAGCAAATATAAGCACATAGCTAAACCATCTCAGACTTGAGAACAGACTGTTAGTAGCAAGTCTGACTTATTTTGGAGGCACATGGTTTCCATTATGCTGTTTTTACTGCAGCACTTCTGCATATTATGTAGACAGAAAAATTCTGTACAAATTTATACTAGGTGGGGTGGGAGGGTGCTGAGGCTGAAGCCCAAGGATCGGGAATTGATGAACAAATTCACTTCATCAAATAAGTAGCAGCATAGTTGGATAAGCCATGTAGCCTTCTGTATACTGAATGTTCTTCCAAGCGCAAGCCAGTTCCTCCATATTATTAAGAGTGCACACAGGCACAATAATTCGTCTAATAAGTACAATTTTGAAACTAAACTCAATGTTTGCTGAACTGAGGGTGCTAAAAAGATGCTAGCACAGGTCTGCTCAGTGCAAAAACCAGAAAGTCTATCAAAAGATGGATTTTCCCCTCCTTATTCACACTGAATATATTTTCATAACTCTCTCACCTAATAGAGGAATCTTATGAACATTATTCCTATATGCAAATATTTCCTCAGAGCAACTGTAACAACACACAGGAGCTAGGTAAGTACATTTTCCCCAGGAAAATACATGTAACTAAATAATGACAAATGCTAAAAGAGCAACCTAATACATTCTGTAGTGACATGTTGTGCTGACCAATGTTTTTTCCTTCACTTTCATTGCATAGATAAAGAGTTTTTCCTCCAAAAAGACAAATTAATTTAAGCTGGTGTGATCATCAAACTGTATTTTAGGAGAATATGTGTGTTTTAAATTTTATTTATTTAATCAGAATCCATATCTTACTAGTTTACCTATTATAGAATCAAGGAACCATAAATAGAGGTCACCACTGCATAATACATATTTGCCCATATAGGCAATGTATGTCAAATGTGTTTTTCTTTGAATGATTACGTTTACCAATTTATATCAGTGAAAGATGAGAATCATTTCCAGTGAGCTCAATCCTACTTCCCTGAGAAAAAAACAAAAACAAGAAACAGCACCAGCTGCTTGGCAGGACTCTGCTAGAATGATAACATGGTCTCTGAGTGCTCTTTTTCAAGCAATGGAATTAATTACTGATGAATACTAACACAGCAATAGCACTGACAACTGCATCACCTAACTGTGTAGCAAACAAGCTGTTTGCTCGTGGTGGCCACTGCTTTAATACAGAGGTTTTCCAGAATTACTTTTGCATGTATTGTACTTCTAGAGTAATATTTGAATGAAGTAGTCAAATTTGTCTAAAATTAGGAAACATTTACGTCTAACAAAGATTTATTAGCAAGAAAATTTGAGATAGCAATAGCATGCAAACTCATTATTAAATCCACCTGAAACTAAGCACAGAAAAACTTTTTCTTAAATAATATCCACCCACTAACTTGGGTTAATCTTCAAGAGTGATACAGTCATAATTAGAAAAATGAGTATGAACAGGTTCTATAGTTCATTCTGCAAAATTCTCATCACCCTCCACTTTAAAAGACTGTTGTTCATAAAAGATGACATTTATTTCTAAGAGAATGGAGAATTATCAATCTGAATAAAAAATCATTAATGAGGGAAAGGGACAAAAGAAGTTCTTACACAGCTGAGAAGACAAGAGTGAAAGAATAGAAAAGAGCTAAAATTATGCAAAAATCTTTATATAAAAAGTGACAAGGGAAGAACTGCAACCAAAAAAATCCCAACCCTCAAACACTGCCCCCCCCACCCCACCCCCCCTGTAATTGTGTGATAGTGTAAGTTTCTACAATTTTTTGGATAATGTTCCAGATTTGTTGGTCTGGAAATTTGGACAGGAATCTTGTGAGAACAGGCTTTCTGATGATACTTTAGATACTCCCAGGTTAAAAGCCTGCCAGAAATAATGCAAAAGCAGCCTTTTTCCATAATATTTTGGTACTTTGACTCCAACTCCAGCAAAAGAGTAGGAACTGCAGAGACGTGTGAACTTTAAAGAGAAAGCATTCAGT
>NW_009649570.1:342773-355494 GCF_000708025.1 Charadrius vociferus
TTTGGGGAAGACACAAAAGAACTCTGATTTCATTTGAATCACTTCACCCTTTTCTAGTTGGAAAAAGTATTCGTTGTTGCTATTTAAAACAAACACCTGACACGAGTCACAGCTTTATTCAACTTGTTCCTAAATGGTTTTCTAATAAAGGTCAAGGATTTCTGCCTTTCTTGAGCACTGTGTTGTGACTTCACACACAGGATTCCTGGAGCTTACAGATATGGCTGGTAAATAAAACAGGATGTCACAAAGGTTACCTCCCTTACACAAAACAAGGAAAATAGTTAATTCATTGAAAGACTGTGAAAAGGGGATCTTCTATGGGTAACAATGAAAACATGCTTGCTACATTTAGGAAGAAAAAGACACCTCAACAAGTCTGATTTTGTGTTAGATATACCTTAACTCTGGCTACAAAAATAGAGGTAGTTACATTCCTGCAAATGATGACACAACTACAATTTCCACATGTTTATCTTGTGCTTCTTTGAAAGAGATGCAAGTTAGAAAGAGGTCTTCTGATAACTGTGCTCTCATGCAATCAGGGTAAAGTAAATCAAAAAGTCTACTGGGGGAAGAAAGTTTCTGGCTTCAACCACCCTTTCTATTATCCATATAGGTTTGGTGAGCAAGGTCTATGCTTTACTACAACATATATTCTCTGGTTATATGTGAAAACCACAGTAAGTTCTTCCAGAGGGTTGCAGGGAAGTGGCAGTACTTTTCCTAAAGACTGGGGGATACAGACAGCTTTGGAAAGGCAGCAGTCCAAGTCTCCAAGAGCACGGAAAAAGAAATGGAGTGAAGATATATTTGGTTGCTCCACAGAGATTATGCTAAGTGAAGAGAGAGTCAATAGGATCAGACAGAACACAAAGGAAATGACAATTAAAAGAATTACACTTAAATCTTTTTCTTTTTTTGCTGTTTTTAGCCAGAAAACAAGGTCTAGGTACTGGTGAATTCACAGGAGCAGCAGTGTTTTCTCTTTGAAAGCTGAAGTTCTCTAACAGCAGGGCAGGAAAGGCAGTTGAATCTCTTCAAACAGACAGCAGTTGGTTGATAACTTGGTGACCTTCCTGTTAAGCCCAAAGGGCCACAAACACACAGAATCCATACGACCCGTGACATCTTCAAAGACTGGAAGTTGTTAACCAAGTGCCCAATGTCAGGAAACAACTGTCTGTCTGTGACAAGCTCAGTTCATCCTCCTCTATGGGACTGGAACTAATTTATTTTCTACTAAAGTATGCTTACAATCTCTCTCGAGAGTGTTAAGAGAAAGATTTTCAGCAATCAGTTGCAGGTTACCCCATTGGAATCCCAACAGAAATAATTTTTAACCATATTTGTGGTCCCTTTCCTGACATGACATACAGCCAAGAAGCCTGGTGCTCTTTCAAATGGTCACCCTCTAAGAAAACCCAGCTGATCTAAAAATCATCACATGTAATCCTTTTGATATGTTCAGTGCTGTAGGTATTTAGGTATTTGCTTTAATAAGTTACAAATGGATTCTGGAAATCCACATGTATTTCTTGGAGCCTTTTTATTTTTAAAAAAACTGCTTACATACATGCACATAAGATCATGCGGTATTTTAGGAGGAATACATTAACTATTGTGCTGTAGTTAATCTGGAAGAAGTACTGTTGGTTTGCATTAATTAGTTGCTTTATTTTTACATCAAGCAGTGCACACACCCCTTCCTATACCAAGCGATATATTAATATTCTTTGTTAATAACAAATAACATTAGGTGCGGTAAATGATTACCGAGCACCCTCTATGTCTCACCTTTCAAAAGGAGTAGTAGTGTTGACCCAGTGGACAAAAGACATTTTCTCCAAAACATAATTTCTCTTCAATATTTTCTTGTCGGTCACTAGCTTTTTCCCCCCACCGTTTATAACTCTCTTTAAACTGTTGCAGGTTTTGTTGGCCTTGTTTTGCGCTCTGCCTATCATCCATATAGTTTCACTAAGTATGTGGAACTGTGTAAGTACACTACTTGTGACTTCAAGGATTTCGTGTGCTTGAAGACTCAAAAGCCAAATGGAGGCAGAGAGCTGAGGAAAAACGGTTGGTCTCTAACACTTCTAATGAGCCATTTGTCAAACTGGACAAAAGCTGTTCCGTTTGGAAAAGCTTTTGATGAGTAGCATTAATTCAAACCTCAGCCACTGACACTTCATGTCAGTTAATGTGTTTCTTATTCTGCGAGAACCAGACTCACACGTATGTTCCTGTAGTGGCCGATTCCCCCACCCCCTGTGTCCTTGCCTACAAAAGAAGGCAGCGCTGAGACACGCTGTAGGATATTCTGCTGCCAGACTTCCCCCTTGCAGTTCTGCTAACCTCAACACTGACCTACAGTACCCTCAGTTTTCCATTGCTTAGACTCTGTTACACAAATATAGCCCAGTATTCCAAACGAGGCTGTGTTTATTCCAAGAACACAAACAAGACCATTTTCACATCTAAGAAAATGATGTGTCTTGATTACAGATTGAGACATTTTCAGACAATGCTGAAAACATATGCAGTTTTCATCAGCATCCCAAATCCCTGCGGATTGGTTTCTAGTCTACTCTACTAATCCCTGGATCCCAATCCCAAATTCACGTCTTCCCAAATTTGACTGAATCCTCTTGCTTGAACTCTTAATTTCACATTGGCTGGAAACCTTCCTGAATGTTTGCAACCGTGCCCATCAGTGAGTGTCTTTCAGCTACAGAATTGTTAATTTAACCACACATCACAAAAACAATCCACAGTTGCTTCAAAGGCCTACTAGTCCTGCTTCTCATCTTCACCTTTTACATCAAACCAACCCTTTGGATTCCAAGTGTTGGCATTTATGGAAAAAATGCCCTGTATGTCAAAAAGCAGCACTGCAAATAAGCTGTTTTCTTTTCAAAGTTCAAAAGCAATTTTTTTTTTTTAATACCTATCTAGACTTTCAAATTCAACAGTCTGTCATAAGCTTCCGTGATTTTATTTTGCTAAGTACAGTAGAGCTGATTTGCAGTTTGGTAGTGAAAAATTTCCTGGCTTTTTATCATGGTTTGGGCCGGACTGGCCACTGGGGCAAGCAACAGATGCTCTCCCACACCTCCCAAACCAGGACGCTCTTTTTCTTATTATAAATGATGATAAATGAATACTGCTTTTACTTACAAAATACATAAATTTATTATAAATATTGTAAATCAGCTTTCCACAGAGCAATTGGATAAAACTTGTATTGCATCAAATTGAACTTTGTTAGAAAACGGGCAGTTCATAGCCTTACAACACCAATAATAGGGTGCTGACAAACGAAGCAAGCTGGTAAATGTGAAGCTTGTTCATAACAAGATTGCACAAGAAAATATACTGTAATGACCCCGTCTTGAACATCCTGTAATAGCCCATTGTTCCTCTCTATTACTCTCATTCAGCAATTTTTTTTTAATAGCGGATGCATGGCAGCACAGGAACCAATGTAATGTGGGATTGCACGTGCACAAATCATGGCACATAACAGAGGTGAGAAAAAGACCCTGGCACACTGAGACGAGTTTGGAGTGCGCTATTAATGGGATGTGGAGCCTTACAAAACAACCCCACACCTTTGCCTAACTTGAATAAGGCAAATAAAAATATTTGCCTATAAATGCCTGAAGGATTGGTAAACACCGAGAAGATAGGAGAATCATTTTACCTATGAAGGGCAACAAATGACAAGAAGAATGGGAATGAAGAAGGAGAATTGTAGGTTTAAATTCTGAGAGATCATGGAGTCTCATAGTCAGTACATTTAAAGTTAGCATGTGAGCAGAAATAGGAAGAATCCTTCCCTTGCATAGATGAAGAAGAGATGTGGTAATAAGCATCTTCCGTGTGTAACAACTGGTTGTTTCACCTTCACTCTATATGAAAAACGATGAGCTAACTGATCACCGCAGTTACTGGTATCTGAACTAGACTATGCACTGAAACCCAGCATCTGCTTTTGTTGCCAAATTAAAATACTGAATAGACAATTAATTTAGCAACCCTACTGTGAATTCATGTCCTACACATAACTCCAAATACAGATTTCTCACCATCTAAAGGAATCTCTATCAAGTGGGTATGTATGTAAAGAAATGGCTTTTGACTGACCACAGGATACCTGACTCAGCTTTGTCTCTGCAATTAGAAGGTCACGCTATATTTACTGACTTGTTCGCAGTTTACTTTCCTATGGGAACTACATTTTGAGGTTCAGATTTATTTTTTTCTTTGTGCATTTGTCATTCCTTGCATCATTTTATCTTCCTTGCTTCCCTACTACCAGATGTCATCGTTTTACTGTTAGTGCTTGAGGAAGGAGTTGGACAACTGTCCTGTTTAAAAGCCATAAATGTTTAAAAATATAAAAGCTTGGAGATCTAGGAAACAGAAGGGCTAAAGACATAGCAAAAATAAAATAAAACAAAACAAACCTCTGGCTGAAGAATTCCCACATTCCTTCATGGTATAGTGCTATTTTTGAACACTTTGGTTTGGCAAATGTGCATTCCCTGAGGAAGCTGAGTTATCACAGATAACTGTCTATCATGCCAGTCCATCTTCATTGGACAAAATGTATTTCTAAAGTATCTTTTCTCCCCTTGCCTAATCTGATTTAGCAATCCCATTGCAATTGGTCCCCAAAATCTGCTTCGAATCTGGGCTCTTTTGGTGCTGACTTCACCCTAACGATATATGCGCAATCTTACGGAGGGCAGTATACACTGACATGCTCCGATGCCCCAGTGCCCCTGCAGAGACGCTGCAAGTATTTTGCCATCCTTCCAACAAACCCTGAGTTACTGCCATGTCCTTCACTGGGTTGTAATGTGACTCTAGGAAAAGCTTAGCATGTCAGCAGACTATTTTCTCTCTGTAGCTCTAAATAAAAAGTGTCCAGTTAAACTACAGAGGCTGAATTCTACCCTTGGATTGCATGCATAGTTTTTAGAAGGGGTATCTTCTCTAGAGAAGAAACTCCACTTGTACAATCTCTTCTGAAATAATTGGGCAAGGAAAAAAAACAAAAACAAACAAAAACAAACAACCAAAAAAGAAAACAGACCTAGGCCTGGCAACTACCCCAGTGGTTCATGCTAAAAGGTTAAAAACATCTGAATGATGTTTTTCTACCTAGTTTCCTGGGAACTCTGAAAATGCTGAGACAGCGCATTCAGCATGCGGGGCGGGGTTACATAAGGCTCTTGTAGGACCGTGTTGTGACTTCCGTAATCAATCTAAGAATGACATTGTCAAGATTTGAAGACTGCTCAAATTACCTCCTTTAATCAGAAATTAAGCATTTCCAGTATGAGAAACTAAACATAAATTAATATAAATGAATACTCAATGATTGTACTCCAAACAGAATTGTTTGATCTTCCAATTACAACCATTTCTCATGTTTTATACAAAACCTATATTGTGATAGCAAATAGAAATGAACAAATTTTCTACTTCTATTTTGCTCACTGGTGTGTAACTTGTGTCAATGTTAATTACACTTATGACATAACAGGCAGAAAACGACAGAAGAGATACAACCTTTCAGGTCTCCCTTAGTGAAAACTGATGGAGTATGAGGTTTCCCAGGTCTGTGGGTAAGGGGAACAATGCAACAGAAGAGTTTAACTTGATAGGAGTTCTTAACCTCATTTCCGTATCGGTTTCCAAAGTTATTCTTCTCTAGGACTATAATTTTCCCTGTTTGTTTTCAGCAGAAATGCTTTTATTTTCTGATGCACATAGACAATTAACGGACTAGAATTTTTTTTTTTTTTTTAAAATCCCTCTTCACCCACTCCTTCCAAAACAGAGAGGGGGGAGGGAGGGAGGGAGGGAGGGAAAGAAAAAAATAACAAAAAAAACACCCCAAACCCACACCACACTGGCATGGACATAACCACAAGAAAGGCTACAATTTAGTTCTGTGTTTAAGTGCCCACTTAGTGTTAAGCACGTGCTTTTTCCGCTTGCTGCTAGCCACACAGAAAACAAGCACAATCCTGGTGGCCTTCAATGTATTATGATGCAATAAACAACACATTTAATAAAAAATGAATGCAGAATGGTGGCCACGCAGAGAGTACTTAAACAGCACTCAGGAAAGAGCCTTAATTTTGGCTTTCCTGAACTTGTTTAAACTAACTTTTTCATGACTAAATACTAAATCAATTTTAAAAAGGATACCGATCGTGATACTCTCTTACGGTACACACATCTGTTGTTCCTCTTCAAGGAAGATGACTATGAATTTCAATATATAGTCATTTATGGAAAGGGTTCTCACAGCACCTCCCCCCCCCCTTCCAAGAAACTAGACGTGTGAAGACAGACATTTCTCTTTGAGAGGAAGGATAAGGCAGAGGTTAATTTCATCTGCATGAGCCAGTGTAGGATAAGCTTTTGGAAATATTGTCAAGCCACATTCTTAATGCCTGGCAAAGTGACTCATTCAGAGTCATCACAGGAAAGGAAGTTGAATAGAATAAAAAACGGAACAGGATGGGGGCTTAACCAGGAGAAAGAAGTGAGAGAAAGGAAACTGGATTGTTTAAAGTGGCCTGAGGTTACAAGCTCTATAAGAAGACGATTTTTTTTTTAAATATATATGTAAAATACCTCTGTACACGTGAAAAAAAAATGCATTTGTGCATATATAAAAATACACGCATGTACGCGTGTATTTATAAAAACCGACTACTTTCTATTTGAAAAGAGACTTGTTTTTGTGGATTGTCTTCCAAAGCTGCCTGCTGAGGTATTTGTTTCAGCAGAAGATGGCATTACCGTGGTACAGGAAATAAACAAGAATCCCTTCTAGAAACCCCCAAGTTTTTAACAACTATGCTCCGATTCAACGCAATATGGAATTCACAGAATATGAAGTTATACACTTTATCCACCAGAATGCAACAAAGGCATTGTTGTACTATTCCCTAAAGAAACACTTTGCACAATAAACAAGGCTTTTTTTTTCTTTTTTCCCCAAATACACATCATTGACTGTTTTGTACTAGCAACCCAGTGCGACATGAAAAAGTTTCTCTCCTCCAAATATTTTTACTGTGAAACTTTGGACAATTAGCCACCTAACACGCCAATTTTAGCCAATTCAAACAGAAAACAATATGTAGACTGTTTAAATAAATACGTTTACTTGCAGCAGCCTGCTGCAGAGCACCTCCTTGAATTCATCATAACTGAAAACACATTATTTGTGCAACTAGAGTTTCCATTGACAAAAAAGAGTAATTTTGGTTCCCAGAGAAGATGACTAAGGCATTTTTTAATATCATAAAGGCAACATTCAACTGACTCACACCTCTTTATGTTTCAAAATTGACACCTGTGAGTAAAACTTCTAATTGTATAGTCCAATACTAATTACTGTGTCATTTTTCATGTTCGAAGGGATACACAGAAAGATGAATACACCCAGTAAATCACATAATTAAAAAAAAGAAATTTAACAATTAAAATGGGATGCATGGTCAAAAAAAAAAGGAAAAATGTATTAGAAAAAATACTTCTAAATCCTATATCTCATCTCCCAAGCAAATTTATCTCTGTTTGCAAAATACTCCTTATTTAATCCCCAGAGTGACACCTGCTGGATTTCATTAACAGAAACAAAAGGGCAGATAACCCCATTATACAGAACATTTCAGGACCATATTGCAAAAATGTGCCCTTTTAGTAATAAAAGGTTGTACAGTGTCATATTTTTTGCTCCATTTAGGGCGATAAATAAATATATGGATGCAACCATAGATGAAAGAAGTATGATGTCTAAAGGTCTTATTCATTTCTGAAACATGTGTTTTTGAATTTCTGTCTAGGAAGGATTATAGAGCATAACATTGGGAGACACACTATATTAATTTCTGATAATATTAATATGAAAAATATTTTTCAAGCCTAAAACAAATTATTTTGGTATAGCAAATATGTTCTCGGCATATCTGTTGCTTTATTTTAATGAAACACTACCAGCTTTGCCAGTATTAAAATAATACAATTTTTATTAAAATTAATTTCCAAGATTTTGCCACTGTAATGTGGGGGGAAATCTAAATGGTAACACAAAGAGTGACACTATATGCCCATACAGGCATCAAAGTTGTGCAGTTTTCAAGCTCAGAATTATCAAAGAATATGTTGAAGAGATGATATAGTTTTTTAGGAACTACAAAGATATTCAGCCTAAACACAGTTGATGGTATACCACAGTATATAAGGTAGCTGCTTGGAAAATAATAATAATTTTTAAAAAATCATTAATCACTGCTTTTCACTCCTTGTCCTTGGTTTCATATGGGAAGTCAAACCGGTGTGGGCTTCATCAAAACTCTGTCACTTACTTTGTGTGGGATATTTTTTAAATAAGGCCTGCGTGATCCAGGCATAAATCCAGAAATGTAACATTGGTTTATTTTCTAAAATTCAGTTAGTTCCTTAATGGTCAGCTACAGGCTAACAGTGGCCAAAACTGTCGGAAAAGTCTTGGGTGACATCTATGCCATATTGGAAGGTAACAGCTTAAGAGACAAAGGCATATTTACATCAGTTGATGTAAATTTTCTTTTTTTTTTCTTTTCTTTTTTTAAAGTGAGCACATTGCTTCTCTCATGGAAAGTCTTTTTTTAACGCATTACATTCAGTAAAGGGCATTTGAAATGCATCTTTCCAAGGAAAAGCAACTCTAAATAAATCACTTCTGATCTGTTGGACAGCATATGCTGCAGCAATGATTGAAAGTGTTTGCACAGAACTAGGGCAGAAAAAGAATGACTTTGCTGGGAAAATGTAAACAGTATAAACAAGCTTGGGAGACTAAGACGGATATGCATGAGAGATAACTGTGAAAACAAAACTTTGAAAACGCGAAAGTTTAGCCTTCCAGTTTTGCCTAGTTTCTAAAATAGGCCAAAAAATATTGCTAAAAACAAATGCTCTAATGGAAACAAATTTAATAAGAACTTATATTGTACTGCACTGGCTGTGGAAGTCCCCATTAAGATAACAGGTAAGTAACAGGCTAATTTCTGCTGCTCTTAGTGCAAGGGCATTACACTGAAAACATCGGAATTGCCAATGAGAGAGCAAACAGCAAAAAAAAAGGGTTGTGAACAGCCATGGAAATCTTTCTCCTTTTTCTTTTAAATATTAAAAGGACACGACATTCAAATGTATCCAATTTAAAATATTGACACTCATGACACGGTTTTCTAAACAAAGGGTGAGGTTTAAGACTAATTGACTTTGACTGCTTAAAAGTCATTTGTTTGTCAGCTCATATCTGTTTTGGTAATACAAGCATTCATTCCTTCCTTGACACAGTGGTATCAAGTTAATTCCAGAGCTCTGAAAATTTGCGACACCAAAGACTTAAAATATTTCCCAGTAACAAAACAGTTACACGAGCAACTAAGAGACTTTTTACAATAAGTGTAAAGCTTAAACAACGAAACTACTACATATGAAACCCAATGACATAGCTACAAATGCTTTTAGAACAGAGGTGACCGTAACACTGAGGTAACGCCAATATTGTGTATACACTCTATAGGAATGGCAGCTAATCAGAAGCACAGAAAGAATTTTGCTAGCAGATCAAGAATACTGTAAACACATTGGGAACAGATGGGAACAACTTCTTAAAGAGAAATTCTATTTTGTTTTCCTAACTGTAGACTTGGACTTCTCACTGGAGAAATTACTTCATAAACAGCTTATGTTATGTTCAGTATTTACGATAGAAGTGACTAGATATATACTTTCTGAACATCGCTGCGTACATGTTATTATTAAAAACATATTGATAGCAATAGTGATTTTTTTTTTTTTCCAAATGACTGCGGACCGGTTTGAATCTTTTATCTGTATGATTTCATGAACTCTTGTGGGCCCAATCCTCCCCAGCTCTTGCTCACGCTAGGAACGCTGTTGGAAGCAGCTGATGAATGCACAGAATATAGAACTAAGTAATTATATTGGTGGCAAAGGAAACGTATTAGCGTGCTTTCTTCCCTCAGTTTTGTTCTTAATTGTATCCTAGTCTAAATCTGGGTTGTAATACCCAGACAGCCCACAGAACAATTCTGCGTTCCCAGAGTGGGCCAGGTGGGACGTTAGTCACCAACAACAAGACATGCAGATACGTGTTTTTCAACTTGAGCATTCAAAAAATTACAGAAGTTATCAAGAAACAGCTGCCAATAGACTACAGAACATAAGTGACTGGATGGGTCCATGTATGTGTAACTCCTTGTACAGAAAACTACTCGCATTTAGGAGTATTCTGCCCTTTGACAGTCAGTGGAAAAATTCCCACTGGCTCTCAGTGGGCCAGGATTTCAACAGTTGTGTTGTATCAGGAAAAGCATACTCAAAGGGACAAACGCTACATTTCTTAATGCAGAGCAAGACTCCAGCTGATCAGGAATTCAGAGTACGGTAACGTTTGAAGATGACAGGGTACACATAATGCAATTTTTGAACATGCAATGCATGTCATTTATTCAGGTACTTAGTTTTGTCCACTAAAAAGCACAGTCACCCTCTTCTACGTTGCTATCCTGCCATTCTCTTTGCTTAATCTGCAAGTAATGTAGATTCTGGCATCAAACCTGCAAACACATATAAGCCTGACACTTCCTATGTGGGCAGTCCCACCACAAGCTAAAACAGTTACTTGAGAAGAGCATAAAATAAGAATCTAAACCATTTAGCTGAAATGCTTCTGAAGACAGTTGTTCCTACTGCACTGATCGTTAAAACACGAACACTTTTTATCTGAAGCGTCACCTTGTTTGATTTAGTATCACCAAGTGCCTTTTGTGCTGAAGACTTTCAGTTGGATAAAGACTTTGGGATTGCTCCTATATGCAGTGAAGTCAATTAGAGTTTAAGCAGACTACAAAAGAAAATACTGTGAAAATACAGATCATATTTTTAATTGACAATTTCAGACAGTATCACAGCAGGTATACTTTAAAAGAAAACACATGGATTCAGATCTGGTCTTATTCATATTTATCCAGAGCTAGTGTGTCTCCTTTCAATACACTGAAAGAACCTCAGATTCAGAGCACAACAATCAGGCTTTTAGTACATCACTGACCTGAATGGGTTTAAACTGTTATATGCATTATTACTGTAAATGAATATCAAGATCCCCAGTATTCACAATAGGACTGGAAAGACTCTGCATTGGCACAATTGTAAGAGCAGCAAAATCTAGCCGCAAGGTACCAGGCATAAGTTTATTAAGGTAAAGAGAAAAAAAAACAAACACACACACACACACACACCCCCCAACAGAAAACAAACAAAAAGGCCCCTCAGCTATTATTATTATTATTTCAATCTCAGCTCCTATAAAATGTATGGTTTACTAAATGAATCATTGTAGATCAGATCCAAGTGTGATTTATAGCCTATACTATTTCTTAACTATCCTTCAGAAACAAGATTTCTTTTCTGGATTCTACAGATCCATTCCTTACACACACAAGGCAAATGAGTAGAAGGAGCAATCTCAGTAATGCAACCGTATTTGTAAAATAGAGGCTATGGCATCTGTTTTGGAGAGCTGAAGAAGTGGCAAGACTCTTAACTGTCTCTCCACTGCTACTGGAAGGCACAGAATCACACCCTGCCCACTCTTCAATAGCTTCTCAAGGAAATGAAACAGTGAACAATTAACTTTCGATAAATCCGATCGGTGTTGGTGGGAAAAATCTCCAACAGTAACACTCCGGCACGCGTAGAAGCTTCAAACTCGAGCTAACTTTTCCTCAAACAAACAAACAGAAAGTCCAAACAAAACAGAAGCTTTATCTTTTTAGTTGTGTAATTACAACTCGAAACCTAATTATGAAATAACTCAAGTATGACCCCTTTCTGGTACAATAACGTCTATAAGATTAAAGGAACACTCTAAGAAAATCTACACCACTTTATCACCTAATTCAGCCTCTCTTGAAAGAGCTCCAGTTGTATTGAATTAGTCTTAAGGACCCTTTTCAAACCAATGAGCCTTTAATTCTCTCCAGATGCAGAGACAGAAATTTGGTTAGCTAATATTAGAGGTTTTAAACAGAATCCTTTAAGTGCCGATTAGGGTATTTTTATCTCCCTTTCTACCAATTTACGGTTGATTGCTTCCTCAAGGATATATTGTAACAACACCAGTTTGGAAAGCCAGCTCAGCTCACCAAAAAAAAGCGAAGCTTTTCCCCATACTCCTTTCTCCCCGCGGATCCCATCCCGCACGCTGAGGTTGGCGTGAAGAGCGCGCACACACACGCGTGACTATAAACGCGTTCAGATGGCGCAAAACCAGCGTCCTTAGGGAAAACAATGGAACCGGCTTCATCGGTACTCACCGCACCGAGATTTCTGCGGGAACGTTTTCGGATAACTCAGCCTGAATTGCCCTCTTCAGTAGGGGGAGAAAGGCGGTGCTGCCTTCCCTCCCTCCCCGGCCGAATAAGAAGACGACGACCTACGAGAGCCCGTTCCTCCCGCTGGGTATAATCCAGTTCCCGAGCCTGGTGGCCGCAGGGGGAGAGGAAGAGGAGCGGAGCCGCCGCTGCGGGCAGCGCCTGTCAGATGCTGCGAGAGCGACCGAGGAGCGGCGGCGGCGGCGGGCGCCGGGGAGAAACAGAGCATCCTC
>NW_009649570.1:355538-355975 GCF_000708025.1 Charadrius vociferus
GGGGCCGCCCGCACTTCGCCCCGGGTCGGCTGTAGCTCGCCCGCCCCGCTGGGAAACGAGTCGGGACACACTCTCTCGCTCCCTTGGAAAGGAGCGGACCACGGGTCTGGTCTTTTCACGTATCGAGGCGGTGAGATTCGCCCTGGAGCTAGACTCAGAGGGAGAAATCGCTTTGGACCTTTGTTCAGAGACAAATCGTGTACAGTAGCCGCATCCCTCATTAACGTGACTGACCTGACCCACCTCTGCCAGAAACTGCAGAGGCTGCATTATGTCCCATACTGTAAGTGCTGAAAAGCTCTACAAAGAAATACTTTTATTCCTCAAATGTAAAACTGCATTAAAGGTCAGAATCAAATTTTCACATTAAAGCAAGTCCATAATTTACAGTGCCACTTTGTTTTATACCCAAGAAAAAAAAAAAAAAAAAACCCACC
>NW_009649570.1:356059-359716 GCF_000708025.1 Charadrius vociferus
TTTTAAAAATGCCAGTGATTTGAAAGCACAAGTGTGAGCTACCTGGTTTGAAAACTGCCATAATTGAAGACAAAGCAAAATTAATGGCAGTCCTTCTACTAGCTGAAAAGAATTTTGTATCAGGACCTAAAAATATTTCTTTGAGATCATTTATCAGTCGTTCTTTGTACAATTCATACCTGTGCTATAGATAGAATCTGTGTTCCCCAAATCAATAGGCAGTTGCTGTGTGCACATGACAGTACTATGCTGAACAAATGTGGAGTTCGTAGAGCATTAAGTTCAAATACTATTAACACCTGTAACACCAGTATTCCTTATGTAAGGCCATAGGGATCTCCCAAATGTTGTGGTTCTGCAAGCGCTCATCAAAATCATAACCATTTAATTTGCTCATGAAATGAAATATTCTGCTTGCTTCTCACTACCTGGTGCTCATCCACTGTTTTTACCAGCAGAAATATTTGTGGAACATGTGAAATGGATGAGAGAATTTATCTGACTGTTGAAAATCTTTTTGAATGAAACCAGCAAGAAACCCAAAACTAAGAAAAAAAACCTAAAACCCAACAACCCCAAACCAGGGTCAGGAAAAATCAGAAGAGGGAAGAGAGGGGCAGGAATACTTTAAATCCATACGGCCACTGGATAACATGAATTGTGAAATCACGCTCTAGGGTCACTAAAAGAGCAGGCATATGACTTTAATACTCATTTGGCACATGCGAGTGTTGGTGCTTCTAGGATCTTACATCAACAGGAGAATGTTTGAGTTTTATAATCAGTGAAGAACTAAGAACTGGCACTCTGAACTTCTAGGCAATGTAAACAGATATAAGCCGGGGATTAGCTCTGATTCTGAGCAGTGAGGGAAATTAACTTCTCTGAAATAAAGGGTGTTGCCTCAGGTAGTGGAATTTCATCAGAAGTGAGCCTGCCTGCACTGTTTTAGACCAGTTAGGTCTAGGCTATAGACCTAACATGGTACATTACACACTGTAACCAAGAAAATAATCCATCTATTCCAGCCAAGCGCCCGTGTTCAAGACAGGCATCTCAATTAGCCGGAGAGATTTATTACAGAGGATATTTGGCAAGTCAGATTCAGTGGAGTTGGAGGAGGAGGAGGGGGGGTGGGGTTGTTTTTCGGCTGGTTTTCTTTTTATTATTATTTATTTTATTTTAGCTCAAAAGCCCTATATTCGGCTTCCTTGGCCACCCTTGGAACTTTTCTCACTCCTCCTCTCCCGGGACGTTGAGACATCTCAGCTGGCGCAGTTTGCACTTCCAAGAGGCAGAAGGCTCCCACGTTCACTTCAGCTCCCCCCTTCTCCCGGCCGAAAGGCAGGGAAATTACCCCAAATTCGGGCCGCCCCCGGATCACAGGTGGCCCCGGCGGCGCCCCACGGATCGCGGCGCGGCGCTGCCCCCTGGCGCGCAGTGGGACGGGTTGCGGGTGAAGACACGTGAGGGGAAAGTCCTCCCACGTGTCGCCCGTGAATAAAACACTGAAGGGTTCGCGCGTAGCCCTAAACTTTGCTATCCCACTTTGGGTGGAGCCGGTTCCTTCTCAAGGTAAGGTAGCGGCGGAAGCAACCAGGTATGAAACATAATCCTTAGGGCCACGTCCATACGTTTGGAAAGTAGAAGCCAGAAGGATGAAGACTTTCTCAAAATGTAAATAAATCTATCGGCTTTGAAATGGTAAATGGATTGGAGACGCAGGGAGAAATGCTGGTTCCAATGCCCATCCCTCCCAAGTCTTGCCCCATCCCTGGAAGTGTTCACGCCAGGTTGGATGGGGCTTTGAGCAACCTGGTCTAGTGGGAGGTGTCCCTGCCCATGGCAGGGGGGTTGGAACTAGATGATCTTCAAGGTCCCTTCCAACCTATACCATTCTATCATTCTAAATGAACCGTAAAGAAAAGAGAAGTGCGGGACAGAAAGCAAAAAGAAGAGAAAGGAGAGCATAACAGTAAAAATGTGAGGAAAAGAAAATGAATGAAAAGACTTTATTTGTCAAAGACATTTTACTTCATCATCTGTATGGACTAAGGACACGTAGCAAGTTATTGCAGGTCGGATGATACCTGGAAACTCATCAAACCTCTGTAAAATTGCTTCGGCTTGTTGGCTCCCATCATACAAAGTGGGAGAAATTTCACAGCACCCTGTACATTTCCTCAAAAGCAACCGGGGCAGATTCTGGAATGAAATGACTGGATGAACAGGCTCTACTTAATTGGAAATGTACAGCTGCTGTAACACCTTAGCATAGCTTCATTTTCTGCCCTCTTCACCATTCTGCCATCTGATTCCCTATTTTTTTCCTGTGTTGTGGCTCAATTATCCCCCCTTCTACACTCACCCTTTAATGATCTCTGAGAAGTGCACAGATCTCTTTTCTTGTTCTTGCATTTGGTTGTTCCACAGATATTCAAGCTACAGGAATGAAAAAAAGTGAATGAAGGAGAAGGTCACAAAAGAAACTTCTCGTAGAGTTGATGAAGATCAGATCACACTGCAGTTTGGACTATGTGAAAAAACCACCCTAATTCAATGTACTGTAGAGCTATACAAAGAGAAGACAGGAAGACAGCTGGATAACTGGTATGGTGGCCAAACCTAGTAGACCAAGAAGAGCCCGCGCTCTCAGATCAAGACTCTGATTATAATCAGGCCAGTTTTTATAAAGTCTACAACATTCCAGTCTTTATTCTCATTGCAGGAAGTCACAAGCCTGGGAGATTAATCACTTTGTAATGTTTTCGTAGTTGAAACAGAGGTGCTGTTGTGATGCTGTAACTGTAAAGTTGTTTTGTGTCTCAACAACGGCATAAGAGATCCATCCATGGATCACTTGTTTAATCACTGTTACTACAAAATGAATGCATGAGAAGTTTCTTTAGTATAATGTAAGTAGGGGGTGGGTGAGTATGGGGGAGTACCTGTTAGTGCCGTCCTAGCTACAGCAGTTCTGGAAGAAGAGAAGACTCTCAGTCCTGGGGAGCAATGAGCACGCTCTGTGAGGAGACCCTGTTAGTGAGGAGACCCTGTTAGTTTGCAAGAGAGCTCAGCAAACGGGAGACTTAGAAGAATGGGGAGCAGCCACACAGCCAGGTTTCTGCAGAGACTGACAGGATGATTTTTCCTACACTCCCAGGGTGAATTTTGTAGGTGTTGAATCCAGGCAGCCAGCGACAAGTCACTGGACCAAGAGGGAGCCTGAAGGAGAGATACTGCCATGAAATGACACAGGGATCACAAGACAATCTGTGTACAAATGCATTTATTCTTTCCTATCTATCCTTTATATCTCTTGTCTCATACAGAATAGAGAAAGTTCATCATTCTAGTTTATGACCTAATAAAACTTACAGAGTTTACAAATCCTTGTTAGTGTTCTTGGTGGGACTGCAGTAAGAAACACCATGGGCAAACCCTTTCCCCTTCCTCCTAGTCCCTGCACGGCTCAGACCAGAGTCCCATCACAACTGGAAACAACCCCAGGTTTAGAGCTGCACAGCCGGGCAGAGGACACAGCCTTTGGAACAGCTCTGTTCTCATCACCTTTATTTGGGCTTGATGCTGAGGAAAAACTCTCCTTGAAGAAGCACTGCCACCAATAACACTGATTCATATAAACACCGGAGTTAT
>NW_009649570.1:359771-430067 GCF_000708025.1 Charadrius vociferus
GTTTAATGTGAATCATGGTGATATATGTCAGAACCATGTCAGGGAATACCACAATTCTTTGTAGAAGGGTTTTAGCATGGTGTATAGGATAGTACTGCCTGTCTGTCAGATGTCAGTGACAGAAGGTGGGTGCTGCAAATGTGTTACTTACCTAGCACTTGACATTTTCTTTTTTGCTTTAATCCAAAACCATAGACTCAGAATGTCCTTACTGAGTCACTGCGCTGCTGGAGAAGCTGAGTTGCACATACCTCAGCTCTGTCTCCGTTCTGAGGTACATCGCACGATCTAGCGATGACCTAAGTTTTAATACTGGCAAGCCATGGGAAATTAGTATGACTAAGAATGGAAGATTAGATATTTTTACTGCCTTCCCCAACATTTATACACGAAAAAGTGCAGGCAGCTGTGCACTCACCTGCATTCCTAGCCAGGCAGACAGAAGCCAGTGTCGGCGTGGAAGCAGGGTAACTGCGGCATTAGTGGGGTGTTCAGCCCCCTGGTAAGTCCTGCCTCTCCCATACCTTGTGTGCCTAAAGCAACTCGTGCTTTCGGAGGCCACGTATGCTACTGTGCTGAGGCAGTTGCTATGCTACAAGTGGAAAGGCCTGGGAGCAGTTTAAACCATGGGCTCTCTGCTTGTCTGTGATGACAAATTCCAGCTGGTCCAAGTGTTTAACCTACCGCTCTGCTCCTGTGTGGAACTCCCAACTACAGACTCGACTCCTGGTGCGTGGAGTGCAGACGATACCTGGACAGTAAGGTCAATAAAAATGATGAACTAGAATGGGAAGATGTCAAACTGGAACAGAAACTGGCAGGTAGCTACACACCAAGTTGATTCTGTGTAGAGAATGGACATTACTAGTTTGCAGCAGCCTATGGAGTTTATAGGTTTCCTGTCAGATTTATATAGTTATTGCACTGTAAGTCTGTGGTGTTTATACATTTTAGATTACAAGACTCTACATAAATATTTTCTGTTGTGCATTTCAGTTTCATGAGCGTTTTTCGAATCAGACTTAATAGGTCCTAGATTAAAAGCCATGAAAGGGCTTAGACACCAGAAAAGAGATTCGGATAGAATCTCTGTACAAAAATGCGTGACTTTTACTTACCCACTCACTCAGATACTAGAATGTAAAAATGCTTTCATTTTCAGCAGTAAAGCTTAGCCTCTTTGTGGAGTTAGTCCAAAGCTTATCAGGCCTATAAACCACAGGTTTTCTGAAATCACACATGCGATTTGTGGTGCACAGGCAAAGGCAGCTTCGTACAACAGATCATTTAGTAGTCTGTCATTGCTGTCCTTGTCCTTGCTGTAGTGTCTGAGCCACTCACATGTATTTCGGCTACTTATTTCCACACCACCTCTCACAAACAATAGTGTAACTATCATCAGTAGTTTTAAGCATAAATAGTGTAACTATCCTTTGTAGTTTAAGCATTTAAAACATTGTGTGTGATACATAAAAAAAAAAAAAGATTTACGACATCAAAGACAGAGAATAGTTTAAAAAATATCCTGCTATCTTTTGTTTTGTGGGCAACAAGGTGCTTCTAAAAAACTTAGTAGGAAACAAACTCCCTTTTTATTTTTTTTTGTTCTTTCCTTTCCTTTAAAAAAATCTCATTATAAAAGATTTACTCAAGATCAGAGAGCTGCCTTGGAGAAGGGCAGAAACTGCACCACTGTTTCATGTCAGTCTTAAAAACACTCATGAAACCCCAACCAAAAAACCCCTCAAAGTCAACTGGAGAGTAAGTACGGTGTTATGTCTAAAGCAACTATACTGATTTCTATGAACGGAATTTGTTCGTTTTTTTTTTTTTTTTTTAAATTAATACTTATTTCTGGAAATTATTAACTTGCTAGCCATGACTCTAGTTCAGTAACAAAGATAAAAATCAATGATCCCAGCAAATATATTTTTACATCTTAGCAAGTGTCTGTCAAATTGCTTCACACATTCACAACTTTAACACTCTCTTTATGGGTTTCGGTGGGTTAATTCTGATCTTAAATTCACTTTACAATAGTGTAATTATATATACTTTGGAAGAGTTAAATCTAGCTTGCATAACCTAAAATAAATCTGATTAAAACAAACCCGGTGTCTATTTCCTCTTTATAGCAATAGGCCTGTCTTTTAATCTATGATTGAAACAATCATGCTTGACAAAGTGATTACTCTTTGACAAGTATTATCCTTTTTTTAGCACAAAAATAGACTTAAAAAAAGAATAATGGGTAAAAAAATAAATTTGAATCCTGTCTACTTTTTAATCCTTATGAGTTACACACCCACACAGTCTGTTCTGTCCTGTTTCAGCTCTGACAATTATATACAATCAAACGACAATTTAAGAGCCTTTATCAAAGTAAAGGGTAATGTTTATTAACATGAATGAGGAATACATAATAAAAATATAAGCAGCTTAATAATATGTAATCAAAATAATCAGTACAGTAAATATTTTTAAAGGGTGTACAATAAAGGCCTCCATTCACAGACAAATAGTAGTTGACTTCACATTTCCATAAAAATCAAAGTTGTATTTTTTCAGACATGATTTCCTCTCCCGGAGCCTTTACTGATTGTTTCTTTCTTTTCTTCTTGATTTTTATTAATCTTCTTTCACCTTTTTTTTTATTGAATCCTAAAGGTAAAATGAAGAAAGTAAGATTAAGTGCTGTACGACTAACACATCCAAGATTATCAGAAATAAGAGACAAGTCTTGCTTTCAAGGGATATTCATTAAAAAAAAAAAAAAAAGAACATTGTCTTACCTAAAGTCTTCATATGCCTGACCAATGCCAAGTTGTCTTATTTCTGTTCTTGTACACTGTACTTTACTGTCCATCTTTCTCTCTCTATCTCTGTCTCTCTTCTGATTTCCATTTTCACTTTTATAGGACTTTCAAGCATCACATTATACCAGGCCAATACTGACTACCAAAAGATGCACGAATGTTTCAGCCTGCATAATATTTACCTCTTAGGATAGTCTGTGGCAGTATCGCTTCTCATACCTTTCTTGCAGATCCTCAAACATGACTTTCTGGAGATGAAATTATTTTCATTCCCACCGCAACCACTGTAGCTGAATGGGTGACATCTTCCAGTTGAGTAGTTGTAGAAAAATCTTAACTCTTTGGCTCTACAAAGTCCTCTGTCCATAGGGGTCATGCACAAAGAAGGGATAGGGGGTGGTTCTAGAAAGACCGAGAAAAACAAAGTTAGAGACAACACTGCAGTTTACCAGTTTTCTATTACATCAATACGGTATATGATATTTGAAGGTTACGGAACTCTGAAATTTACATGAAATTTAATGGCAAATTTATTTCTGCCCTCCTGAAAATCCAGCATACTTTACATAAACATCTGTCTTTTTATGATTTAAGACAGCAAAAGCTTACCTAAGAGCAAGGTTTATTTCCTATATATTTAGTGATAAAATTGCCATTTCTGTGATAGGAGATAGCATTCAAATTCAATTAGAGAAGTTTCAAGTGAAGTATTTGTAGAAAGAGAAGTGAAATAAATGAAACTCGAATAGGTTTTAAAACATCATAAACATTTATGATAATTACTGAAGTGATTTTTCTTAAGTACTGCTAGGCATTCTGAAATCAAACAGAGGTAAAAGTACGCAGCATTTCCACTGTCAGATTCAATACCTTAATATTGGGTTTGTGGTATGAATACAGAAAGCTTGACCTGAGTAACAGAAGTTGGTCTATTGGAAAACACTGAGCAATTATCAAGAAATAGCTTGTAAATTGCAAAATAACAAAAGATGGAACGTGAAGAATAAGTGCACAAAGTGACCGAGATGCTGGTGCTTTAGTGCTGCTGTTAGGTTTTTACCATTCCAAGGAGCAGGCTGATGGTTTGTTTCTTCAGTGTCGCTGCAAGTGAGAGTATGAGAACTGAACCACTGGAAGATGAACCTCAGGTGTCCGAAGTACCTGGGCACTGCAGCAAGTTCAAGAAGCAAATCCGTGCCAGAATTCCCAAACCTGGAGAAACTCCATCATCTATCACCCTGGAGTGACCCGAACAAAATCAGAACTGACACAATTGCTGCACAGGATGCAGGAAACTGAATGGGAGCCATTTTATCAACAGTTATGAGGGACCCAAAGGATCACCCTTTTTCTTCAAGAAGTAGCAGAATTGAGATAGCTGAGATCTGAATGCACAAATGGAAGTATGAAGCTAGTCAAATGGCTTCTTGAAGCTACGAAGCCAGGTAGAAGTGGTTCAGAGGAAAAACAAAGTAAAAATTTTAGGGGATAATCTGCGTTACAACAGAGCAGAAGACATCCTGTTGTCACAAAAGCGGGAAGCAGAGGAGTTGCCGAAAGCAAGAAGTTATGAATTAACTTGGGAAATTCAAGAGGCTGACAAGAAGATATCCAAAAAGGACATGATGCATCTTACTTGTCTTACACATATTATACCTGCTGAAAAAGGTTCATCTGTGAAGTATAATAGTTGAACTGGCATGGTGAAAAAGTATGAAAAATTGCTGGGGAAAAAAATAAAATGATGATTTATGGAAAGCTAAGACAGCAGAATGAAATTAATATATTTGAAGCTGTATTAGCAACATCATACTATACAAAAAGAATTCTGAAATGCAAAAAACTTAGTCACAAGTTGGTTTTTCAAGACAGAATAAGTTAGTTTCAGATTATAAAATGAGCACTACTTAACTTGTTTTTATAGCTGTGACATTACTGTAAGAGTAAGGTTCACTCTGGATCAAGAGGAAGAGCCCACAATGTGATACGATTTATATTAAGTCTACTGTTTTATTTATAATGAAGACGGTAGTTAAATTAACTAATGCAATGCTTTTGGTACTGCTCTAATTGAGAACTCTTGTGCCTGGAACTAATTTCATCTCACTGTAGCTGGAAAGGATGTTAGCTTTCAAAGCATATGTTCAGCAACATTAAGAAAAAATGCTTGCCTATTTTAACCTGATAATTTCAGAACAAAGCAGAAAGGCTTGCCAGGGATGAAAGGGCCAAACAGCATAAGTTTCTCAAATATACAACAGAATGTAAATGTATTCTTTGTAACATAACTTACTTATCTGGTATGTAGAATTTTCCAGAGACTTCAGAGTCCCCTCATGAAGGAGTTCTCATGACTGTAAGCTTTAGGGGAGCCATGGAGCCAGTGATGTGGTTACTGATGAATAAGGACTACCTATGTACATATAATGCAGCTGGCAGAGTGGCATCCAAATGCTATTCAAAATCCTTCTTGCACTCTTTCAAAAATTATGTTGTTGTTTGTGTAGATTATTGGTGGATACATGCCCCAGATACCAAACACTATTCCTGTTCATCTTCAAAATATCTGCATATTCTTTACACTCACAGAAGCAACCAGCCCATGAAGAAAATATCTTAATTTTGCCATATAAGAACCATTTTTTTTCAACAAAACAGTATACTACAATAAAAATTGAAATGACATCATGATTTCCTGCCCGCTGAGGGTCATAAAAATTATGAATTTGTTTTAATATACTGATCACTAAAAGACCTGTTAGCTTTAAGTTACTGTAAACATAAAATATGTACTGTGCCATGCCCAGCCCAACATCTGTGTTGGCAGGACAATCTATAAGCCAGTATGTTAACACAGTCACTGGGAGCATTAGAACCAGGTAAGTTTTCTCTATTCAGCCCCAGCTTCTAATGCTGTACTTGGGTATATGGTGTTACAGTAAGTTTACATATTTTTCTCAGTGATCAAAATGTTTTATCTCCTGCTTTTTTTATGAAGAAAAGAGAAAGAGAAAGAAACAAATCCCACAACCTGCAAAACTACACAGAGAGGAAAGGGTACACACTGAAAACAGTAAAAGAAAATAGTAATACATGTCCCACTATCAGAATTATTTTCCCCTAATCTAGTCCTTACAAGTCCATGAATTACAGATGTCAACTTTATTGAGAGACTACTTCAGATAGAAATGCTGGTTTTAACTCTACCTTTTCCACAATTTAGATTACATTTGAACATTATTTTTTTTCCACAGTGCAAGTAGCATTACTCGTGACATTATATAACACAATACATGTTAACATCAATTGGATCATAAGAACATAAAAATTAATAAGTGTTATTACATTCTTTCTAACTTTTTTTATCCATGGAACTATACAGCCTATCCTACGCCTTTGATGCAATTTCTACAGAAATCAACCAGTTATTTGCACTGACAGCAACAGGCCTTGAGACTCCAGCTTCATCCTTGTGTTCTATTCTGTTTCTCCAAAATATCTGATTTAAACAGATTTTCAATATTCAATAGCAAGCTCACAAACTTGGATTTGCTATGTATATTATTTGCCAAATATATGGAACATAAGTCAGGTCATGAACAGGTATGGGAAAAAAGAATTTACAATTCACAGAGGCAAAGGACAAAGGAAAGTTTCCAAGCTGAGTTATTCAAACATTTCCAGGTGTAAAGTTTTCTTCTGGAAAATGCTGGTACAATGAAATACAAAGTTCTGTTCCCCAGAAACATGGCAATTCCATCAAAAACTTCTCAAGGAAATTAGACCTTGGAACCCATCTTCAATGGAGCTTGGGAACTAGAACTCTGGCCACTAGCTCTGCAGGAGCTTCTCAGATGTGTTTCAGGCTTTACATCAGCAAAATACAGCATAGCCCTTTCTGTTATCTTGTCTTTCTGTTACTTCTTTTTCTTAATGATGCAGATGTTTGGACTGATTTTATTTTGGTGAGAGAGTAAGACCAAAAACTGCAATATTTGATTTTTTTTTTCTGAAAAAATATCTAAACTAATTATATGAAATAAGCAGTAGATAAAAAAAGGCCATCATTCTCACCTATAAAAAGACTACTGTATCTTACCCTTCACTACCACCTAAACAACCTTTAAATGTGTATGGTTTAAGACATAATTATTACAATACAGCCTTTTCTTGAATCCCAGACACCTCCCCTCTATGGTGTGAACAGATGACATGATCATACTTCAAATCTCTGAAACATGCATATTCAGATATAGACTCATTTATAAAAATAATCCCAACAATAATCATTATCCCTCAGGCTGAGCTGGGGTTGTGTGACAATGAACTGTTAATTCATCACAGTACAAAAGAAGTTTGAAAAGATCTCGGTGAGCTGGACGAGAAACAATGCTTCCTGCATTCTCTTTCGCTAGACACAGGTGCATGACATTTGTAAAGTTTCAGCTTTATTGCCAGATTTTTGATATAGGCGGACCTCAGTATCTCATTTCTGGTTTCAGCAAAGAGAAAATAAAAGAATCTTCATGTAGACAAGCTATTACAAAAATAACGAGTCATTTGCACTTGACAATACTCTATAGGTATAAATTGGTGCAGATCCATTATAGCGAATAGAACTGTGTCAATTTATATCAGCAAAAGATATGTCCCTGACTTTGAGAAGTAATAACAGAAGCTGCCTCTGTGTGCCATTCCAGATTTACCGAGTTGAAAATTGCTTTTTGATCCTGCATCCCACTTAGCGAATGCAGAGTATAGCACTTGTAATTTCCTAACATAGATCACTACGTATAATCTAAAAATGAAAGGTTGGATTCTTGGCTTCACTTTCTCTTAACTTTCCCAGAATAAAAGTTAGTTTAGGTCTCGCAGCAGAGTAAGACCAGAACAATCTTCACGCTCTGCAGAAAGTTCATAGCTGAGACATAGCACTAGAAGTTTCATGTTTATATACAGGGGGAAAAAAATGTTTCTTTTGTTTGGCCACAGAAGAGTTCAATTTTCTGAAGATCAAGAACTTTGTTGGAAATCTATTGATCTGATATCATTACAGAGTTATACATACCACCAATAATATGTATTTTTTTCTTGAGATCAAGATGAAATAGCATTTCAATTGTGAGGTAAGGTATTCTGTAAAAGACAACTCCTTGCAAAATTGTTTTTTAATGGTGGTCATGTATTTAAAAAAATGAAGATGCATAGCCACACCAATATGCATGCAAAATAGATGTTACAGTGGCAGATTTTGCCCCTGCTAGAGAAGATGGGCATCAGCCACTCCACCCTGAACAGTCCATCCTGACTTCATATGTGCACAGCCAGATTCTTGTCCCTCACTGAGAGCTGTGGGAGTCACCATGCGTGTTTGTACAAGATGGCTCTACCTTGCAACTTCAGTTTACACCTCTACATCTAGTAACAGCAGGACTGGAGGCTATGCTCTTCGGAGAAATCAGCTGTCGGTTTTGGCCCTACCCTTTCCTCCTCCCATACTGAAACTGCACAGAGCACAGGATTTTAGCCCATCCCAGCAGCCTGGAAGGTACAGACTGATAAACAGAATGGCAGCAGGTGGCTGCACGGGGCAGGATAGTGCAAGACAGACAAAGGTAATACAGTAGGGAAGAACCTGTGGGGTCTTTCCACTGAAACACACTGGTCCTTCCAAGGTCACGTTTCTTACCCAACCCATCCAGCTACACCGACTCCACCCACACTTGTTCCCCAATCCTTTCTTCCATGGACTTTCGAGTCTTCTCTTTCTCTTACACTCACCTCTCCCTCCCAAAATCTGCTCTACCAGAAAATTCTCTATTGCTGACACACCCAAGAACCCTTCAGTTTCTTCTAAGAAAACAGAGTGAATCATGCCCCTTTGCTTGTATAGATTAGTTGTTTTGAGAATTTGGAGATGCCTATTATGAGTAAAAACCTTCAGGAAACGTGTATGCTCTTATGTCCCTAGACTTATTAGCAGCCCTTAAATCATACAGATATTTGTCAGTGAAATAACTTGCCAAAAGCTTCACTGTTTTATATTCAGTTTTTTTAATAACAGAGTGCATTGATGCTTTGTATGTGGTAAACAAACAATCCAGCTATCACAGAAACTTACCTCAACTCAACAGTGCATGTGGATCATAGTGCAGGCAAAAAAAATAGAATACAACACACATTCCATCTTTATTAGACATATCATTCTAAGCAAAGAGTACAAGAATGTTATCCTACATGCCCATTATCTTACAGAACATATTAAAGACAAAAACCTTAATGAATTTGTAAGCCATCACTCAGTGCCCAAAAGTACAAGTAAGTGTAAATGCAAAAAAGCAACAGAAATGCTTGGTAAGAACGCTCAGGCTTTTCCCAACTGTTTCTTGTTTCCTCTTGCATAACTGTGGATCATAAAAATGACATGCCTCAAATTCAGTCACCCTTTACAGTGTGAGCAAGTACCAGCAATCTATAGTGGACAGCCTCCAGCTGTAGAAACTCTTAAAACCTATCACTCTACAGTGAAGGTCCAGATTCTCATCTGCATTATAATACATAATGCAAAAATACCTTGAAGCAGACACAAAATTAATTCATGCTTATTTTGATTATACTCAAACCAAGGATTGAGTTTAATATGGCCCTACTGAAAAAAAAAAAAAAAAGTAGTATTATGCTAAATCTATCGTGCCGCATTCCAAAATCCAAATTATGGTCCTTATTTAACAGGTCAGAGGAGCTTTAAATCAGCTGCAAATTAGATCCCCACAAAAATACTAATTTTGACTAAAAGAACTCTTCATCACTGCTTTTTATCTTTAAATTTTTGTATTTATAAGACCTTCAGGAAGCACACACTTTCAGAAGATTACAAGATATGGTCTGTCTTCCACTTTCTAACATTTATTGAAGATCTGCAAGTAGCAATATATTTCTTTGCTTTGACTTTCTCTGCTTATCAAAACATTTGACATAGATTGAAGCCCACTCTTTAGTCTCAGATATGTTGGAGAATGGGCGGAAATGGAAAAGCAATCCAGAGTGCATATAAAAGACTGAGAGATAAGAACTGCAAAATCTTACCAAAAAAAATGGGAAACTGGTTGCGCTCCTCCTTTGAGGAACTACTGTTCAGATTGTTGGACTTCTCATTTTGAGCAGTTGGCAACAAGTTGACTGAAGGGAAAAAAAGTGAAACAGTAAGTGATGGATTATCTAGACACAGTGAAGCTCTGAAAATAAGCTATGATTGGTACCCGTTTGCCTTACTCCATGCCAGTATTAAAGAAATACTGCCTTTTAGTGGTATAAAGTCCCAAAGACATAGGAAACTGATGTGCTGAAGCAACTTTGGGATGGATTCTTTTTTCTTCTTTAATTTTACCAATGTAAGATTTAAATCAAACATGGTTTGGTAAGGTTATTTTTTATATCACTAGCAGACATTCTAACCTTTGCAATTGTAAGCCTTTTTCAAAATGTGTATTACTGACAACAAAACAGCTATGGACCTGGTTTTAATATTACTGAATTCACTGTGCTTATGTATTTCAACTTCAAATAAACAGGAAAATGCGTGGACAAGCCAAAGGGTGTCTGCATTAAAAAAGCGTAACTATGAACAGCAAAAGCAAATTCTTACCAAAGATCCCAGGAAACTGGTTGGGTTTTTCCTCTGGGGAACTACTGTTCCCAGTGTTAGGATGCTCTTCAGCTGGAGCAATTGGCAATAAATTTGCTAAAAGAGAAGTGAAAGGAAAACAATGAGGAAAACCCACATAAAACAATTCGTATCAATGATTCAATATCACTCAGGTAAAAACTTTGATCTATTTAAACCATGGCAATGGCCCCTAATCCTCTCTTTCTTCTTGGGTACTCATACAAATTTACACGAAGGTGTTATTTCAGATTAAAGTCAGGGAAAAAACCCCAACATTCTGCAACTTTTAGTCCAGAAGGTCAGAAGTGGAATCAGAGGCCATGAAGAAATGCTTCAGCAAAGGTAGGGGAACAGCACAGGGCTTTACATGTATATCTTTAAAACATATCTTTTAAAAAGAACCATAGTGGGTCTTCCCTTTTCTAAATGTGAATAAGCTCAAGTTCCCCTTGCCAAAACGACTGATTATGAAACAGTCCTGGAAAAAGACCCACCAGATATCAGCAAGACAAAAGGGTCTGGAGGCTCTGGGTTGGACAATGTATTAGTCCTATGAATAAAAATAAATACTTTGTGAAGGGGAGAGGAGTTATGAAAGTTCCTGTATTCTGATATACAACAATTCATAGGAACTAGTAGGATGAGGAAGTGGATGAATGGTCAGTCTGAATGGCTGTTTTGTAGCCTGAACTGCACAGCTAAATCATTCCCAAGTGAGGGACAGGTTTCCATGATTCTTTGGTGGGAAGCTAGCAATGCACAACAAGGAAACAGTAAAACCAGAAATGCCTACATTGGCACCTCTTTTCAGTCCAAGACTTGGTTTGAAAAGAGTATATTCAGATGTATGGGGTAAAAAAAAATAAAATATTAACATCTTATGATATTATAAAGCCAAGTAGCAGGCAGGTTTTAGATTATAGAAAAAGATTTATGTGGCTGTAACCAGAATAGGTCCATTTCTCCATTCCCTGTTGTTATAATCTCTATTACTGTAAACTCTCTGCCTTCTTCAATGTAGGTATCAATATTTTTATAATATATTTCAAACCAAATTTCCCCCCTAGAAAGTGTATTTATAAAGTCTTTCCCCTAATGGCAAGTTTAATGGAGAAATGTGACGCTCTAATGTCCAGGTATGGCCAGGAAACAGTACTCATTGTGGACCAAATCCCCTCTTTATTTGAAATTGATGTTATTTTAATTACCTCATCTGTCTGTATTGCTTCTAACATTCTGTTTCAAATTTTAGATCACGTTATTTGTTTCAACTTAGATATCTTAAATAGGATGCAGATTTCTGAAAATTAATACAGTGTTCTTTCTTACAGAAACAGGTTTAATATATATTTTTCAGGGAGTTGTAGAAAAGACATATATGCAAGCAACTAACTGTCATGAGAAAAGTAAAAAAAGTAGGAGTCCTGTAATATTAATTAAAATCAATAGTACCTACCAGTTTTTTTAGTTTGTTCTTCATTTTTGTATTTTTATTTAAAAAAAAATATATAATTACTGTTAATTTCAGATATAAATTATTGCCACCTCAGGGTACCCCAAGTTGTCTTTTCTTAAAACACAACACTGTTTATACAATAATAAAATTAAGAATAATGAGGACAACAACTTACCATTGCCTTGGCAGATAGTCTGGCATTCTTCCAAATTCTTGAAGTTGTTTTGGTTTCCTAGGCACCCACCATACTTGAATACTTCACATATCTTTGTCTCTTTGTTGTAGAAATACCTGGAAAAATAGCCTCGGCAGATTCCAGGGTCTTTGTCATGAAAGCAGAAGTTGGGCTTTTCTACAAACAATGGTGAATGATGAACAGGGTGGGGGAAGAGGGAAAAAAAATAAAATAAATCAACATACATTCCAAGACAATAATAGAACTGGAAGTTTATAAAATAAACCTGTAACTTTGGACTAAAGACCAACTGTAAAATATCTGCTGCTTTATTGTACTGCTTTTGTTCTATATATAACACTGCTATATTATGCTGGAGCATTATAGGGATATTTTTATTGCTTTTTTTCCTCTTTTCAAGTAGCCAGTAAATTACAGTTTAGAAAATAAGGACTAATGAGCCTTTAAGTGTCCTCCTACATTGAAGCTCTAAGAGGAAAATTAGTTTTTAGTCTGAATTTAAACAAGACTTGAATCTCAGCTGGATCATTTGAATCTAAGTACACACTGTTATTTATATGGGTTTTTTTAGTCAATGTTGATGTGAAACATACAGAAAGTAATGTTAAAATAGAAGGAAAAAGGAAATAGTTTTTTTTAAAAAAAAAGAAAAAAATCTAAAAATGCATTTTGTCTGGGACAGTCTACTGCTATAAAAGGATACAGGAAACTGGGAGACAGAGCAGCTATATAATTTTTCAGTCCCAGTTCCTAGTTTGCAATCAGTAATTACAATATCAACCAAGAAAAAGTTAACAAATGAATACTGTGTAATTTGACTGAATATCAAGGCGTGGTATCATCTCTTCTGGCAGAGAAGAAAAACACATAGCTCTACGTTAATCCCCAAATGTCAATTTCTCACCATATTCAATTTTTTCTCACAATTATATTCTCAAAAGAAAATCATGGAAACAATAATGAAATATATGTGGAGGTATTCTCAAATTCTTGCTAGTAGATACTTTGAAATATGATTCTTGACTGAGCTGACTTGCAGAGAAAAGTGTATTTAGCCATGATATAAGACAACCACATCAGATGTGACACATACAAGCCTCCCTTACCTGTGAAACTTAATAGAATATTGAGACTAAAACAGCATGCAGAGGGTGTCATTTTAATAAAAATGACTATAGAACAATTAAGTTGAAGTCCCTAACATTTTTGGAGTAGATTATGGAGTTGTGAGGAAGTTAATCCTATTACATCTATTTTAGCCAAGTATCTATGCAAAGTTACTGCTAGAACAAGAATATTACTAAATTCAATTGATGCACATAATATATTTATATAAAACATTATAATAGCTCATAATTAGTGTTTTTCCAAGAAATAATTGTCAATATCTTGTATTTCAATTATTATAAATCTTCATGAACATCAAAAATGTAAAACTCAAACCATTAAAATGTTCTTGCATAAAGAGAATCAACTATTTTAAGCACTCCTATATAGCTTAATTTTGATTTTTCACTACAAATTGCATTCTCTGCCAGTAAGTATATGTATCCTACAGTTCAGATATTTCACGTTTCTCACTATTCAAATGCAGCACCTATTGTTGTTCACAGATTTACAAAACTCAGTTCACATAGACCAACAAATACGAAAGGCACGACCAAGGCATACGATATGTTTTCAGCTATGTAGACAGATGGCAGGCAAGAATCTACCAGAGTAGTATCTATTCCATATACCATCTACTAGGAGCTCAGAGACAGTAGGAGATGATACAGAAACAATTCTTTCATCAAGCATTGCATAATATTGGGAAATAATAGAAAAACATTATTAAATAGAAATCAACTGAGAAAGTAAGGCAGAAAATGATAAGGCTGTGTAAAGCAGACAACAGGATTATGACTGATTCTTAAAAGCAGCTGCTCTTCATTCAGAAAATCCTTATATTAAAATGGTTCTTGCAGAAAAAGGGAAATTATGTCCAAATAAGTTGAGCTCACAGCTAACTTTTATAGCCACTTTTGAAGAGGGAGGTCATGAAGGCAATATAATCCTAACTATACAAACTAGTATTATACTTCTAAATGCCATGTCTTTCTCCAGAGACTCAATATTCAACATTACATTACTGGAAACAATAGTAAACATGTGATGACGTTGATGATAGCCATGAGCTGAATTTAACAGGATACGTTCTGTTTTGTCATTTGTCTGAACTCGGGTCAGACCTTGAAAGAATTAGTGCCAAACATCTTCAGCATCTGTGGAAAATCAACTTTAGTAACTTCCATAGCATAGAACCACAATTTTTCTTTTAATGCATTAGTAATAGAAAAGACAGTAGACAACAGGAAAAGAAAACCATCATCTTAGTGTGAAAATATTCAAGAATATCATTCTGCAAAGATAAATTATTTAATTAGTATATTTAAAAATGTATGTGCAAATATTGGTATTTCGGTGAGGAGTTAAATGCACACCAATTCAAGAAGAAGCAAGTGGAAAGAGGGGTAAGGGAAGGAGGGTCAGCAGAGAAAGATGAACTGACTTGTGAAGAAATTTACTCGTCTGTATTTGTGGAACTCTGGTTGCCAGCACAGGGCCAAATTCAGATAAGTCTCTGAGGTGGAAAGAGAGGGTGGTGTGGAACAGGTCTTCACAAGCTCTATTGTCAGTGTGGAACTTAAATGTCCTTGTTGGGAACATAGGTTACCTCAATAGACCAACAGTGCTTCAGACCAGTGATTCTCGGTACTTAAGCACTGGCTATTTAGGAAGTCTGGGTACCAAGGCATTTAAATTTCTGTAAACTGTCTGCCCCTTCCCAGGAGTGGGAAACATGCCCCCGTGCTTAACAAGTAATTAGGGGATCTGCCCTAACCTCTGCTAGCTCCTACACAGGCAATGCTTGAAAAGTTCTGTTTCAGTGATTTTTTCCCTATCTTTGCTAACAGTGGAGGAAGCATTTAGATCAGTCTCAAAACACACAAAAAGAGTTTCATATCATGGCTAATCATATAATGCTTGAATCTCTGCAGAGTCCTCCTTTTCTCTGTATTGAAGAAAGAGAAAAAAAGCATCATGATGTGTTTATTTTGGCAAGAAGAGATTGCAGCTACTATGTTCAGTGACCACAACTGTCCTCAAAGTCTTTGAGGAATACAGAAGATGATGATTAGGAGTAAGAACTCACTTCAGAGTGACATTCTTGATTTTACTCGGAGGTAGCTTGGAACCATACATAAAGAGTTTATCAAAAGAAGCTAAATCCCTTATCATTGTACGAGTCTTAGGTTACTATGTAAACATAATTACCTTTCCTAATTTTTGCTAACATCATCTTCCGAGGCAAATCTGCAATATAAATAAAAAGAAAAGTATTTAGCAAAAGCAGACTTGTTAAGTCTCACATGTGATACCAGGGTGCTTAGCAACGACCATGAGCACTGAGGAGGAAGAATACAACATCTCTTCCTCTTTTTTCTTTTCTTTGTTAAAGAAGTGGCACAAAAGCTTGCTGTGGAGGACTGAAGTATCATTTCCTTTGTATAAGACCTGCTATATTGGAAACTTGAGCATATGGAAAGTACTGGCATCAAATTATGCCACTATTGAATTGAACTGAGAAATTCCTCTTCATGTTACTGGAATAAGAATCCTGTATTATGTAATCTTACATCTTTAAAAGAGGAGTAATTAGCAGACTTACTTAACCCAACTGCTGTAGCTACTGATACTGCTAATAGCTTCGGAGCTGATCTAGTTAGCAATAAAGACCTCTGTCATGCCACCTAATTCCCTTTGCTTTGCTGTGCTATGTAGTGTTTCAGTAAAGCGTTCATTACGCTGTTTATGATATTAAAGCCCACTCAGCCAAGTATCTCCAGCCATCTTTAAGGCAGTACAGACGACAAACTTGTTTGCACTGTTCTTTTAATGCCTGACCAGGAGTGATGAAGTTGCTATTGGCATTTTTAATGGAGGAGCCTGCGTTTTATTGTACTTGCTCAAGAAGCTACATATCTGAATTCAACCCCACATTCCTTTTCAGCAATTGAAAACAAACTCGAAGTAAATCTATCAGGTAGAAATCCTGTCATGATACTTTTCCCTTCCATCTCTAAGACAATGCAGCTGGCATCCTTAAAAAAAAAAAAATATTTAAAGACACGACACGCACTTCAGAGTGACATATCATTTGTTTGAACATTTTTCCAGTGCTTCCTACTAGTAGGAGGCTGTGCCTTCAGCGTTTGAATCCGTGACCTAAACCATGGACACTCACATCAGGCCATTTCACTAATTTCACTGAGCTGTCCCCTTCAAGCCAAAATCAGCAATCATGCTTTGGCATATGATCTCTACTCTTCTGGCACAGGACAGGAAGAATTTGTTGTAAGTTTACACAGGCCTAGAATATTTTAATCTTACTACCATGTCAGCAGTGTCTTTTTGCTTCTGGTTTCAGTCAAAAAGGCAAATCCACAGCTGAATTAATTTCCTCTTTGTAAACAAACTGTATTTCTGAGTAGATCTACTGTGTAAATAATAGACATCAGAATTGCTGTCATGTCCAGAACCTTTTATCAGTAGGTATTTTCCCAGCTTACAAGCTTAAGTAGCCTAAGATATATATTCACTGCCTTGAAAATTAGGACATTTTTGCTAGTGGTAACATTTCTGATTCTACTCACATCCAGTAAACAATGGAGCATATAGGAAAAATCCTCTTAAAAGTATTTTCTACTTGCCTGAAGTGGTGAGTATGTGGCACAAGAAACAAGAAATGCAGCTGATTTCTAGGAGACGAGTCAGAACTTGGCATCTTGAATCTGAACACTGTCTTGGAGAGTCTTGGAGCGGCCAACCTCTAGTTTGGTTCTCTGAACTCTCTTGTACTGACTTTAGCCAGTTCTGGGAATTACTCACTGCTGTCTTTGATGGCTTATTCATTCAAAAATTTTTAAAACTTGCTCTGATTTAAGGAACCTGGCAATTCAGTCATGTTGGCTCATTTATTCTTCTATTTGTGCTTAATATTGGAAAATCAGACACTTTGACTATTCACATTATTTCTTTTGGATTTGTGTATATAACTTCCCTTTAGCTTATTTTTAGCAATCATCTTCTTCACATTCTTCACAGTGATAATTGTCTGAGTATCTCTTAGCTTTTTCTTTCTTTTCAAGCATTTTCCTATCACTCATACTGTCTTTTCAGTCTGATTTCTACAGTTACTAAATAGTGATCTTCCTGCAGTAATAAATACTGGAAACATTAAGTAAGATGAATATAACCATATACCGCAGGGCTGCGCAGACAGAAACAGATTTAACAAATAGAACCTACTGAATTATATTCTTTTTTTTTACTGAATTATGTTGGCACAAGCAAGTTAACTTATTATCATGGCTGATGGTCAACAGCGTACTGTGTGTGCCACCAAACCTTTTTATCTGCTGGTATTCATTCAAAGAATACAGAAATAACGAGCCTTTATTGCTCCAGTTTCTCATCGCAGATTCAACACTTGCAGATTCTTGGATCACTCCTGTTTTGGATGAGATACTGGCAGCTGCAGTCCTGCAAACAACCCTGCTCCAAGCATGGCAAAAATGCTGTGGGTTGAGCTGAAACCCAAAACCAGATACCAGATGTAAAGTACCAAAAGTCAGTCTCGTGACAGAAAAAGAAGAGCTATCTTCACATCCTAGATCCCAGGTCGTTCTGACACTGAATGCTAATCAAGAAAAATAACTTCCTAGTTTTTGTCTTGAAATATTGTATTTGTTAAATTTTGCAGACCCATAACTAGAAACAGATTAATCACAATTTTCTAAACAAAACACTGTAGAAGTGAAGAAAATGCCTTCTAAGGAAGGTTGTTCTCTTAGAATGACATTGTCAACATTCAATTTTTAAACTTATATGTATGTATTAAGTCTGGCATTCAGCTACAAGTTTCGTTAATTTCTGCGCTGAAAATTCAGTAAATATGGAAAGAAACTTTTAAGCTGTTGTTCATAGGGAAAAAAAATCAATTTGATCCATGATACAAACTTAGGACTCATGAAAGCTATATGACAAAGGAAGAATTTTATGTCTAGAAACACCATTTGTCAGATAAACAGACAATTACTATTGAAAATATCAATGCCACGATTTGAATAATTTTTAACTCCTTAACTCCTTAAAATGATATTAATTTGTCTTGAATGCTCATGGAAATATCATCATTCACTTCTGATGGAGATACATCTTCTGCATAACCATACAGAATAAATAACGTTAATTAATACTGAAAAATTTGCCCCGGTTGGATTAAGTAGAGGAAGGACATCAGCTTCTTTAGTCAGGGGTACTGATTAGCAAATGCCAAATGTGAGTATTTTACACCCGGTTTGGCAGGTGTAAAACCTTTGGCAACCGTAAAACCTTTGGCAACCTTCAGCCCAAGTTGGAAGCCTTTTAAGCCTCAGTCACTACATCCCTACCTTCTCTACTAACAAGCACTAAAACTGGCATATTCCGGGTCCAGAAAATGACCCAGCTGTAGAGAAATCAGAATTATCACTTAGACCTTGATACAAGACATCTGAAATGTGTTAATGATTACAAGCTCTGCTATAACCAGCACAAAGCTATTTGCTCTCCTTAAAACTCGTAGGGTTCAGTTCCTGAACAGCCAGAACTTATGATAGGACAATTTGTAGAAATGTAAGAAGAAAATATGGAAGGCAGAAAAGGAGCAAAATCTCATTTTCATGTTAGTTTTGTATAATGGTTAAGCACAGCCCTGACCTTCCGTTCCTCCATAATGATTTTCTGCCATGTTTGATTTTCTGCCAAGACCTGTCATCTGCTCCTATTCAGTAGTTTCTTATGAAGATCTAAGAACATATTACTTGAATTCTATCTCCCTTTTGTTTCTATTTTTTTTGCTCAGGTGTGAAGAATTCAAGATACACATAGTATAGTCTAGAGAAAGAACAATATTGTAAACAGCTTTTATCCTAACTGATTTCTAAAGACACAAATACAGGTACATGAGCACCAAAATAATAATCTGCACTTCTAGTAATATCTGAGACTTCAACATGAAAAGAAACTGAATCAGTGATGTAAGGGTTCTTGCCCTTCTCAGCCAGTTCAATGGAAGATGGCTTAAGACCCAATTCAGATCCAAGTAGGACAGAGTTTCATTGACTTCATGTGTGCTTGCACTTAGGGCAAGATGTTTATGTTCAGGAAGATGCTTTTTCCCTATATCACCTCTTTTTTGACTTGAAATGCTAGATTATGTTATGTAGTAACCAAGGAATTACGATTTTTATATCATTTTTCCTCAATGGAATGTCATTTCAAGATATACCTTATTTTAATATCATTAGTACTGCATTTACCCACATATGACTCCTGAAAAACAGAGCAAGACTGTGACGGATTCTTGCCACTACTCCTGTGGACCACATCCAGTCTCTGAGACTCATGAGTGGATCTTGCCAGAAGACATCAAAAGATAAGTTTCAAATTAAGCCTTAGAGTAAAATGCACTAAAAAACCTGCCATTCGTGATCTGTTTTCATTTTGACAAGTTGTTAGTGAAGTTTCATAATGTTTTTTCCAGCCTGATAGTTTTATAATTCTGCAATTGTTTCAAAGTAAAACATAACTGAAAAATAACTGAAATCTCCTTTCATTCTAAAATTTCAGGTTCATATTTGTGTGTATTTTTTTTTTCTTTTGAGTGGATTGTCTATAGTACCAGGTACAATAAGAGAAATGTATGGTGATACCAGCAGATCACAAAATAGGTGTGAATAGTAAATAATGCCTTGATTTGGTGTTTAGAAAGTAAATAAAATGCATGCAGTCTCCTCACTGTAAAGATCAAAGGGATCAAGACCAGGGATACATGTTAGGAAGGATGGGAATTCCTCTGTTGGCTGTTCTTCCAATATCTTCTCACCACTGAAACTTTGTGCTCACGTACAACACATTAGGCTAAATTTTGCTATTATTTATACATACAGTCCCATTGAGGCCTTGTTCCTTTCAGCCACACTATTCTGGCTCACTTTGTGCAGGTAAGAAAGCAACCCTGTTTTACTCTGTAAATCGTAAACACCATTGACAATTGTCATGCTAGAAATGTATAAGAAATGTAAATACTCACTTATTCTTTCCCTCACTGAGGCTGGACTGCATACAGAGGGACAAAAGTCTGATCCAAAGAACTGAATTACAGACTTGAGAAATTCACAAAGCCTATGCTGGATAATGACGTGTGTTGCTGGTGCATTGGTTTGTATTCAAACGAATCATTTTATCACATAAACACATCGGGGAGGAAACACCAGCTACCTATATGGATGGCTGAAAAGCAGTATAAGGAAACAGAACCTGCAACATCTTTTTAGTAACTTTACCTTTCCTTTTAAACCCCTGTAACTATTTGAAAAACTTGTTCAACCTTGTGGAAGAGTTAATAAATATTAAGACTATATAATATAGTATCAAGACAATATAGTTCATACAGACGGAAGAGAAGAGGTTATACGTACTGGTCAAGTAAATGCCAGACACGCTGAGCTGTACTTCCTGCTCTGATTCTAACACAGTCTATGCACTTCACTTATTTTTCTGTCACCTTACCACCTTTCTTTTTCTGTCAGTAAATGGAAGATAATAAATTGCTTATTTGCAATACCTGGCTTATAGGTATGATCAGTTAATGTTTGCAGATTCTGAGGATTAGAAGCATTATAACTAACAAACATTAAAGTGTTACTTAGGGTAATGCGCACATCAGCACCAGCCATTACTCTGACACCAGGATGGGAGACGGATACTTACCCTTTGATGTCTAGAATAAATTTGGTGACACAATTCGTAGTAATCTTTATCAGGAAATACAGATGTGTTGTGAAACAGATAATGTAACAGATTTAAGGTCTGATCTAAATACTACATAGATGTGAATTCTGGAAGGGATGAGAGGTGGCTAACAGAGACATTTATATTTATTACAGACAAAACATGATGCTATAAATCAGCTTGTCTTATATATGTATATTGGGTCAGAAAACGCAAAGAAGCTTCTGAAATCAACTTTCTCATCTGAAATTTCTGGAAGCATTTTTGGTAACATACATAAACTTGCTGTGCTTTAAAGTGACCTATGCTAATTCTGGAAGGTACAAACTTATATTCTGCAAACTATCTCAGTGCCTGTAGCACAGTGGCAGATTTGCAGTTTCACGGAAAGGCCCAGGACTAGAATAATTTATGAAAACAGGGAAAATGAAGTGACACCTACCAAGATCTGCATAGCAGTAGGGTGCTATGAGGGCACATCTCTAATAGGCAGGAGAGATTAACAATTTTCATCCAATCATGTTGCACATACTCAGAATAACCTATAAACTGTTCTCCACTGCAGGATTGCCCAGCATCACTGCCTTGAGCTCAGTAACAATAACCCGTTTTGCTGCTGGGCAAGGCATATGTGACAGAAAAGTACCTTCTAGTGAGAATGAATCCTTCTATCTTACTTCAAAGTCTAAATAAATGAACATCCAATATATGAATTCACTTGGGAAAAAACCCCAGATAGTTAGTATACTAACTGAGGGTTATCGTACACCTTTGAGGAGCTCTTTATTCTGGAATTTTCTTTCTATTTCTACTGTGTGTTCCCCCCATTACCTCCCTTGTTATCACTTCCTGTTTACACAGCCAGACACATTCCATCTAATTCCCATGAAAGCAAGATATACATTAGGTATCCAGAGGAAACCGTCAATAAGACTTTTAGAAACTTCAGTCTCTAAAAATACGAACTTGTCAAATTTCTAGCTCCACTGGCATTGGCCAGTCTTAATTTTAAGAATCTTCTAACATTCATACACTCCTGTGAGGAACAGAAGTTGGTTACTTACACAAGGCTGAAAGCCTTAGTTAATTATAAGAACTGCTTTTAATAGCAAAACCAGCATTCACAAGGCATTTTCTGTGTATTCTTCTGTGTATCGTATTTTGGATCTCATTTTTCTCTTTCTAATGATTAATTGATGAGGTTTCAACACAACAGATCTTTTATGACAAACAGCTATAACTGAAATTTTTAATGAGAATTATTTACTACTGTATTTCTAATTATGTTGAATCACAGCAGGTCTCTAAGAGTTTGGACAGCCTGTATCAGCCTCTCAGTGAAGGAGAAACCTGGGACCAAAAATTGGGTTCAGATACTCTGAAAGCAATAAAGAACATCTCTGCTGCCCACCAGGTTAGCCCAGCCTCAAAATCAACTTCACTTTAAGAACTCATTCAAAACAGGGCTCCAGCTAGAAAATGATCTTTCTTGTATTGGTCTTTCTATTCCACAGGTCCAATAAAAAAGTCACACATCTTTCCAAATCCTGACTGTTTGCTTGCATAATGTAAAGTAATTCAGATGACTACAACATAGTATAATACTTGGGAACATAATTAGAGGTACAACATTACTGCATTACTGGAAACTGAATAGGACCTCTACTTCCAAAATTCATACAGTTTGTGGGTGAGAAATAACAAATGCAGATAAAGAACTGGTAGGAGGTTAAGAGAATGGGTACTGGCCTGTTACCCCACACTTCTTCTGACATTCTTCCAGCGTTAGAAAGTTGTTCTCATTGCCATGGCATCCACCATATTCAAACATTTCACACTCACGGCTTTGAATATTGAAGTAATAACGTATATGGATTGCTTTGCATGGACCTTCATCAGCTTTCATGGCACAGACTGAATGTCCTAGTTTCAGTGGTGGCAAAGCAGCCCCTGTAATAAAGAGGAGCAGTAGAATAACTGTTACTAAGTTAGTTTGCTTCACTGCACAGCATAACTTCAAAATGAGATTGCTTGCGTCTTCTGCTCGAGAGGCACTGCGTAACATCTGGCTGTAAAGCTCTAAACACACTAAACATAGATGTAAAAAGAAAATCATCATCTGTATTGTAACACAAATTCCATTCAATCAAACCAAATGCGTAGTTTCAATTTTGAACCAAAACAGCTCGTATTTTAAACTTTAACTCATCATAAATCTCTAAATAGCTATGGATAGTGGCTCACTCACAGGGGCTAGCGAACAATTCTGAACAACAAATACATAGAGAAAATCCCAGCAGCTCCCAAAGACACAGTGACTACCCATGCATTAAAAAAAAAAAAAGTCAGAAAGAGGGTTCCTTGTGTGCTTTTCCATACACTTCTAACAGTGAACATAGCTCATAAAGACATCTCATAGCAAACAACGTGGGATGAACTAAGCAAGACAGCCCTGCAGAGGGCACCATTTCCCTAGCAGATCACGCGTTACTGGCACAATTGAAAGGTCATCATAATGTCCTATTTACCTTGATCTCACTGTTCTTGCATTAGAGCTTTCAAGAGCTAAGAAGTACACAACTAGAAAGTTAAGGTGAAAAGCAACCGTATCTTTCCAAATAGTGTCATTTCTATATCTTTCAATACACGTTATTAGTTCAGGGAATGTTTCATAAAAATTCTCATATATATTGTGAAGAATACTATCAAAGTTTTACACTGTCAGTGTCTATAAGGAAACATTGACTGATGACCCAGTTTGTGATACTGTTCCCTTATCAATACATGGTTTAATATCTTTTCCTGTTTTGCTTTTCCAAGGAACTGTTTACTCTAGCGGATTTTGAAAGCTTTACAGAGCTTGTGTGGTTGCAACAGCAGCCAGAAGAACAGACCTGAAATTTTTCATTCATTTTCCCAGAGCTAATCAGAACATCGATGTCTTTTAACATATATGCAAAAGTATCTGTCAGTGCTCTTTGCAGTGGCACAGGAAACAGGAGAAAAAAAAAGGATGAGGACAAGACTTTACATGATAATTGCACAGCTTACTACTACTAACTAGATTAAGTTTCCAGTTTTACTTAAACGAATCCACAAAAATCAGGCTTTACGACATTCTAAAAAGGAAATTAGTATGACTACTACCTACCTGCTCTGTGGATATCTAATTTTAACATGTAAAATTGGCCTTATTATATAATCTTTAAATGAAACACACAGTTGAGATAAATCCTCATAAATACTGAGGTCAATGGAAGTTTACCAATTTTATTCAATTTGAGCCTTTTAATAAATATTAAACTTACAGGAAAGAAACAATTTTCGGTAATATAATCTTTTAACTCATAATTTTTCAAGGATTTAAATGCTATCAACCTTTATTACACAACCATCAACACAAAAATTGTAGCACACAATTAGATATCCCCAAAATGGACAATTTGGGGTTAAAAACCAGATTAAGATGACTAATTTCAAAATTCTCATTAACTATTCAGTCCCTAAAATAGTTTGGGTCTGTCTCTTCATTAGTGAAATTATGTTTACAGACTTTGAAGTTAGCAAAATATACCTGAAAACATTATTGAAGACTGTGCAATAGGAAATGTAGACAAATTAAAAGAAACATTTTTAAGAGGTGTTATATTCAGTAAACTTCCTATGGAGCTCAGCTTGCCAAACAGACTTCTGAATTTTGTTTCTTGCCAGTTTCCTTATCTGGGTCTTCCATAATCCATGAAGAATTAGGATTTAAAAATTGCAAGAGATTCCAAATTGGACCTCAAAGGTCTGAAGTTGTCCAACAGGTTTGGGAATACTTTGGAAAGGACTTAAAAAGGCCCAACTTGAAAAGCTGAGAGGATATTGCATTGCACAATGAAACTTTGGAATTCCCCCACTCAGTAATAGGGAAAAAGCATCTTCAAAGCATCAAAGTTTTCAGTAACTTTTGGAATAACTCCTGAAATGGTAAATTCAAACATTCAGAGCTCCACAGAAACCAATCCAACTCAAATGTGGTTGGGGTGAAGGCTGGCAGCTGGTTTATAAACAGGTTATTGTCTTGGCACACAAAAAAGGAGATCTACGCAACCTGTGTCAGTGACCCAGTTCAGTCTAGGAGAGGTTGTGAAAATTTACTGGGTTTCCTAACTACTAGAATTTCAGACATGGGGTTATGTCAGCTCATGTTGCTTGCTACATTACTCGAAACCAATGTTGTGAGCTATCAAAACAGAAATACAGTGCAAGCACTGTTGCAAAACTACACAAAGATGATGGCTTAGTCAAGTTTATCTTAGGAATGTTCTGGTCTCACCTCCTAGCCTATTTCCCATCAAACCCACAGAACTAAATCATTGTTTTGTTTACCTCCTAAGGCTTTTCCTCCGCAGTCACAGTTAATACTGTCAGATGTACTGACATCTGCTGCAAACATATAATGACTATCTGTGTCACATTTTTTGGCAATCAGACATTTATTTTCCTAGGAACACTAGCAAGTTACCATACTTTGACTAAAATCTGTACCCTGTGAAACCCCCAGGGGCCAAAGCTTCTGACTTTGAACAATAACCAAGCCACTCTGAAGAAAGAAGTCTCAAAGGGATTAATGGGAACTGAATCATTTTTGTGTCTGGGAACACTGAAAAAATTTTTCCCCATTATTTTACACCTGGGAACACTTAACTCATACAGCTGATATAAAATTAGCTTTCCTTCTCAGATTAGAGCAGCAGATGAGAAGGCAAGCTTGAGTGTTCAGCCAGTAGATCGCATGGATACAAATCTGCCTGTACTCATTTTACGTGTGGAATATACCTTGAGAAAACTAATTCTCAGTATAAGGCCTCCTACTCTGCTCTTGAACACTGGAACAAATTACTCCTGCTACATTTTAGGTCCTGTGTGAAGAACACAGGATATGACATTTAGGGAAATTGTCTGTCAGGAAGGTCAGTGAATATTCTTCAATAGAAACATGGGAAGCTAAAACTGGATGGAATTTTAATGGAGTTTCTCATTCAAGTTTCGACATATTTCTATGGGATAAATACCTTTTCTGACAGATGTCCAAATTGTTCTTAAAAAAGTCCAGTGAAGCAAAATTCCCTGCAACGTGATGCAGCCCACTTCCAGGATTTCATTAGCCTTCTCACAAGACAGTCCTTTTTTGTAATATACAGCCTAAATATTCTTTATTACATATTATATCATTTTGTACTTTCTTCGTTGAATAGACAGAACAATTTAAAATCGTCCAGTCTTTCTTTCGGAAGGCATTTGTCTCCTCTTAATTATCCCTACAGTAAATAAACTCCCCTCTTCCAATCTTTTTACTGGCCTTGCTTTCTAACCCTCTTACAACTCTCCTTTGGATCTTTTCCTATTGGTCTGAATTACTGTTAAAGTGTGCTGCCCAGAGCAGAACATAATCCTTCACCTGAGGCATTACTGCTGCCAAATAGAGTGGAATAATTATCCTTTGATTTTTTTTTTTCTTAATACATGACAGAATTACTTGCCTTGTTTTACAAAAACATTGCATTATTTTTGTAATACTTTGCAACTTTCACTTACCCTCCAGCAAATATAACCTTGTTATATGGGTACTTCAACAGTTATTTTCTGCCTTATATTTATGAACACATTGGTTCTCCTTCTTATGTATAGTATGTTGCATTTGTCATTTTAAAAAGAAAGTTATTTTAATCCTCCACATTGGATCTGGCCCTGTTAGATATTTATTACTTATCCAATTCAGGGATCTGATCCAAATAAACTTAGCAAACCTATAGAATTATTCGACTGTACTACCCTAGACCAAGAAAATTGAGTTTGTTTTGCTAGAAATACATTCAGTGATGGTTACAGCTGATGCTCACCATCACACAAGAGTGATTACTTGACATACTAAAAATAAAATAAGCAAAGCAACACATCTTCTCCTCTCCTGGTCCTTGAATTCTTCATTTAATAACTTCATTACATCAGCTACACAGGTTTTCATAGCAGAAGGCACCAACCGTCCACTGCTTTCCACTCTATAGTTTCTGGAAAGTGCAAAGTAATGCTGATGAAATGGCTCACAATGAGCAGGAGTTCAGTGCAGATATTTTATGTCTGTACCTTCTTCTTCCATTCCTTCAGTCTTCCTACTTTTGGCAACTGTCAGGAACAGGATACAGGCCAAGGCTGGTCCTACACAGCACAGCCTTTCTCACTTTTGTTGTCATTCACACGGCAACTTTTGCAACTAAGACATGGCTGCTCAGCCACTATTAACTGTCATACAGTAATTTCATCGTGAGAGCTCTAATAATCTGCAATTAGTCATGCTGTAGCCCCGAGCGCATGGACCTTATATGATCAAGGTAAAGCAGCGTCATCACTTTACTTGTAAGCAATATAATATTGCAAAACCAGAAGTGGTGAATAATGTCTCTAATCCTCTTACATGAATACAAGTAAAACCAATACTTTTCCCCCTTGCTGTAGGCATAATACAAGACTCTAACTTGGCTTCCAGACTCCTAAGGATAATCTGCAAGGCTGGTTGTTAAAAATACATCCTTTTAATTAGAAAGTGAACTGATGTCTCTATTATACCTATGGCACAATAAATATGAAAGACAACAGTATTATTGCATAGTTGTTTTTCAGAACAGAACAATATTAATTAAATTAGGAAAAGAAAACTTGGTCAGGAATATTTCTGACTTTTTATGGGACATACTTTCTGGCTTTCTTTGCTTAGGTTATGGGTTCTCAACCTTACATGAGTTTCTGTGGTTATCCTTAATTATGAAGATATGCTGTCATTGTTCCAGGCTTTCTTGTAAATGTCTCTCTTTGATAAGTGATATCAACACTAAGCACCTTGTCACTAATGAATAGCTGTTTTTTCTCTCTCCGTCTTCGTCAGTTTGACAGCTTTCCACCCGCACACTGTTCAGGGCTCTTCCTACCCATGTGTTTCCTACCCTTTCTTTAAGCAGTCACATTTATTCTTGATAAAATTTCACATATGAATAAAAAGCACATTCAACTTGTGAGTCATTTTCTTCAGGCTTTGGAATATCAACTAAAGTGCTCCCAACCACATAAGGTATTATTACTGAACAGTATACATAAACTAGTTATATTTATATCTTTTATTTTTGTTATCACCCTTATTTATTGGTGGAAAAATGACAGTTTCTGCCAGATAAGAACAAACTGAGAATCCTTTTCATCCCATTGGATTTGGCTTGCAACCTTAATTTTTACTGTAATTTAAATACTAATGGTCAAAAATACCACTCAGATTCACAAAGCACTTGTACCCAATGTGATCCAAAAGTATGGCATTACAAATAATGGATGTACACAACTCATTTTTATCCTTTAATACTTGAAATTTATTCAATTCTAGGGTAAAATATGTCAATGTTTTATAACTATAACTCAGAAAATAAATGCTATCAGTGAAATTGCAGCCTACAAAATGTCTACAGTTAAATTCACTGAGAGCAGAAATTAACTCTTAAGAAAGCACAAATATAATTTTAATTAGCAACATTCTAATCATTTCACAGAAACAGAGTACTGCAAAAAAAATTTTTTGTAAACGCTTCAACTGAGTCTTCAGTAGTCACCAAAACAGGGTCCTAGTTTAATTTCTCAGCATCACATTTGATTTTTTTTTTTTTACTTTGGAATACATGGCCAAAAGTTCAGAACTCTTCCTCATACTAAATAGGTTACTAGTTATATAATCTTAACCGACTAGCTGTAAAATAATAAATCATAAAATAATGCCCAATAAAAAGACTATTTAATTTCCTTGAGATTATTTTTTATTGCCTTTTATAAACAAAGTAAGTAAATAGAGGCAAAAGATTTCTTGTTCTGTTGATGAAGTGGGTTATTGTAACAAGTAAGACAATCTGACCTTCATAAACTGGAAGCTTAGGCTAAGGATGTTTACAAAAGTAAGAGTTGCAGTGACTTTGCCCTCAAACAAGAGGGGAATGTATGTACTACAGGGCTAAAGAGAAACAAATTTATTCTGCATGAAACAGTCTTGACTACACAACCATTCTAAACATATGCTTAATGTGGAGCAGCACATATCTTAAACTGTAGTGACTAATTGTGACCCCGTCCTAAAGCACCAGCTCCGTTTGTACTATAGCCATGATTGAGCACAGTTAATATTTTTGTCTCAAGGAACACTGTTGCAAAATACTGTTAGAGAGAAATAATCTGGATGGAAATCAGACAAGACATGAGCAGATTAAACAGAGTGTCAACATAAAAAAAAAAAAAATTCCCCTTAGCTGCATTCCCAGTTAGGCTTCAAAATCAGGCCTGTAAAACGGGAGAAGTATTCACTCCATAGTTGTCTGCAGCTTAAGAAAGAGATCACAATTTTGTACCATTTTCTCAAAGGAAAGAAGAATATTTTCGTACAGTCCAAAAAGCGTTCCCCCTCATCTGCTTTCTTAAAATTTTGGGGGAGGAAATTAAAATACCTTTCACAATGATATCCAGTATAGAAGTTTGATACACCTTACTTAATTTCAATGTACTGAAGGTAAATAATGATCTTAAAATGGTAAGAAGCCGAGAACCTCCCCAGTTCCAACAGTCGCACTTTTGACATTCTTTTTCTTAACAAAAATCTCTTTCTAGCTGGTGAGTTTTTATTTATCCAGCAATATCAAACCACTTGGGGCTATACAAAGAGCTGCTTCAAGGCCCAGAAAAACAACTAGAGCAGCAATTGCATCAACTTTAGACCAAACTTTGCAAATTAACTATAACTCAGAGAGCTCTGCACAGGACAGAGTAACATCAGTCTACACTGTTATTCATTGTGTTTCTGCTCCATTTGCATGGAGAGATAAAACTTGAGTTTACCAGCTCTATGTTCTTTTCCCTAAACACTGAACTTTTCCATGGGTCCTAAAGCAAAGCTTTAAGGGAATAATCTTGATATCTAATGCAATGTTTGATTAGGATTAGAAGTTCCAAAAAGCATGGGGAAGAGAAGCCTTTATAGAAGGCAATTTTGCTAGAGCTTGATGCAACATTCTGAGCATCTCCCTGTTAGTTAGAAACCAGTGTATTTTTAGCTTAGTTCCACTTTCGAAAGTTTCCCAGAAAAATTCTCAGGTACAGAATTACATCTACAGTGCATTTTAACATTGTGGGTTTTGTTATTTAAGATAGTTTTATGCGTTATTTTTGTAACTTCTTACCCAGAACATCCTCCTCTTCGCCGTCATCTAAATCAGTAGTTGCATGTTCAGTGATACAGACAAACAGCAAGATCAAGGTTAAAGGTAAGGAACATCCCTTCTTTCTTCCTTTCATCTTTCCTGTATAACATATAAATGACAATATACACTTCAATCAAATTCCTTGAGTGCTCTGCAAAAGTCATTAGCAGGGTAGTGCATAGCCATACGGGCAGATATACAAACTGGGAGCTTTTGAAATAATTTGAATGATGTTCGTATAATTATATTGTAAGCACAATGAATAACAAGATAAGATTTATAGTTATGCTCAGCTGACTGCAAGTGTCCTATCCCATCTCTAGTACAGATTAGAGGCATTGCTATTATTTTTATTTTAAGCCCTAATTGAAATCACCTCCCAGAACACATAATGATATAAAATGTAACACACTGTACTTTGAATATCCTTTTAATTAATACTGTTTGTAGTTGGCTGGTATGGCCAATCTTTCCAAGTAAGTTTTACTTTGCACACCCCAGATTTTTTGCCACAAACATAAGATTCTTTTTTTAACAAATATTTCATCAATGTATAGTTACCAAGTTCCTGGACTTTTGTGTAATGTCCATTTCACAGGAGTCAGCGAACTTTGTGCACCATGGGTTTCAATGTTTTAGGAAGTGTTTTGTATCTTGTAGATCCCTTTAATATTGAATACCTCACTTAAGTGCAGAGCCATTATTTTTCACATAGGATCAGTGCAACCATAGTCATTCACACGAAGAAAATACTTTCATTCTATGGCAGCTGGCACGTTCAAGTTGTCAAAGATGAGGTTACGCATGCACATACGTGAGTATCTCTGGCAAACTTCTGCGTAAACTTTTTTAGAAACACATATTTTGCAACTAACTAAAAGCTTCTTAAGGATGTCTGAATTCTAACTAGAGAATAGGCTCAGTATCTCCTTTGGCTACCAACAGATAGATTCCCTATAGATACCCTCTGTTCTTCAAGTATGATACTAAACTTTGGCAAATTTTTACTTTTATGAACAAATTCAGAAACTCTTGCTTTCTACTAGAGATTTAATAGCTACTGTTGGAATAGAAATCAACTTGTTAGAAATTCTGAAACATTATGGAAATTGGGAAAACATGCAAGAGCTACAATCACTCATTTCAGGTATTTTTCACAGAACAGAATTAGTGTCCTCATTTGTGTTTCTAACTAGAACTACGGTTTTACATTCCTATACTATTTTATATATTCAAACTTAATCTAATAAGGTATTATTTTTCCCCTTTCCACAGCAACAAATATCTAGTGATCTGTTTGCGCCATTCAGAGTGGATAATGCATAATGAATCCATAACGAAAACAATTTTCCCCCACCCTTTTTACTGGAGGAACTACTTACGGATCGCTTGGCTGATTGCAGGATATCCCTACAATACTGCTAAAACACAGGGAAAAACAACATGGCACTGTGTTATGGATTTGTCAGGTATCAGTTCACTCTACCACGCTGGATATGTAGACTTAATTACATTCATTAATGCTACTGTCTCTGTCTACATTTACTTGTGTACCCCATCTGCTCTCATTTGCCTTACTTTTTTGTCTGTCTGTTTGGAAGTCTCCTGTTTATATGTGATAATTATGTGCTAGTTAATTATTTCCATTTTCTAATGCCATCCTTCTCCCAGCTGTTGTCCCAGTGTTATCTCATCACTGACTTTTTAAAATATTTCACCATTAAATGAAAGGAAGAGTCTGTACTGAAATGGTCATTGCTACCCACTGAATACTTTTGAGTTAGAGCACCTGACATTAGCAGTAGTATGCGCTCTCTCTGGGATATTTTCAGCATTTCTTGTCGTTACGCAGGTAATTTTCAGTTTTCCAATCAATCAAAGGAAGGCGTTCCCTCTCCAATTTTTTCCTGAGCACAGTACTACTATAACTCAGGTTGAAAGCAAAGTAACTGTACCAGACCAAGGGCAATGGCCAACCTTGACATTACTGTCACAGCTTCAGGACATTTGCCCTGAATTTGATCAACTTCTGTGAAAGTGCATGAAGTTGAATGCCAAAAGATCCACAGAAATAGATCTCTTTATACACTACCTGGCAAAAATGGTGTCAGTCTTCAGACGCTAGAAATAAATCACATCTGTTAAAAGCAAAGCTTTTAAGATATCAAAATAATACCATGTAAGAGTATAACAAAAGTCCAAAATAAACCAGGAAAACATCTTAAAAAGGAGTTCTATTGACTATATTACTGCACAAAGTGAACAGAGGCAACAATGTTTCTTTTCAGCTTTCATAGTCCATTCTATGATTTCCAGAAACAGACTACTTCTTACTATGCATTTGGCCTAATACCAGAGTTTCTTCCATGCAAAGCTTTGTGGTACATGGCCTTGCAAGAATTTTATTTTTTTAATCCAAAAGTTAGAGAAATAATTACAGCAAGTCTTTTCATTCATCTCTCTGGTCATGCTTTAAAAGAGGAACAAAATAACTCTGTACAAGGTAGCCTGAAGTTGTCCAAGATTTTCTTTAGGATTCGAGAGACTTTTGAGTTATTAGTTTGACATTAACTAAAAGTAAAATAAATCCACAACTAGGAAAAAATGTATGGGGAGAAATAGTAAGTAAAAAAATTCAAACAACTGCATAAGAACAAGTACTTAGCTTTATAATGTAAATAAAGGTGGTGATAATTTGACATCATCTAGCCTGAATAAAAGCAGAAATATCATAAAATATTCAGATTTGATACTTGGATAGTAATAACTTTCACGCTTTGCCTGGCTCCTGTGAGTTCATAGGAATGAAAAATTACAAAATATACTTTCAATTTCAGTTTTTGAAATGACATGGGAAAGGGTAATTTTCTAAGGACATTGTTTTCCTTAGAAGTTTTAATTTGTAATCACTGGCACGGTTGTGACCATTCATAAAGAAACTTGCAAATTTTCCACAACCTCCCTTGCCCATCGATTAATTCCAAGTTTACCCCTTCACTTTCATTTTCTGTATTTGAGTTTTTCCAAACATGACAGGAAAACTCTCACTAGTTCAGGAGAATTCGATTTGAATTCGCTTTTGGGACATTCAAAGCGAGGCTTTGGTTCCTTCTTCCAGGAACCTGCAATGTATAGATTTAGATTACAAAATTTAGTAATCCATTTTTACTCAGTCATCCAATATTCCTGAAAGCCTGTTCCCAAGTAGAAGAAAAATATAGGAAATGATTAGCCAGATATGGAAATCCTCAGAAAGTTTCTCTTTTTCATTTGGAAATAGAATTTTGTACATCATGAGCTACCATATATAATTGTCACTGTGTGATTATGCATTTGTACAGAGAACAGAAACCTTACCAGGGTACAGTATTTCTATTCTTCCACTCAACTCCTACATTTCCCTGAAAAGAGTGTCTTGTCAGAAATAGGACTTCTTGATGCCTGAGCAATTTCCCAAGAGGAAAAAAATTATGCTGTTTAACTGCATATCTGCCTTACTGCAATCTCCTTTGTCTTCTTGCTAACCTTTCCCCAAGACCACGTATTCCCAGAACACTGCATCAGGTATGGGTGGAGGTGGGATGACAGGGATGAAGGTTTTAATACTGAAATGCTTAAATCCTTCTGTAGCTTAATTATAATTCCTACATTCCTACAGGAAGAGCAAAATCCAAGATCAAAGTGAACTTGGCACTGCTTTTTCAGTGAAAAAACCCAAATCCTCTGGAAAAGTCCAAGTTTTCTGACTTAATGTTCATCTGCCCAGTAACAACTTTAAAACTGTAAGGCTCCTATGACATTGATTTTATTTCCTTTTTTAATGCATTCTGTTTATTTTTTATTGTATTTATATGGAAAGCATAATTCAAAATATTTCACCTATGACATCTCGCTCAGTAAAATATTCAAATGCACGCATTTGTGAAGGACTGTCTGGCACGGGAAAGATAGGAAATGTTGAGTTTAAATAATTCATGTTAAACAGTCTGATTATTTAGGCCAAATTCTGAAAATCTCTGGGAGTAAATATAGCCTCTTACTCCAGAAGAGTCCTAATTTAGGACAGCCAGGAATCAGTCCAGCATTAATAGCGGTTTTTCTCTACATCAAAGTGTCATTAATGCAAATTTTATAAATTCTTAAGACATTTCCTTAGGAACTGGCACTCTACTGCTCCCAAACTGCCTACCTTTTGAATGAGACATTTTTATATCTATAACAGACAACATCTAGGATACTTGACAAAGGAGATCAAAGGTCTATGGGTAATAATTGGCACCGATCTATTTACTGGTTTAATTAAACGCTTTCATTTGTGAGTAATGCCATTAGTTTCCACCAAGCTGGAATATAGGTAGACAAAGCAGACATCAAGCAATTGAGGAAGTTCCCAATAATAGATCCTTATTACTAGGCCTTACAACTAGGGCTTACCACCTAAACACAGAAATATGAGAAAACTCTGAAGATTATTTTTTTTTTTTTGAAAATGAACAATTATAAAACTTGGTGTGTTCTCCATGCAGCTTGCAACCTCTGGAGTCGGATCTTTTATATGTGTGTGTGTGTGTGTAACTATTGTTTTACTAAGAAGTCTCTTCAACACCAATTTCTATAGTTACCAGAATGTTTGAAAGCAAACATTTCTTCAGCATGGTATTTATCTCTAACTAGCTGACTGGAAAAACCAAAATAAAAGCTAGCATTTCCGGTAGTAGCCAAAACCAGAAAGCTTTAGAAAATGACATAAAGTGACATTGTAATGACTGTAAAAGTGACTCATTCACACTGACAGCCCAGGAAATGGAAGCACACACAAACAAATTAAAAAAAAAAAATAAAAAGGCAAAGGATAGAAGTAAATAGAGGAATGAATAGTAGGAGATAGGACATACATATTCAGGGGTTGAATTTAGCACAGCCTAAAATTAAAGACAAAAAGGTCTAATTAGACAGGATTATGGCACCTCTGATATAAAAGCAGGCCTTTTTCAGTTCACTGTACTCCAGAGGCATTATATTTGCCCTACAACGTATCCGTAGCGTTGTCTCCCAGCTGGCAGGGTCAGCGAGTTCCCTTTAAAAGTATTCTATTACATGTACTATTTCGCAGCTGTTTGAAGCATCATATTTTCTTATTTACTCTGGAGTAAGTATGAAGAATGAAGCGAGTATGAATTCTATCAATGTAAACTGAACAAAGAATGATGATACATGCCCCAGCTTTATAAGTCCCAGAGTCAGTGCTGGTCTGTCATTCAAACTGACCTCCACTAAAAGCAAAGCCTTGCAGTGTCACATAACTTAATAAAAAGGGAGGCAGTCTGCTATAGATCGTCAGTATGCAAACATTACCGATTGAAAGCACAAGCTATCAAAATCCGCCCCCTCAACTTATGTCCCTCCTGTGCCGTACTGTAACAGCCCTAATAGTCTGTTTCAGTCCCGAGACCAGAGACTCCATCAGATTCCTCCAAGAACTTCAAAATTCCATCTTGTTATTAAAAAGAGCTTTGTTTGCTTCCCTCCCTTTCATCATTTAACATTAATGTTGACTTGCTGCTGCACTATTCCCGCCTCTTAAATTCCCAAATGAAAACTGGGAAGTGAAAATTTAGAAAAGCAAAGGTCTTTTATTAGCTTTTATGCTGAATAGTTTTATGACTTGATATCACTGTTTTGGATTTAAACTCCCATGTTGGTTCTGTTTTTATTAAGGTTGTAAATGCTGCTTTGTAAAACACAACTGATAACAAGGTTTTCTTTTCAAGTCATTTGTGTTTTGAAATTGAAAAAAACCACCAAAATTAATAAGCCCACAGCAATAACACTCTATTTTTTTACATAACTATAGACCTCTCTTGCCTTTTCACTTTCCTTTGTCTAGTCCTTTCACTTGTGCTTTAAAACTGTTTTCTGTTTTCCCAACTTAACTCCAGGACCTATTTATTCCCTTTTCCTAGTCAGCTCACACCTGGCACCGGGTACTTTTGCCATCCTGGCTCCACTCAACTTCTTTTGTGACACAGCTCCACACAAATTTCCTCCTCCACTGAGTTTTCCTCCTTACCTGGCTCAGTTGGGGCTTCACATACATGATATCCATCACCCAAGAGCTGGGAACTGGATATACTCTGGGAGGCAGAGAGATGGTGAGAGTGTGCCTTGGCATTAGTAGCCTGCAAGTCGTTTTCCTAACTCCCTGATCATGCGGTGCAGAGCACCTGATACAAAGCCCAAGTGAATTACAAAACTCTGAAATTAAGAGGGATTTTTTAAAATAGCCTCACATTTCACAGGAACACTGTATTTGCCTACATCAAATCATGTAATTACTACTAGGGATACCTTTATGGAGAACGACTAATGATTTTGTAGCTACTTCTATTAGCCATAGGGAGCAAACTAAAAACACATGGCATGGGATCCAACATTATGAGCTTATCATAAAGGACATACTAAGAACATTACTTTAATTTCAGACTTGCACCTCACAGAAGATCAATTCAAACAGAAATCAAGACATAAGCCAGTTATTTATTTGGATGCGGCAACTGCATCTATCTGACATGCCACATTCCAATCTGAGGTAAAACTGTACTCCACATATACAGCCTGTTTTCATTGTGACATAGCTTTCAACAGGGAAAGGAAAGAGTCCTTTGCTCCTACCAAAATCTTTTAAAATGTGGACTAAACCAATTTACTCATTTACATAATTTCATAAAACTTACAAAACAAAACACGAAACCCACCACACTCAAACCTGTACTACATGTTTGTAGCAAAAACTTAGGTCATATAAATCTATTTTCAAACAGGGAATGCCTTCAGCATCCTAATAATAGCTACTCTTAGAGCACAAAAGCCACTACAGACAAGCAGCAACATTAGTTCTCATTTTCGGAACGCAGCACGGCAGTCCCAACATCAGCATCATAAAGCCTCTAGCCTGTTTTTTTTTTTTTTTTCTAGCACTGGACTAGGACTGGACTAGGACTGGAAAAGTGTAGCATATGTTTTCAAGTCTCAGATGTACTTATCGATAAATAGTCAGGTATTTAGAGGTCAGCTAAATTACCAGCCTTCTTTTCCAATGGAGAGAGTCATTTCAGTGCTGTGTATTTGTTACCAACCCAGCTGTGTGTAATATTGCCCTGTACACACTACAGAAACACAACTACTCAATTTCACTAAAGTGAAACTGCCAGTTACTGAAGGTATAACAGGCAGACACAGGAGGAAACTACCTGCCACACCGATTCCTCTCAGGACGGATTTTGACCATATCTGACTATTAACCTTTTGTAACCTCATCATCACATGGATCACGTTTTGGACACATACCGAAGATCAAAATACAAGTTCCCTCAGTTTGTCAAGCAGGCTTAGCTCTTCCCAGCTGGAGACACCCCATAAATTTTTACTGCAAAAGATGCGCAAGCTTTGGATCATCACACAGGTTAGAAACGCTGTAATGGCCATCAGTGGGAATACCCCCAGATTCAAACTGCCTTAGATTATCACCCTGCAAATACTTAAAACCAACAGAAAACAACACTGCCGCAGAAAAGAAAGGGTCATATTCCCTTCACCTCCCACCATAGTATAGGTGGCACTGCTTATTCTGGTGGCAGTGCCAGCTTCTGTGGACATACAGTATTCATCAGATGAGTCTCAGAGCACAGAAAACTTCAGCCTCATCTTTCTTCACTGCCATGTCTCTGATCAAAGCATAAATCATTGTCCAAAAACTCATTATGTTAGAGATTGCACAAATATAGAGGAAAAAGATTGCTTCTCAGCCAAAGTAGAAAATGTTTACAGAAAATGTTAATACAATTCTGCAGACATTTCTATGAAGTTCATAAAAACTGTACCAAGTATTTCATTCATATAATACTTGTATTTCTAATTTACTTGCTGCAATTGCTACTTTCAATGTAATTGTTTTAAAATCAGTTCTTTTGGAATGCTCTATTTTCTGCAAGAATGTTGAACGTTCTGGTGTCCAGATCACATCCTGGGCAAACATGTTCAAATGCCTAGTTTTACTTTTTCACTAAACAGTAAATCAAATTAACCAGCTAACTTCAGAGGCATACTCAGTTATGAACGGCACACATCAAGGAAGATGGTAACGATACTAAAGATGGAAAACGAACAGCTGTATTAACAGCAACAGGATATAATAAGGAAACCAAGGAAAGGAGTTATGAGAGAAAATTAACAGGACTAAAAATAAGTATATTTTGCTGTGAAATAACTATTGGAGGAAAGGAATTATACAATTCTCCATATGGTTTTGCTTCATTCTGTCCCCAGGGTCACTCTTTCAAAAATATTGTAAAGTAAAACCAGCTTCACAACAGAAACAGACAAAAGCAGGTAATTTGCCCCTGATTTTTAAGACAGTCCTCCCTGCTTCAGTGTGAAGAAGAGCTTTACATATGAAGACCTCATCTTCAATCCTATGAAAACATCTATCCAGTTTTGTTTTCTTAAGAAACTGTCAGCTTCTCCTAGTTCTTTGAAAGAAAGTACAGCTGTCCAGAACGTAGCCTAAACAAAGAGCAATAGTAAGTACTGGAATTAGATTTTAAAGATTTGACTCCAAAATTGTGAGATACGAGAGTCACATACTTCTTGAGGCTTCTAAGCTCTACTGATATTCTATTTTTTTAATTTAAAGTTTCTTTTCTTGTTCCTGTACATATACTCTGACTCCTTCTGGCAGACATTCTCAGAACGTACTGAATGCACACCAACAAACTCACGGTAGTTACAAAGCACTAGAAGCAGAAGAGTAGAAGACAGTTATTGCCAGAATCACCTTTTTAAAGTAAATATAGGTGCTAATGCAGCTTCCCAGGATGTGAAAGACTCTGTCAATGAGTCTTTTTTTTTTTTCCAGAGGAGATTTAATATTCATGTTTCCAGAAGTGATCCTGATCCCATTGATATATCCATGAGACCAATCTGTGTTCCCTGCCCCAAAAGTAACTCAAGATCCACAGAGTCAGAAGAATAGCATAATGGCCCTGTACTGGAGAACAGGCAATCTAAGTGCTACTATCTGCCCCTGTTTATGCACTAAACTGGGAAGGGGTGTTGGAGAAACGTATAGACAGTCCTTGAGGCTAGATCTGGAATCCAGTAACTCTCCTTTTCTAACTGTGGGTCTGCTGTAGCTAGAGGTGAGATTTCAAAAGGCTCTGGACACCTTCTCTGAAAGCCTGTTAGAAAGCTTGCTCTTTTACACCTTTGCTTTGTTTCCTAGACATGCTATTATAATGGACCACTTTTCCCCCGATCTCTTAAAATGTCTTCTAGGATAGAAACTTTTTGTACACTCTCCCTTATTGCACTTTAGCTCTGACACTAAACCCTAAAATAGTTACCAACAATTTGTAAGTTTTTACCACTAGATTTTCAAAATTAACTCTCCAATGAGATTAAGCACAGATTAATCCAATGCCATTAATTGTTCTACCTGTCCTGAGTCAAGAAGATCATAAACTTTAACTTACAGTTATTTTGCATTTAGAAGATTAGTTAGATGAATTACAATTGAGTTTTCATTAGTAATATTAGTAAATATGGGCACTGCACTAAAAGGCTGAATGCCCTTTAAAGGTCATATAACTACACTGGACAGCTGAAATGCGTTAAATCTCCAGAATGCGGACTATTCAATGTACAATGTAAGGATAAACACAAAGATCACTGAAAGTCAATTTAAAGTACACTTAGAGATTCGCCAGCATAAACATTATAAAAATTTCAAAGAAATGGATTTATCAAGCAATTGCCTGCATGGCGACTTTTTAATTAACCCTTTCATGTGGGACATGTTTGACAGGAGAAAAGGCCAGAGCAGAATGTGTTTTAATCATCTTTACCTCCTTTATTTTGTGTGCATTACACACAAAGTAAACTTCATTACAATTCTCAAACTCATCTTAAACAATAATCCATATTAATTTACTGTGCATATAGATATTTGCTGCCTCCACAGAATCACAAACTTTCTCCTAGTAGAGTTAAAGAATGAGCAGAAGATCACAAAGAGAAAAGGCTGACAATTTTTCCCAAGGAGGTGCCCAGCAATTCCTAAGGCATGCCTTCGCTCTTCATATCTATACTGTCAGCTGGACTTCCTGTCTTTGCGTCTGTCCAGAAGACATTCAGGAAGGAAGGTTTATATCTTTACATGTTTTCCATGAAGTACTTTGATGACTAATTTCTAAAGTACTGAGTCACATTGACCTTTCACATACTCCCCCCATCCAAATTGTTATCATTCTCCCAGCTCCATGTTTCCCATTGTTACATGCCTTTTCTTCATTTAAATTGTATTGTTTAGAGTTTCTGAAACATAGCTATTTAAAATTTAGCAGAGTTTATCTTTTTTTTTAAATACAGGCTAGTATCACTGTTTTTCATTATAGTTACTGAAAATGAAGTTTATGTCAATTCTTCCAAGTAAAATATTACAAAAATCACCAATAATATTTTGGCTTGTCAGAGGGGTGGGGGAGTAAGTTTGGTACATTGGCGCCACTGTAAAGCCTCATTCACTACCCTCCTCATTGTTCAAGTGTTTTTAGTTTCTTGAGAGTGAAATTGGCTTATAATAGAATCAGCTGAATTTGCTCCTCCTAAACTATTCTTGTACTTCCCAAAATATTAATTGCTTCAGATGTTACATGCCTTAGAAGGATCTGAAGTAGCCTGGCAGACCGCTCTGCCTGAATCAAGCCTCCCTCGGAGCTATCGTAGAGGAGAAATTGTTTAAAAAAAAACCATGAGACTTTTTTCAAATTCCAGCTAATGATCAAAATAAACATATTCACCTTTAGGATGGCTTTCTTGCAAAGAACTGTCTTGGAGCTCAAAAAACCTTAGTCTGACATTCTGACAACCAAAGATTAGTTGCGTTAGTAATCATAAAAGTATATTCATTGTCCTACTGTTTCAAATTTACAGAGAAAAAAAGTCTCCCTTTTCCCAGCACTCATCACTGGACTTTGAATCTAAACATCTGCCTACTGCATCTGCTATATTCCAAAGAAAACAGTAGTTACTCCTTTCTGCCAGCTAAAGAAAAAAAAAACCCAAACAGATCTCTCACGCAAAACTGAAAGTCTGTTACAAAGTACTCACCAAACTCCTAGCAACAGCTCTTGAAGAAAGAAAGAATTCCTGAATCACTGCCGAATAGATCCTCCCCTACTAACTCACGTTGGAGGGGTGTGGTGTAAAGCTACAAAGGCAGGATAGGATTGCAACCTGATCTTCCGAGAGCAGGCTCCTGCCTGGGGATTAATCAACTACTCGTTGTTCTGGCTTCTTTTTTTTTTTTTTTTTTTTGTAGAGCACATGGGTTCTCTCTGGGTAGAAGTCAGCGGCAGGGACGCTTCCTGTGTGAAGTTTTCGGTATGTGCCTGCAGTTCAGAGCAACAGTTGTCCAAACAGCGCTAACTGAAACAAAACGCGCTTTTAAAGAACGAGAGACAGTCTGTAGGATATTCTGTTCGTTGTACCTTGCAGGCTTTGATACAGCTCACGAGGATGTCATATTCACTGCCTACTTAAAGATATGTTGTAGTTTACTGTTGGTTTTTTGTTTGTCTGTTTTTAAATAATGCCGTGCTCTTCACTCTAGATCCGGGCTGCATTCATCACAGTATCTGAAGCTGTACTACAAAGGCTGTTCTGCCTTCAGAACCATCTATTTACAAATCAAGCCAAGATGTGTTAAAACTAAAGTTAAGCATCTTCAAGAGTACTATGTCTGAAGACAGGGACAGGGATTCTAGTTGTAAGACTGAGACCCTGTAACATGTGGATGTAGAGACAGACAACCAGAATCCTTGTCCTGGACACACAGGATGAAAATTCCCCAGATAATGAATTAAACAGCAACAGAGACAGAAGTAACAGCTGAGGATCAGTAACTTACACAGTTAGTAGCTGTAACTAATTGCAATTATTTCAGGGCAAAGACAAACAGGTGAGTGAAATCACTTTAATTGAAGATCTATATTCATCATCTGTTCATCATCATCCCCCTCCTGTTAACTATCTCTGACACAAATGAAGTGTTCCTGGCAGCTTCTTAGATCTCCTGTCTGTTGTTGCCGAGTGTAAGAATCTCTGTAATCTTTTCAGGGCAAAGTCAGTAGTCAGCTGAGTCTACTGACTATTAACTGGGTCAATAATCAAATGGATTAACTGTCCTGAAATGGACGAGAAGTATGCACAAAGTAAAGGGGCACTCTGAATGTTGGGGGTGGGGTTCTACCATACAGTTACAAATTACCAACTCCTAGTTCAGATAAACTGAGAAGCAACCCAGCTCAGGAGAAGTTGGTTAAATGGAAATGGTCGGTCTGTCATTTGTGTGACACCAAGCCTCTGAAAAAAAAATGTTTTTGGGGGCCCATGTGTTAATTAGTATCTATCAGTGCTCTTCATAAATCTCTTTGAGGCTCACAAATAAGACAGCCCAAAACAGATCTAGTAAATGACACCATGATTTAAGGACATTTCAGTCTGTACAGTTACAACAGAAATAAAACCAACCAGATTTCAAAAAAAATGACATACTTCATTTTGCTTTTCTTAGAATCATAGAACAGTTTGGGTTGGAAAGGACCTTAAAGATCACATAGTTTCAACCCCCCTGCCATGGGCAGGGACACCTCCCACTAGATCAAATTGCTCAAAGCCCCAACCATCCTGGCTTTGAACATCTCCAGGGATGGGACATCCACAACTTCTCTGGGCAACCTGTCCCAGTGTCTCACCAACATCACAGTAAAGAATTTCTTCCTAATATCTAATCTAAATCTACCCTCTTTCAGTTTGGAACCATTATTCCTTGTCCTAATGCTATGCTCCCTGATAAAGAGTCCCTCCCCACCTTTCCCGTAGGCCCCGTTTAAGTGCTAGAAGGCTGCTATAAGGTCTCCCCTGTAGCCTTCTCTTCTCCAGGCTGAACAACCCCAACTCTCTCAGCCTTTCCTCACAGGAGAGGTGCTCCAGCCCTCTGATCACCTTTGTGGTCCTCCTCTGGACTTGCTCCAACAGGTCCATGTAGTATGTGTCCATGTGGATGGATAGATATAGTTTCAAACTTGCTCCACTCTACAAGGCATTTGTAAAGGAGCTGCTTTATTTTTAGTCATACTGGATGATGAATGGTTTGAATTTACTGGTCCATGCAAATATAGTCCTAATCTAGGGACTTGACCCCGTCATTAGTTCAAGTAGATTTTTTTTTTGGTTTTAATGAGAAACATTTTTTTTTAGATGAACATGCAAAAAAGAATTTTCAAAGTTTATGTCATAATGCGTTAGCATAATTCCTTCTTTTCCTGCAAAATCTCTATCAAGTCACTCAGATTTTGTGTGCAAATTAATAAAGTAACTCTGAAAGAAACAGTCCACAGACATGAAAAACAAGAAAATGCTACAGTTTTAAACACATTTGTCTTTTTATAGTCAAATAAGCTGAGAATCACACATAAAGAGAAGTACACTTTGGGAAACGTGTAAGAGGATAAACCCCCTTAATTTGATTATAAGTTAGATAAAGAAATCTTTGGTAAATAATAAAACAGGATAAGACCTGCATCTTCATGCACATACCACCATGTGCATGAAGAACACACATCCAAAAGAAAATTTCAAAGGAAACAGTATTTCATTTTAAGAGGAATATTTTTGCTTTCTAGTCTGTTAATGTCTCTCCAGTTCCCACATGCAGTTCTCCTCATTTAGTTGTCAGGAGAGTCTCTGGACTCATTTGCACTGTAACTATAACATAAAAGGCTTCAGTTGAAACTGGATTTAGACTTTGAAGATAGAAACAAAACTGTTTTGAACCTTTAGTGGGATCAAAGAATTCCATTCAGCTATGACCTGGCCTAGACAATCACACTAACCTCTGGCTTATCCTGAAACCTGCTGATAGCTTAAGACAGTTGTCAATAGTTAAAGGTCCACAGTGGAAAAAGTCCCTACAATTCTAAAAAACATTTTTTGTTCCTCTTTAGAAGGGACTTTCAAGATGAGCAAGATGGAATTTGTTAGCTCTAAAACTAGTCACTAAGAAGCACTTTTCTAAGGTCCTATAGGAGGCTAGAAACCTCTCAAAAAGTAAAACTTGCAAATCACACAACTCACCAGCCTAGCTTCTTCTTAAGAGATCACCCAAGATTTGTTGCTTCTCTGAAGAACCCAAGAATCCTTACTGAGGGAATTTCTAACCTTTGAATATGTGACATTATCATTATGTTCTCCCTTCATGTTTATTTATAGCATATGCTACATGAATCAATTGCCAATACAAAGATTACAATTCAGAAGATTACCATTTCACATGACCTCTGAGGTCAACCCACAGAGTCAAGCTCTGGCCAGTTATGCAATAGTAGGAACTGTACACATTATTGAATCAGCGTGAGAAAAGGCCATTTACAGTACATACATCAACAGGGTAGCTACCAAATTCTGCTTGTTTTTCACAGATTACCCAGGAACACATCTTGGGCAGTACAAGCCCAATATTCCAGCCCCCTTTACAAGCTTTTTGCTGCTGGCCTATTTTGAAATTACTTGAGTTTGACAGTCAAAGCACAGTCCAGAGAGCATTTATATGATTCTTCTTCTATAGCCAGAATAGCTTTACTCAGGGATTACAACCCAAGAACATCACAGACTGTAAAGGGGCAGAAATGGTCCAGCAGGAAGGTCTGAAGGAGAGTAGGCAAGACCAGTGCTATTGAATGCATTCCAGATCATTCATATTCACATGAGCACAGTCTATACTGTATTTCTGTAAAAAAAAAAATAAAAAAATTACTTAAGCTGCATTTTTCATAATCTCTATATCTCACTATTTATCAGTCAATAGATAGATGCAAAAGTACAGCTAAAGTAAACTAAAACAGAGATGCCATAAAAAATGCCTTGTACAAATTCTTGGAATACTCAAAGGTAGTTTGGCTCTGGAGAGTTCAAAGCTGAGATGGTTAGATTTTAGCCTTCTGATAGTGCACAGAATTCCTACCCACAAATTGTGAGATCAGGGAATGAAAAAATAAAATGGGAGAAGCTTTATGTGAGAGACCAGCATCATTACACACCTGACAAACAAACAGACACTGCTTGAAAAGGCATGCTGGCTACTTTCTGACCACAAGAAAAATCCTTCAGCTCTAGGTTCTCAACTGATAGCTCTCACTGTGGAGCTCTTTCTGGTCATAGCTCCCATTTTTCCAACAGCAAAAACATAAGAGAATGCGCCATCCCAGAACACCCCTTGGCTTGGAGCTCTGTCTTGACTACTGGTCTGCAGAAGGCAGGCAAGGAGAACAATTCTAATGGTAAAAGTCTTAGGATTTTAAAAATGCTTAAAATCCACAGGTCAAAAATGGCTCACTCGTTCTTGAGTCACACCAGTAACTTCAGGACAGATACTCCACCCTCCTCTTTCATCACCTGCCATGGTACTACCACAGCCTATGTTCCCACTGCAGTGCGGCAAGCTATTACTGGTTTTACACTAGGAGTGTTGTTAATGCCAGCAAGACATCAGGAAAATGGAAGAAAATGGCTAATAACTAACCTAATAGCTTCAGAGGACTGGGGCAGTGTCGCTGTCTTCTGGAATGTCTGTCCTCAGTTTGGGTTGGTGATCATGCTTATATTGAAAGGGGTGGAGGGAAAGATAGTGAACTTCAAATTAAAATTCTCCCATACTGGGCATCTTCATTTGTACAAAGTCCATGGGCTTCAGCAGAATATGTTATACTTAACCATAGGGCTAAATACATGGTATTCAGAAACAAAAATGATGCTCAAATGTCCGATCTTGTTATTGTTTTACGGTATAAGAACAGAGTAGAGCAGCACAAAACTATATGGAAAGATTTGTGTGTGTGCATATATATATCTATTTGAGATCTGTCATCCCTAAAGCAAGATTTACTTTGTAACACAGTTGGAAAACCACAAAAGCATTTGCTTACACAGCTGCTCTTCAGGTCTTAACAAAAATGCCCCTCTCTGTGAGGGTGTGACATTGCTTGGTCTTTAACAATATAAATGCTTGTGATGTTTTGTTGCCCTCTAGTGATGCCAGTTCGTTTTTCCACTGCTTAGTTCTTTAAAAATTTTCATAGAAGCAAGAGCTTTCTGTCTCCTGCCTTCAATAAACTAAATCATTACTTAATACTTCTACTTGAATTGGATGAAAACATATGGGTATTTCTGACTCCTCATAAGGAACTAGATAGCAAGCTTACAGGCACACTACCACCAGCACAGCTGGCTTGTCCCAGCATGTTTAAAGTCAGAGCTAAGATGCAGCAGTCACTGTCACCATACAGGGCAAAAGCTCCCCAAGGGCCTTTTCCTCACACTGAAAGTTGCTGCTTCCCATGTACGATGCCACTCCACAGCGAACACCTACAGGAGGGGACAGCCAGCTACCCATCACAGACTCCCCCTTTGCCCTGTTAGTAGTCAATTTTGTAGTTAAGTGTTACATTATCTTAAAACTAGCTGATCTTTTTGAGACCACTGAAGTATATGCCTGCTTTTCCAGCTGAGGTGGATGACATACAACTTTCAAACCCCAGCCAGGTTCTAAAAGAGGAACTTATCTTAAGTTCCTTTTAATACGAGTTTTGCAAATAGGGCTATTACTGTTTTATATTATCTCTGTTGTATTAGTTTTATTGTGGTTCTTCTAGCATTTAATATTTAAAACCCACCTAAAAATACATGAAAGTAAGTGAAAGTGAAGGATCTTCTCCAGTGAAAGGAAGATCAGAAGCCAGCAGCTGGCCCTTGAAAACCTGTCTCTATAATACACGCCTCTTTTCCCCCTTACAATTCTTCTTTCCAGTAACTTCCTGTTCTTACATAAAAACCTCGGCTATCTCAAGTGTTTTCTAAAGACTGAAATTAGAATGCACAGAGAGGGTGACTGTTGTTGCTGATAGCAGAATACTGAGATAGTACAATGAGAATACTAAAAACAGAGGCTTTGTTTCTATCCTCAATTTGAAAACTGTTTAAAACAAGCAGGAAGAAGCAATGCAACCATGACTAAAACATAAATTTTTGCTCTTTTCCTCGTATCACTAGTCAAACTGTTGCCTCTTGCCAAAGGACAGATGTGACAAACTTTCACATTTCTTGTTTTCAGCTGGGTAGTTGTTTCCTTTCCCATTCTTTTAATCAGTTTTTCTGTGCATTTCTTTTTGCTTATGAGCTTACATAACTCATATACTTATTTCTTCATTCATCAATGTCTTAACAGTAAAAAAGCGGGCAACTTGGAGCATGCTTTGAAGTTTAAATCCGAAAGAATTAGTTCCTGTTATGACCTTTTTGAGAAGCCCAGAAATAAGCTACTTCTATAGTACAATTACAATAATCAGAAAGTACAGAACATATCATGTGACATTTTGAATACTGTGGAGATTCCAAGACTCAGTTCCAATCAAAAAACTTCTGGATAACTGAGGAAGTAGGGGGTCAGGTCAGTACCAGATGCTCCTCATTTTTAGAGCCAGAACCTATATGAGGTTTGAATTGCATTATAAAACTCCCATTGACTTCAAACAAAACAGAATAAGGGACTTTTTACGTAAAAGGGCGGTAGCATTGTGCCACCTTCTCTACACAAGGAAGGTTTCTTAATTCTTTTTGGTCTTTTAATTTCATTAATTTAAGAAAAATTGAAAGAACCTTCCATCACACAGTCACGTTCAGATCTGAGGTAGATTACAGCTGAAGCAAAATATAATAGAATTGTTACCTACTGAGTTCTGTTGTTACTGTTAAATAATAAAAAAGGGCGTGAAATGCCACATAGTCTTGTAAAACAATTTGCCTCACTGGGTAATGCACTTGTTCTAAAATAATTTGTTCCTCACTTGGCTCAGCAAATATCTAATTCTAAAACAGATATAGGTTAATTAAACATTTCTATATTTTTTCTAGATTAGCTGTTTATCATGTTTTGCATTCTCATGCATGTCTGTTTATCGTCTCAATGAGCCCAGTGCCTCACTAAGGATCTTAATAAATAAGCTTCCCTTTCCATCCGTGTCCTTTCGCATTCATTCCAAATGCAGATCAAGTTTACAACTGACTTAGTCACTGGATGTCACTGTTGCAGCGCTAAGAGCTTAGGTATTTTATCTGGAAACAGGAGGCAAGTATATTTGTATGTATTTTATTCCTTCATTATTATTAAAGGGTTGCATTCCTACTCAGATTGAAGTCAGTGGGCATTTTATTACAGGTTGAGTATTTCGAATTGCTCAGGCCTGAGGGTAGTTTATGCTTCCAGGGGAAACTATTCTACCAATGGCTTTTCATTTAAGTTTTAAAACTGTTTCAATTTTAATTTAAAAATGTGCCCTTTCTTAGTTCTTTGTTTCTGTTGCTCTGATGAGAGCTTTATTTCTGAATATATTTTTTTTATATACGTACACAATGTACATAATTCTGGTAATACATATATCCACACATATGTATACACACCAGTACCAGAATTATATCATATTTATGCATATGTTACTGTTATATGTGCATACATAAGATTTCTAAAAAAATTCCAAAATAATTTTCTGGGTAGGTTCATATAAGCAATACATTTAACGGATTAATTATTGCAAAAATAAACCACCTACCCTTTGCCTTAAAAAGCCTGAGGGAAAGCTAAACAGTAAGAGAAATGCCAATCTACATGTTCATAATTTTGAAAACTGAGTAACTTGAGCGTGTGCGTAAGTAGCTTACAAAGTCTTACTTCTCACAGGGGATTTTCCAAAACCCTTTGAAATGTATTACACCAGTAGCAAAGTTATCAACTAGAAATATAGTATGACAGCATTATTTAACTGTTTCCGGCTCTCATTTAAATGAAACAAAATGAAACTAAATGGAATATGTTTTTAGATAGACAACCAGAAACAAGTAGGATTCCCTATTCATTGGACATTCTACTGATTTCTCAGAAAGCTGTGGGTATGCCCGTACTTCCTTTCTCTTGACAAATGCTGAATAGAAGTGAAAGTTATTTTCTCTATGGTGAATTTGACTGGGAGACACTAGTTATAGATGCTCCTACAAAGAGAACCCAGGTCACCTTCTGTGCCTTTCTGTTTTGTGTTTTTTTTTTTTTAACATGCCAGCTTCTCACAAGTTGAATCCTCCTCTATGGTACAGCTGGGGAATAAATAAAGAAGGTACAGGAGATGCTTAAACCATGACATAAGGAACAACAATGGGACTTTCACAGTATGCTTTCAGAAAAAGTATTTTGAGAGTATGAGTAAGTGAAGGAGATGGCAACTGAGGACACCACCATTGGCTGCCAGTTCTGGGAAGTCTGAGCAGCTAGTAATGAAGCATTTACCAAGGGACATGCCAAACCTGTATGCATCCCTCAGCCCCCGCTGCTGTAGCATCAGACCTGCTTCCTTCTGTTCCCCCCACCTCAACACTGTGCCGTATCCTCTTGCCAAGAGTGGCTCTCTGCATCCCTGCCCCAGTTGTCATTTCTATGCTATCACCTCCTGGCTCCTAATGTCTAAACCAGATATAGGAAGGCAATCCAAGCACATAAGGAGGAAACCCGTTTCCCAACCCTACTGGGCTGCTAAAAAAGGAAACAAAGCATTACCAACAACTACTGTGATAAAGACCTGCACTCCCTGGGGCTGACTGCTTCCTCAACAAGTCATAGAATCATAGAATCATGTCACTGGCTTGCAGCATGTCAGGCGCTTATTTGGAGAGGAAAAGGGTTCTCTAAGAGATACAGAGAGGGAAAAGTTGTTTTGGAAACGCCACATAAGCTTTGGCTGTGCTCAGCTGCTATCTAGTATCTAAGATGACACCTCTAAGCTCAACAAGCTCTTAAAGTGTTCTCATGAGAAGTCATTAGAACTAAAACCAGCCAGTTCTTGTGTGACAGTTATTGCAGCACACATGCTTACCAGAGAATGGAGGACAATTATTTACACAGTGTTCATAACTCCTAGAAGGCACAGAACAATTGCTGCCCTTTGCCATGTTCTTGCTCTCCAAGCAGCTGGGTACAATTCATGTTTCTTTCCCAGATGACAGAACACTAATCCTTCTTCAGCAAAGCTCATGCTGCCTACCAGTGAGAAAAAAAAAAATATTCTTCCAGTATGATTACTATTTTTTTCCAGTAATAGACAATAAGTAATAAATAATGAGCAGATTAGACACAGGTAGGAAGTCTAAATATCAGTCTGAACGTAAAGAAAGGGGGAAGTACTGGATTCAAACTGAAAAAACAAAGCATATTCAAAGTCCGGTATCACACTGTTTCAAAGCTAATCAGTCAAGAGAAAGCTATGCTGAACATGGAATATTTTGTACACTGTAATACTGAAACTCATGAAGCGATACTAACAAGTTGCATGTCACAGGTCCTGTGAGACTGTTCTAGCTGGGAGACCCCTTCCAAACTCATTAGGTAAGAGTTACCTTAGATGACTGCTATACATCAAATTATTCACTGGTAATATCATTTGTTCCTCTCTTTAGTAGCAAGACGACTTCAACTAATATGCTGGATTCAAAACATCTCTTATGTGCAACAGTTTCATGGCGCACACACAAAGCAACAAAAAAACCAAAACAGATCCTCCACTAGATTGCCTGTCTCAGGAGATAGGAAATGGAACATAATGCCTTTCACAAGAGTTTTCCGTTTGGGCTTAATCTTTTCAGAATGAAGAGTAAACATCTGGGATGCTGATGAGCCAAAATCACTTAAGTGTGTGCCTAACTCTAAACACATAAGTAATAACACAGGAATAAGGAAGTATTTTTAAAAGGAGAAAAGCCCAACAGGTTGCTACAGAAAAGTGTACTTACTGCTGCATTCTTGTTTCATCCGGCAAGTTCAGACATATTGATCTGGTCAGTAACAGGATGAATAAATCAACTGAAACAGTATCCACAATAGTTCTTTAATAGAAATGAATTAATTACGGCTCATGTGAAAGATTTACTAATAGTACTACTAGAGGACAAGTCACATAGGAAAAAGATTGGAGTCTCTGGAAGATTGACAACACTGTAATAATGATCCTGTTTCACTCATTAGAAAAAGCAGTATTTATAGGTGCTTCATGGGGACTAAGTACATCCTTAGTACAGCATAGTTCAGCACAGTTGTTCAGAATACTCACAGAAGTTGTATTTACAACACATGGAAATCTGTGTGGCTTCTATGGAAAAATCCACATTTAATTTCTGTAAAATTCTAGTTTGCTGAGTGGCAAATTTTTAAATGGCAAGGATCTCCCACTGCAATATTCTGATTATATAAACAGATTTTTCATAATCACTATCAAAGACAATATGAAATCAAAATCCACCATCACACTTTTGTGTGCTTCTCTGAACCAAAGCTATAAGAAGTGTGCTGCCACAGATGAGATTTCCTTCTGATGCTGGTTTTGTGAAGCTTTTTAATAATGCATCTTTTTCATTAAAAATCATTGTGAACCTGATCAAGTGCTGAAGTTTCTCTCCACCTTCCCTGAAGTAGCCCATTTTAATAAGAAAACATGTGGAGAAGGAGGATTTTTCGTAAAGCTCATGTGCTGTTGGTAAAAGAAGATTAAGAATTACTCTATATTTTCCTTTCATCCTCTGCAATCTTTTTCTAGCACCATACAAATCTCCTCTAGATTCTGGCAGAAGCCTGACAGCTTATTTGATTTCTTTACAGCACGTGGGATAGCAGGGGTGATATTTTTTGCTTCCTTACAGAATCACAGAATGGTTAGGGTTGGAAGGGACCTCTGGAGATCATCTAGTCCAACCCCCCTGCCAGAGCAGGGTCACCTACAACAGGTTGCACAGGACGGCGTCCAGGCGGGTTTTGAATGTCTCCAGAGTGGGAGACTCCACAACCTCTCTGGGCAGCCTGTTCCAGTGCTCCACTACCCTCAAAGTAAAGAAGTTCCTCCTCACGTTAAGATGGAACTTCCCATGTTCAAGCTTGTGCCCATTACCCCTCGTCCTATCACTGGGCACCACTGAAAAAAGACTGCTCCCATCCCCCTGGCACCCTCCCTTTAAGTATTTGTAAGCATTTATAAGATCCCCCCTCAATCTTCTTTTCTCTAGACTACAGAGACTCAAGTCCCTCAGCCTCTCCTCACATGAGAGATGTTCGAATCCCCTAATCATCTTCGTAGCCCTTTGCTGGACCCTCTCCAGCAGATCCCTGTCTTTCTTGAACTGGGGAGCCCAGAACTGGACGCAGTACTCCAGATGTGGTCTCACCAGGGCAGAGTAGAGGGGGAGGATGACCTCCCTCGACCTGCTGGCCACACTCTTCTTGATGCATCCCAGGATGTCATTCGCCTACTTAGCCGCCAGGGCACACTGCTGGCTCATGGTCATCCTGTTGTCCACCAGGACTCGCAGGTCCCTTTCCACAGAGCTGCTCTCCAGGAGGTCACCCCCAACCTGTACTGATGCATGGGGTTATTTCTCCCCAGATGCAGGAGGGATGCACTACAGGGTAACAAAACCTGCCCTGAGCCAAGACACTATAATACACACACGCTGCTCTAATACACTGGATAACTATTGTAATAAAGGCATATAAACTTCCACAGAATAACCCTCATACAAAGAAGTGGCAATTGCTTACAGCTATGTTTCAAGGAAGATCTTAATACAAACTACTTGCAATAATTCAAACACTGAAAAAGTTTCCTCTCAATAACTAAATGTAGGCTGAACAAAGGTTTCTTACAGTCACCAGAGTGCTCTGTTGGACCATATTTAATTAAAGACATTTAAATATTCCCCCAACAGACTTTTTTCCTCCAATACTTTTTAAATTTTGTTGCTTGTTGGAGAAATAGCTGATATATAGGTACCAGATATCTGTTTATGGCGGCTTTCCATCATATCTAGAAATTCACATGAAATTCGACCAAACTAATTTTTTCTTCAAATATATTGTAAAATTAAAGACAAACAAAACCACTTTTACAAAAATGCTACAATTATTTAAATAGAATAAGCAACTAACTTTGAAGGTAGATGCAAAAGAAAGTATGTTACTATTTGATTGAAAGATTTCCAATTTCAGATCTTTTTGATGGAAAATAGGTTTTTATTATATACCCCTCCCTCCCAACCCCCACTGAAATTCTGGAATACACTCACATGGATAGATTTCAGCCAGGAATGAATATTAAGAGAAAAGCTATATATTCAGAGAGGCAGATTCTGTATACGGACTTCCTTCAAGAAGGCTCTGTTCATTCTGTTGTTTCTTCCAGTTTCATTTTACAAAAACTAGTTGTGAAGATTGATATTGTGCAGATTGGTCAGAATCCAAAATGTGTTAGTAAAATAACCAGCCAGTCTGTGTGGACTTCAAAGCAGAATATCTCAAGTTAATCTTTCCTAGCCACCATTTGCACCACAACCAGACTCATGCTGGTAAAATTAAACTCAGTGGGGCACATCGACGGAATCTGGAAGATTGGCACTTGTCTCAGCAGGTCAGTTCAGAAAGGGAATGCCAACTAAGGAAGCATAACGAATAGCTGAGCAAGTCAATTGAGAAAAGCAACAAAATAAATAAAGCGTGAAATTGGAAGCTAACTAGTACCACTTTTTGCTGCATAGTAAAGGTTACCACTTCCAGCAATGAGAGGTTGGTTATATTCTAATACATCTGTCTTTATGAACTGACATGCAGCCTTGATCTGCTGTGCCAAAATACAGCGGTCCACTAGTACGTCTGCGTCGTATCATGATTCTCTTTATGCCCACAACTGTTTGCATATATACATATGGTTGTGTTAACATTCATTCAAAAATAGAAGGGCATATCACACACAAAATATGAATTCTTTCAAGTCTGAATAACTTTTGTTAACCATCTTTTCTTGTTAAATGCCTACTTCTGTACATGCAGTTCCACGCTTCTGGGTTCTTCTATAGACTACATGTGCCATGTAAATACTGGGAAGAGCATTGTTGGAAGACATTGAACATGACGAAGAATTCAACACACACTCCTCTGGGACATTGTGGAGATTGCAGTATCATTCTGTACTAAGAAAGATGTCACAGGTTTGTAGCATATGAAGCATTGTAAGGATTGAGCTATAATAGTACTCAGTGTATTTCCTACTTGGTCAGGACAGAAGAACTTCAGGTTTTGAGGGCGAAGTTCTGATTCTTCTGGTTCTCAGAAGCTCTTCAGGTTAACTTTGAAATATTTATGCCAATTTATTCTGCAGTTATGCTTTAAAGAAATAACTTCTCTCCTTTTGTACCCTGCAGAAGGGAACTAGGTGATCTCTATTTGCACATAAGTATGGAAATCTTGTAACCATGCTGCTCTACCATTTCACATATCAGCTCTGATCAGCTGATCATTTAATCAGATGTGTGACAAATGACAAACTTCTCTCTTATTTTTGTTTCCTTACTGCTGAAGGGACTTACTGCTGAGCGAAAATAGAAGTGTAGATGCTTTGTAAATAAGAGTCTTGAATAGGTTACAGACCCAGAATAGGGTTAGAATTGTTCATACGCTGAAATGCAAGAAGAAGAAGAAAATGAAGTTTTTCAGGACTTGTTCCAGAGATGTAAAATTATGTGTATAAAGGCAAAAGCATTTTTAAAATTCAAGGGTTTTTTTCATTTCTGTTAGTGTACTGCAGGGAATGGAGGATGAGGTCAAATTTAACAAGAAAGCAAATTGAAATGTTCTTCAGGGTAATCAGATGTTCATGAGAAAAAATACTTTGTAACATACACACAAGAACATATAATAATTTAATTAATTTAATTAATCATCTTCAACCTAAACAGCACCAGTGCTGTTTAACATCTTTGTTCGTGACACGGATGTTGGGACTGAGCGCACACTCAGCAAGTTTGCTGATGACACCAAGCTGCGTGGAGCAGCCCACGCACTGGAGGGAAGGGATGCCATCAAGAGGGACCTGGACAGGCTTGAGAGGCAGGCCCATGAGAAACTCATGAAGTTCAAAAAGGTCAAATGCAAGGTTCTGCACATGGGCTGGGGCAATCCCATGCACAAATAAAGGCTGGGAGGAGACTGGATTGAGGGCAGCCCTGAGGAGAAAGACATGAGGGTGTTGGTTGATAAGAAGCTCAATGTGACACAGCAGTATGCGCTTGCAGCCCAGAAGGCCAACTGCATCCTGGGCTGCATCAAAAGAAGCGTGGCCAGCAGGTTGACAGAGGCGATTCTGCCCCTCCGCTCTGCTCTCGTGAAAAGCCACCTGGAATATTGCATCCAACTCTGGAGCCCTCAACATAAATAGAATATGGACCCGTTGGAGTGGGTCCATAGGAGGGCCACAAAGATGATCAGAGGGCTGGAGCACCTCTCCTGTGAAGACAGGCTGAGAGAGTTGGGGTTGTTCAGCCTGGAGAAGAGAAGGCTACAGGGGAGACCTTATAGCAGCTTTCTGGTATCTGAAAGGTGCCTACAAGAAGGCTGGTGAGGGACTTTTTACAAGGGCATGTAGTGATAGGACAAGGGGTAATGGCTTCAAACTGAGAGAGAGGAGATTTAGAATTGATATTAGGAAGAAATTTTTCACTATGAGGGTGGTGAGGCACTGGAGCAAATTGCTCAGGGAAGTTGTGGATGCCCCATGCCTGGAAATGCTCAAGGCCAGGCTGGATGGGGCTCTGAGCAGCCTGGTCTGGTGGGAGGTGTCCCTGCCCATGGCAGGGGGGGTAGAACTAGATGACCTTTAAGGTCGCTTCCAACCTAAACCATTCTATGGTTCTATGATCTTTGACTCTACCATATGACTTTGTTTCTTAGCACAAAGACCGTTAGTTCAATCAGTGCTATTGAGAATATGATTTTTTTTTTTTCAGATTATGTCAAAATTTTAGAAATAATGAAGAACACAGGCATTATTATGACTGCTTTGTTCCATTTAAAAAGGAAAAAGATTACTGTTTTTTGAACTGTGCTTTTTGGACGCAAGCTGTAAGCAGGTGGACAGGCCAGCTGGAAAGCAGAAGGAAAAAAAAAAACTCTGAAAATAGTTACAATTGCCCAAAGCAAGAAACACAATTATTTAAAGATGAATCCCTAGGGAGATTTTGTATGTATTTTTGGAAATAAAAATATTCATGCTAAATTAGGTCCCCCTTCAGTAAACAGCATTTTTTTCTGAAAGTAAATTGCTTTTTGCTAAACATATCTGATTCACATCATCAAAAGAATGTTCTTTGATTTTTACAGAGAATATTCACCTTTCTTATCAAAATCTCATTCTGAGCTATCCATCCTTTGGTTACAATAGACAGCACAAAAATGATTAAACCAAGTATCTGTGTGAATAATGGGCTACCAGTTCTTCCTGCTTATGCAGTTAAGGGGGCACTGAATAATCAGTTAATAAACAGTTAACTGATCTACTGCGTAAATACCATGCCTGGGCATAAGGCATATAAAGGTGCATGTGCTTAAAACACCAAACATTAAAACAGTTTCTTGGTGATTGATTACTGATCTTTGGTAAAAAGAATGAAACTACACGATATTTAATTTAATCACTTGCTAATGATTCTGCAGAAACATTTCTGACTTAGGTGGTAGCTTTTACTACCATTAAAGTGGGAAAATGATATGTCTTCCTTCATGTTGCATACCAACCTACTCTTTGTGCCTTTGAAATCAAAGAAAGTAACTACGACTCTGTAATACTAAGCATGGCTGTACGGAATACAATGAGCCTGGAGCTTTCCTGCTAGCTTGCAGGTGGACCTTTATGCTTTACCCAAATGGCTGCAAAGTGTCTGGAAAGAACTAATTTACCTTTTATTTCAAAATGAAGTTGAAAAATGACAGTCTGATCAGTGTAGCTTTATCATTAGGTAAAAAAATGCAACCCTGCTTTACTAGAATATACACATCTAAGGTTAAACAGTGGAGTACGTTACTGGATGAAAATAGGATTCGTGATTTTTGTACTCAGTCTGATATATGCAGATTTTTTTGTTCATGTACTTTGATGTTACAAAAGAGTGGAAAAAAAAAAAATCCTACCCCAAAATGGTTCTTTCAGATTTACTTTAAAAGGTGGTCGACCTGTAAGTGACATAGCAAATATTCTGTATGCGTAATACTAAGCAATAGCTCAGAGTATATTTTTGTAAAGTATACATAATCGGAAAGAGCCACACTAGTACATATTACAGTGGCTACTTGTAAGAGCATCCCTCTTCCTCCAAAATAAGCAGAGTTCAAATAAAGTGGAACACTGAATATTTACCACCTCACAGGCATGGAGATACTCCAACATCCTCTGGCAAATCTCTGCAGGTGTTGGGCTCTGGCAGGTTTTAAAGCGCACTACTCAGAAAAGCAGCTCAACCACTAGAGGGTGGGGAAGTATTCCCGAGGGCTGGGCTGTGCCAGCGCATGGTCTGTATTTTATACAAATCATTAACATCACAGTTTTGTAGCATTTGCTCAATACTTTAAATTTTTTCACCTGCATATCCTGTACCTTCTTGGAATTAAACATATTAATCAAATTATAGATGTGTTTCAGTAAGATGGACCACGTAGATATCTGCAAGGTACAACTTCTCTATAGATATGCAGGTTCTTATTAATCCCGAAGTCCAAAGTATGCAGAATCTGTAGCCCCTATTTACAGCACAATCATTTTTTTTTTCTGGAATGACACAAGAAATATGACCTGATAAGGAACTACGTTTTAATTTAGCCATTGGTATGAGCTTTAAGCCTTTGAAAACATAACCAAAACAAAATTAAAATTAAAACTTGATGACTTGGTGTCTCAGCAGACCTCAGCAGCAAATAACTCAAAGATACACTCTACTTAGAATCCTGGAGCGCTCAAAAATTTATTGACTTCTCTAAAAAGCTTCCTAGAGGAACTTATGTATTTCTTTAGAAATAAGGTGGTTACTCATTTGGTCACTGTCACCAGAATACTATATAAAATTAATCTCCCTTACTCTTAAATTTGTCTCTACATTATTATTAAAGTCTTTGCAACATAGGTAATGCTTTCTACACAGACCAGTCTCCAATCTTAACAAATGCTTCTGAACTATATATAGTTAATGTTTGGAATCTGCCACATGAACCATGCACGATGTCATGACTGACTGTAAAACCAGCCCAAATTAAAATTCATGGCTCTTAAAAGTACCAAAAAAATGCCACATATAGAATATCCACCAGTTCTTCTGTCAAAAGAGGCCTTTTTGCATGAACATAATTCCCATTCTGCAAAGCACTTTTTGCAGGATCATTTTCCATGAGCTCTATTTGCAAGTTTATATGTGAAACCCCAGTATTTAGTGATCCATACTAGTAGAGGTCGTAACGTTTAAAGGTCATCTTCAGTCAGAATGCTGAGATATCATTTCCTTAGGACCCTTTCTTCCTATTTTTTCCAGTACTAAGAACAGTTGTCACCAAGAGTCATCCATCCAGAATCACACATCCCAGAAAACTCAGTTTAGGCAATAGATATTATTTGAGAACAAGAAAAATTCTGGAAATACAGGTCCTCCTTACAAGGCCCTAGCTTCTATAATTTTGAGAACTTATCAGCAAACCTTTAAAGTAATTCAAAGGCAGAAGTTAAATGAAGATCATTCCACATTTCTGACATAATATTTAAAGAAAATGTGTGAATTGATTGTACAGCTTTTCCTACCCTGGAACCAGTTGCAGAATTACCTCAAGGAGGAGGCATTCCACCACTCTAAGTATGTTCTAGATCTATTTTTCTAGTTCACTGCCATAATCTATTATCTATTCTGTTCAATCAACTAAACCTGCTTCTCAAAGAATAAACAATCATTTATTAGTCTAACAGTAGTAAATAAAAGGTTTTGTCTGCAGTATACATTTAGGCAAATTCCTCTTGTAAGATGGCATTTGGGTCATTTAAATCAAAGACAATAGAAAGAAAATTCTAAATGAATACTGCAGCTAATGGGGATATAACCCATGTGTTCGCAGGATCAATCCACAGTTCACTATTCTATTTGCCTCTACATTTTGTGGCTGACAAAGAGGATTTATTGCTCCAATTAAGAAGAGAAACATCTTCTTAGCAGATTTTTTTTTTTTTTGCTAACTGTTCCTGCCCAAGGTTTTAGATCTGAAGGAGAAGAGGAAATAAATACCTGAATGAAGGATTTTTTTTTTTTTTATTTATATGAGATGCTGTGTTTATCCATGGCTCCTGCAGCATAAAAACAAACAAGAAAGCACCCCAAACCAAAAACCTTTGTGTGACATAACCTATTTTCTTAGGATAAGCAACAGATAAAAGATTTCACTCTATTTTCTACAATAAGAAGGTCAATGGATGCCTACATTCATATTACTATCAACTCACTTTGTAAAAGTAAAAGGAGATAATCAAGGAATAAGTTTCTCTGATGCCAAGTCCTCCCCCTACCTCTACCCCAGTCACTGTAATTTTTGACTGTTTTTTTTTTTTGTTGGTTTATTTGTTCAGTTTTTTAAAATCTGAATTATAACCATAAAAATTCCTTGGTTGGGGTTGAGTCAGGTCTTAATCAGTTACACTGAGAAAAATTTCCACAAAAGACAGGCCTTTCCAGACAATCATAAAAATAGAAAGGAACAAATAATGTAACTGAAAAAGAAAAGCAGTTATGCAGCAGTGTATCTTAAGCAGCAGCAGATTAAGCATATCATTAAATTAGAATCCATTTTGATTTATTCATGTTGCTTATTTCCAAAATGAAGTCTTTTAAGTGTTCAGTGCTTCCAGGGATAATGCAAAGGTTTTTAGAAACTATGTATCAATTCAGGACTTTTGAATATCCAGACCTAATTAAGATTAACTTCAGCAAGATACAGTTATTTAACAAGCTATAGAACAAGCTATCCTAGCTGGTAATACAATATAAAATTTTATAAGACAAAAATAGATTACAGAGAGAAAATTGGAAAAGAAAATAACCACTGATATCAGAGTAAGTATAGAGTCTAACCACTAAGGAATTAAGTTAACCCTTCAGCATTATCTGATGCTGTGAAAGTGCAGAATAGGCCTGCTTTGTATGAACAGGATTTGAAAGTAATAATTGTACCACAGGCTTTCAATCAGCATGTAATATGCAAATTGAAGTCATTAATAAGCAATTTTATTCACAGACAAAATGTGATATAAATGGAGCTAGTCTTAAGCGAAGCAAGTCAACTCTGTCAGCGTGCAGAGGGTGAGCCCATGCGCTGCTCTCTGCATGCTTAATGAGAAAGACCAATCTGATGGCCAAGGAATTAAGTAACTTCTGTGCCCCACAGCTCTCACGCTCAGTAAAAAGGAGGCTCATAATGACACAGTCCTGGAAAACTGCAGCAGAGCTTTAGGAAATTTTCTATTTCATTGGAATAATATGTTCACGTCCACAAACTCCACGGGGCTATACAAATACACGTCCTATTTCAGCAATGCAGAGCAGACAACTAGGCCCACATTCCCTAACTGGTTATTTTTACAAAGGATGTTTTGAACAATGCGCTCACATTTCTGGCTGGTTATGAAGAACCACATTCTTGACACACAACCAAGCTAAAAGGTAATTTTCATTAACTCTTTGTCGCATCCTTTACACAATTTAAGTAGAGGATACTGTGAACTTCATGAATGTCACAGTTATGAGGCAAAGTCTCACTGGTTGTTGCTTGTCACCATTAATGAGACCAAATTCCTTGAATCAGTGTTTTGGGAGCTTTGTTGGCTGAGAACCAACTTATACACTTTTATGATCAGAGAGAAGTATGTTTTAATTGCTAGGCATTTAATTATAGATAATGAGTCCCAGTGATCATCAAACAATGAATAAAGAAACACCATTGTTTGCCATTGTCTAAGAAAATGGAAGACACTGGCAAATCCTGCTGACATTGAGTGTTCAAGCTTACAGATAGAAAGTGTGGTACCTTAAATATTTCTATGGCTCCTAGAAGGTCAAAAGCCATGATGAGTTCTATGACACAACTGCCAATTTTAAGCCTTATTAGTGCTGAGACATCAAACCAGGAGCAGAACAGACAACTTTGTGGCCAAGGCTCCAACATTCCTCTTCCTCAGACTTGGACTATGGTACAAGGTTTATAACACAGGTCTGATACTGCACAGGCTTCCTGGTGGGACCTTTTCTGCTCCACCCACAGCAACATCTGGTTCTTAACTAGGCATTAGGGAGTTTAAGGAAAAAGATTGTTTCAGGTTTTAGTTACAGAAGTGTCATGAATAACCTTGTCCTTTCTATTCTTGGTGCTGGAGGGACCATTTAAACTCCCTGTTGCCACTGTGTCCTCAGCCAGCATTTCAGCTGGGGGGAAAAAAAAAAAAAAAAAAAAGGACAACAAGCAAGGGCTGCTAATTCTTCTATTCTTCTTTTAGTTTTTAATGGCATAACTTGACAACTTACATATTTTTTATGTTTCTTCCTTACTTCACTGTCTCTTCAACACCTTTCCAAACCTGTCTTTTTCTGACAGAAGATCTAATAGTGACATTTACAGCAGAAACTTTTGTCCAAAGAAAAAACAAAGCACAGTACAATAACAGTAGCACAGAAAGTATTTGTAGAAACAAGTGATATATGTTACACAACGCTGCAGAAACAACCATTATAACTAAATGTCACTTATTACAAAACATGAAGTTCCCCAGTGATGTTTCCTCATATCATCCAGCATCAGTCTTGTTCGTTGTCCCTTTCAGTATAATTCCTTCTATCGTTCCGACAATTCCCTTTACTACTGACTACAGCACTTGACTAGGAAGAATAAATCTTTCTTTCCTCTTTTTTGCTCCCATTAAAGATACAGTGACGGAAACAGTCTGTTACTGTTAGTTTATCCTCCCCACAATTTCTGATAAAAGATATAATACCCTTAAATATGTCACATGCTTGAATTGGGACCAGTGGAAATCTGACCCTTGTTACAGAAGTAATTTCAGAATGGATAACACAGTATATGTAACTGGTTTAACTATAGCTCAGCAGCAAGTAACGCCAACACTTCATACAATGCAATGATAACGTAGTAGAAATGGTAGTCATTAACTGTAGTTTAAAAGTAAAATTTAAGCTTATGGGATAAGAAAACACTTGAGCAACAGTAGCTGGACTCTCTTTGAGGCGAGTTTTAGGTTATTTTTATATTTGACCATGATAATTCTAACTATTGAGTCAATAATTTTTCATTAAACTGCCAAGAAGTCACTGAAATTAACACACAAAGAAGTCTGCCCCAATACAGAGTTTATTAGACTTACAGATAACAACAAGCCTGTAATTAAACCTGGAATATTTGGAACTGAAATAAAGGTAGTTCTTCAGGAAACACAAGTATCAGAAACGAAGACAATTTCTTCCAGCTACATTCATGGAATAAACTTTGAGTAGTTTGTCTTTTATCATTATTTTATAGAGTTCAGCTGAAAAGTTCCAGCTTGCAGAGTTTTAACCTGTGTTTCAGTTTGTGTGTCTGGAATGTAATGTTCTTATTAAAATGCAACCCATGCTGCTAACTTCAGGGTTTACCTACAGTGTCACTGGACTTTGAAATTAACTCCAGAGCAAAACGCAAAGCTTGAATTACTTATAAAAAACCATGATACTTAGAAAAGCAATAAACTATCAGCTAATTGGGGACAATTTTTTTTTAAATAGCTCTTTTTTTTTTGTCCACAGCTCATCGATCGCTTCAAGTAATTTCAGCATTTGATTTACCTAAATTGCATTAGAAATTATGTACTGATGCTAATTTATAACAAAACAAATTACAAGGTCAAGAATGAAAGCTGGAATTTTAAAGCAAGTTTTAATGCCTAGCCCCGTATACTTCTATATTTCAGTATTTAAGTAGTCAGTGTATGTGCTGAAGATAGCATGGAAGTAAATTGAAAACCACTTATCAGTTACTTTAATTTCAGTCCCAGTCCTAAACAGCATCTCATTGTGGGAAGAAGTCCATTAATTCCAGAAAAACAGCCAATGATTAATATGCAGATCTAATGTTACAAGCACATTTTGAAAAGTGCATTTACACAAGCTGTCTGCCTTCTAACATACAAACACACGAGTAATTACTTGTATCATTTCTACATTAGGTGGATTTCCACATATGATTCATAAATACGGTATAGCTAAAATGTTACAGACTATGCCTTTGAGTTCTGAACATTTATTTGATTTCAATGCTACTGTAAGCTTTGACAAGTATCACATTCCAACTAAATAATATATAGTTTAGTATAAATTATTTCTATGTATACACTATTTCTTAGGTTAAAAAAAGAACAGAAAAAAACTTTTAGAAGTTATTTCTTTAAAAGTAATTTTGGAGTTATTTCTTTCCAACAAGTTAACAGGAAGATTCTACTTTATTCAAATACCTCTCATAACTTGGCAATGGCGTAAAGTGACATAAGTGTCAAAAGGAAGGTAAAAATTATTTACGTTTTGACAATAAAAATCATAATTTTAACCCCTGAGACCAGTGGCTCCAGCTCTCCAGCTGAGACGATCATTACTCACAGGAAATGTTTTGGGCCTTACCCACCACTTACAGCCCGAAAGAAAGGAAAGGCAGTCCTAATCCCAGATAGCTGTCTGTAACCATGTCATACCAAGAGCACTGAAGGCTTAAAACTAAAGCAGATTAGCACCTTTCTTTTCTTAGAACTCCGCAGTATTGAGCAAAATCCACTAGCATAGACTGAAAGAATAAACCTGGAGGAACAGATTTCCAATATGAAAAATAGGGAAAAGGAACACAAATAATAGCACCAGCTTCATACTGACTCTCTATGTTTTCTTCTCTTGTATTATCAGCTGTACCACACTTTGGCTTTTGCGTCAAATCGTCCTTTTCCACATTATCAATTCAACAGGATCAGCAGAGAAAGTGAAAGACTCAGAACACTGAACACACCTGCTATTCAAACATAAAAAATGTTGCAGAAGCCCAGAAGTTATTTAAAGCAAGTGAGTGACATCAATAGACAGAAAATATCAACACCCACTTTCATCATTAAAAATGTTGAGGTATCAGGAAATGGCATTTCCTCCCTGGTTTACCATTCTTCCTTTTTATGGATAGCCTTAAAAGTGTGATAGTCTCATACTTAAAAAAAAAACCCAGCAAAACAAACCCACAATGCTGTCATTGTTGAAGTCAGTTAATGGTTTGCGGGAGACAGATATATATGTACCCTGGTGCGTAATACTGCTGTATTATCTGCGTTCAGTATCCTAGTATAAGAACATGACCAAAATATAGAGGTGAAAAAAAACATTATAGAAGCAAGAAGCACATGAATAATTTTTGTTGAAAGGCTAGGCCCCTGTAGTCACAAGCAGTTAGGTCTATCTAGAGCAACCCAGTCTTCAATCCCATCAGTTCCTGAGTGACAGGACTGAAAAACTGTCTCTGCACCAAGGAAGCTAGTCAGATTTTACCCACCTACTGAAATGAAAGCAGGATTGAGCTCTAAAACCCCAGTAAAGTATACCTTTCACAGATTAAGCCCCGGTTTTGGGCTTTGAGCCAAGGAGACAACTATGCCCTCCCACTGTTAAATGGTTTTATGAACACTCAAAAACCCTGACACGCTTAAATTCCGAAGAGCATGTTTCCTCTGCTTTACAGTTGAAACATGCACTACAGCTTTTATTTTCTTCTCCATTTTCCAAGAAGAAACTTGCAGGGTTGCTTTATCGACTAATAGATTATAAAAAAAGAAAACAAAAACAAACAAAAAACTTTTCACCATCTAATTTGTCCTTTTGTATACTTCTGATGACAGAATTTTGTTAATTCTTCTACTAAATTTAGTTACTGGTCGTACAATATTTTTGAAGTATATATTTAATCTTGATTTAAAGACTTAAGATCAGGAAGAGTGTCCAATGTACTTTCACAAATACATCTGGTAGCTGATTATCCTCACCACATGCATCTTATTTCTGAAAAGAATATACTACTCTTGGATCCCAAAAAGGTAACCTTGTTATGAAGTCAGCTATCAGAAATTTCTTCCCAAGCCTTTATAGGTGGACAAAGACAGTGTAATTTTGGTTGTTATTAGAATACAAATTATTTCAATTCTCATCTTTATTCGCTTATTTCCTCCTCAACCAATGACCAGCTAATAATTAAAGTTACCATGAGTATTGTTAGTGGTACTACTAGTGCTATCAAAAGCCTAATCATTTTTCAAATCAATCTACCAAAAATACAAGAGCACTAGACAAATGTGCTAGCTAGCTCATTTGTCTGTGTTTTCTATACATGCTAAAGTAAAAGTCCTTCAGAAGTCAACTGCTCAAATAGCAGTACAGCTTGAACTAGGGATTTTGGACCAATTCAATTCAGTACAGTCCCAAATAACATCCACTGAATGGCTGCTCTCCGATAGAGTGAATTTCCTCCTGCTATTAATGGGCAAGTTGCAGCTGACATCCTACACAATAAAACAGACTCATTGACTTATTGACAGGCATTTTACATGGAATGGAATAAAACATTAAAAGGATTAATAAGCAACTGTGGAAAGGGAATATATTAACGCCTTTTGCAACTTTCACTTGGGTGCAGATTCCATAGAACCACAGAAAAGAAAGCTATAATAATTAAAACTCCACAGTGACTACAGATTTCCTAATACAAATCTGAAGTTAAAAGATTGCTATGTTATAAGATACTGATGCTGTTTTATAAACATTCTTACTTTTGATTTCAGCTAATGCAGTATGTCTTAACATGACTACAATTGAAGGGCTTGCCACAAAAAGGAAATAAAGCCCTTAAAAGAACTTAAGAAGAAATGTGGAAGAGAAACTTTCACATTCTTTGTGCATCAGGATGAAAGCTTTGTACAGCTGCTCTGCACTGTGATCTTAGTAATGTTGTTCTTTTTAAAGAATGAATCTCCCTAGCCTAAACTTCCCTCTCTGCAAGGCTATTAAACCATGTCTACATACAGATTAACCACCACCTAAAATGTCATCTATGGATTTGGGAAAGCAAACACCCTTTAAATGCAGATATGCTGCACAAATAGATATGATTTACCATGAAACAGCTTTCAATCAGAAAAATGCCAATCCATTAAACTTAACCTTTTCTTGGGAATATACCAACAGAACGCTACAATCAAATCTATGCAGAAAGCCAGAAACTGAAGACAGATGCCAAAAGTGCCAATATCTTCGCAATTAGAGCCTTACTTGAAAAGAGAAAATGGTCTCAGGCTTTAAATGGTGCTTTTAGTCTGTTTTAGACTTTAGTCTCTTTAGACTGATTACTGGTCTGATTTTCATTTTGTCCTTTTTGTTCTGTGATTTAGAAATGTAAAGGCAGCAGCAACATAAGAGGTTTGGGCTCTCACCTGCCACAGCAAAACAAAATTCTGAAACTCAGTTTAAAAAAAGATTAAAAATCATTAAATAGAAAACTCATCTCAGTACTTAGGTAAATATTTGGAAACTGTTGTTCCTTACACAACACAGAAAATTCTTTCCTTCTTTCAAACCTTCTTAAGAGCTCATACTTAAGCTTCAGAAAGTTATAACTTATCAAAATCTAGAAAAGGAAGTGTGTTCCTCCAGCTAGCAGCTTCATTATTTCAAAGGATCATTTGTCTACAGCAACAACAAAAAATATTGCTCTCTGGTATATGTCATACTTATTACATGAAGAAGTAACAGGAGAGAGTGTATTGAATACTTAAAGCTGAATCTTTCTTTAACCTTATGTGATGATATTACTAAAACTATGTGAGACATCTTCAGTATTTTTTTTTTTAAATATATTTACATTTCTAGTATTAGGTGATGAACAGGTTTAGAAATCATCAGGAGTTGTAACAAAGTTAGTGAAAATCAGATGGCCTTTTGCCTCCCTCTGCCTGAATTTACTGTTAGGACTGGAGAATGGAAATGTAGAAATCCAGGTATGACTATAGCATAGAGATGGGTGTTCTGGTTTCAGCTGGGATAGAGTTAATTTTCTTCCTAGTAGCTGCTGCGTTTTGCATTTAGTTTCAGCTGGGATAGAGTTAATTTTCTTCCTAGTAGCTGCTGCGTTTTGCATTTAGTATGAGAATAATGTTGATAACACATATTGGTTTAGTCGTTGCTAAGTAATGCTTCTGTTAAGCCAAGGATTTTTTCAGTTTCCCATAGAAGCTGAGAAGGAACATAGACAGGACAAGCTGGCCAAAGGAATATTTCATACCAGTACGGTATGGAATGCTTAGTATATAAATAGGGGTTGCCTGGGGGGCAGGACTCTGGGATCAGGATAGGCTGGGCAATCAATCATCGGGTGGTGAGCAGTTGTATTGCATCACTTCATTTTGCATATTCTTTTACCATTATTATGATTTTCTCTTCCATGACTATTCTGTCATATAGCTGTCTTTATTTCAACCCATGAGGTGTTTTTCTTTCCCCTTTTTCTCCCTCTTCTCCCTTCCCTACTGGGGGGTGGGGTGGGGGAGGGGCGTGTGTGTGTGTGGGTGTGTGTGTGTGTGGGTGTGTGTGTGTGTGGGTGTGTGTGTGTGTGGGTGTGTGTGTGTGTGGGTGTGTGTGTGTGTGTGTAAGTGAGTGAGTTAATGGTTGCATGGTCCTAGTTGCCAGCTGGAGTTAAGCCACAACTGTCCTTTTTGGCACCCACCGTTGGGCTCGAACGCATAATCCTGTGTTTAAGTTTCATGCTCTACCAACTGAGCTAGCCAGGCATGACCACAAACCAATCCACTACCAGTGGCTCCAGCAGGCTGTGCCCTGAGATCCAAACAACAATCCCAAAGCCTTCCCTGTCATGATTTAATCCCAGGGGGCCCCTAGGACCACGCAGCACCTAGGACCATGCAGCAGTTTAATAGTACAAGCAACTGTATCAGCGGGTACATTATAGAATCACGTAGGTCGGAAAGGATCTTTAAGACCATTGAGTCCTACCATTAACCATTATGCATGACAGAAAGGTGAGGTTATATATAATAGCAAAGAAGTGATCAGGATTCTTAAGGGAACTGAAACAGAAGCTGAATGCAAGTGAATGTCTCTAAAGAATTAATAATCACTTTGCAACCAGAAAGTGTCCTCTTATATTCTGTCTTCCTTGGACTAAGGTTAGGATAAGAAAAGAGAAAAATGAGATGTTCCAAGAATGGGAAAGAACAAGAGTTGCCATAGAAAATGCAGGACAGAAAAGCCCTGTCCCCTTTGGACACCTGTCTGGGATAGACAGACAACCATTGGTGTCAGGAATGGAGCCAAGTTAAAGTGAACATGAAAAGGGGACACAAAAAAATGGGGCAGATAACCCCTACCTTACACAACCTGAGGGCTCACAGCATCGATTTCCTACACTTTAGCTCAAACTGGCAGTTTCTGCCACCACATCCTACATTTGCATAAAAACTTTTTGTATCTTTTCTCTTAACACAATCTCCACAACCCTTATGTGGTGCGAGTTCTCCTGCTGGACAAGACATGTCTGGAACATTTCTAAAGCTAATCGTGTTAGTTCTTCTGCTCAGATTGTAGCCAGCTGTGCTACAGATCTCCCTTTTCTGATATACATGTAGGTCAAGACAACCAAAATTGCTGCCTTCTCACCAGTATCTCTGCTTGAAATGTGAATGCTGTATGTAACGCCTTCACCTGACACAATAATGCCTTCACCTGACACAGTTGATTGTGGTCAATATACTTCTCTGCCTCTTTGAGACAAAAAAAAAAAAATGGTTGTTCTTAATAACCTTGATAACTTTTATAACCCTGTTTTACTTTCAAATAAAATTTGTTTGCCATCCTTTCATCTCTGAGGTTGTATTTACATCCCTCTCCAACATGAAACGGTAAATGAAAATCCCCTGTGACCTTCTCTAAATCACACTCATTCAATATGCTTTTGCTATGCTCTTTGTTACTCCTACCTAAACTGAATGAGCTTATCTTTCTGATCTCTTCTTTTAGGGAAATCTTTCCTTGTTTAATCTTATTGATTGCCCTTTTGTGTCCTGCCTGATTGACAGTAAGAGAACTGGGCATTGTATTTAAGGCAATGCATGCCTTTAATTTACACTATTTGCACTGTATTTTCGTTAATTTAATCCCAATCTTTCTTCATTAAAATCTAAAATAATTTCGAGTCTTTTCATCTTGTTTGCTTGATAATATCTTCTTTGAACAACTTGTCATCAGTGCTTTGCCTCAAGTACAGTTTCCTACTTCCTTATTTGCACACAAAGCCTATGGTTTCACAAAGCAATCCTGGAGAATTACTGCTAATGGGATTGGCTGATACTGTTTTAAACCTTAATCTAAACACAAATATATTTATCGCCTGTTATTTCTTGGGGGTTTTAAGGAACACTTTAGACTTCTCAGCAAATTTGTTTTAGCAAAACAACAAACAAAACCAGAAAATTCAAACAGGTTTTGGAACATTGATTACATACTAAGTATTTTCAAAGCACTTACCACATTAAAAAATTATATATAAATAAATTATAATACAAGACTGCAATCCATAAATGAAGAGGAAACCTATTTTAACTTAGCTTTCTTAGGTAGAAGCAATAGATATTATTAATAGTCAGTAACGCCTGCAGTATCATCAAAATACCTGACAATAACCTGTTACTCATTCACATAACTTGATTCCTGAAGGTAATTACAAAACAATCCTATCTTTTTCCTCCCCTCTAGTAATTAATATGTCTGGGTTTTTTGCAACTTGTCTCATCTGACTGTCTCTCCCTGGACAACTGTGAGACCCATGAGCTTTTGTGTGGGTGCAGTGGTCAGTCAGGGCAGAGCTCGCTGTGGGTCAGAGAGAAACAGCAGAA
>NW_009649570.1:430114-478459 GCF_000708025.1 Charadrius vociferus
ATGAAAAGTGAACACATCTGTTAATAACATGCAAAGTCTTTGAAGAGTTAATTAGCAGAAAAACCTTGCACTAACAGAAGGTCTCTGCCAATTTACTCCAACAGAAGTGTTGCGTCATTTTATTTATTTCTACCTTTTTCTTCTCTACTTGGTGCAGCCCAAGGAGGAATAAAACATTCAGACATTGGAGAAATGAAACCCATCCAAGCACTAGGCATGAAGACCTATCTTCCCCTCCACACCTTGAAGAATGCTACTGAAAAATATCCTTTCCTATTCTAAATTCCTTTGCTACCTTCACTCTTTGTGAAGAGTTCATTCCCACAGAACACAGGCACAGTCTAGATGCTCTCTTCACTCCAGAGCTGCTTTTCTACATAAGCCTGGCAGACTTAATAAGCAAGGATTCCCCATCACCCATAAAATATTTAGACAGACAAATTAAATGTCTGAATTTAGAAACTTTTCCACACAGCTTGGAACTATGTAGCACAGAAACAGTCCGCTGCAGTCTGGCACTGCTTTGTTTGTAGTGCTATCAAATATTTCAACCGATCATGAAAGAAATGCTACTGTTTAACAGCTACCCAAAGCCTCTTCTCATTTTGGAAGCTGTTTTGTTTATGCTGAAACCTGCTCCACAGGAAAACAGATGATTTCAAACCAGTTATTTGCCTGGGACAAATAAAAATAGCAAGGCAAACAAACTTTGCCAAATTTCATTGAGGTATTTACATCTGCTAATACCAGAGCCAAATATGATCTCTTTGCTTGTTTTTGGGGTAGAAAAATGTTCTGCAGGCTGCATGAAGAAATAGACTATCAGGAAGGTTGATTTTTTTGAAGCGATGGAGAGTGCTGCATCTATTTACCTGTATAAATTACCTCATATTTGAAATAGTTGGCATTGACAAATAGTAACCTGCAGGGCCTTTTCCATAAAGTTGTTTCCAACTTAAATAAAATGAACTTTTACCCTTCTACCAAAGACCAAAATTAAAATCTACTCGTGATTCAACAACTGCTTTTTTGTTTGTATGCTGAATGGTGTCCTTGACTGGAATGCCACAAAGCAAGAAAATAGCCAGCTTACAAAATAGCACATGATATACAAGCATGCCCAACTGTGATGACCCAGAATATTGGTCATTCCTCCTTTAGCCCCATCCACCCTCATACAAAAAAAAAAAAAAAAAAAAAAAGATCTGCTTTTTCCATGTGATAGTTTGACTGGATTCCTTTAGAAAATTTAAATGTCTTTGTTTCCCTTGAGTTACATCACTTACTACCTTGAGTTCTAGTTTCTCTCTAGCTGGCTTACACATTTAAATCACGCAGATTGTTACACTGGATTTTTCTGGGTGAAAGGAGGAACATAATACTAGTGTCTTTTTCTGGGTAAAAAGTAATTCACATAAGGTGAACACCATTTCACCTTAAGCTTTTTTGGTAGCAACCTTAAAAAAAACCCCAAAAAAACAAAATCAGAAAAGGCTTAAATTCCTTTGATGGAGCTCATTGTTATATTCAGTTTAAAATTTGAATATTATCAATAAGTAGAAGATAAATTAATTTATCTTTTATAATGTGTTATAGCAATTTTTGACCCAATATTGAAAATTCAAAATATTTGTAGCAGGAGCTATGCAATTGTCACAAATAGCCTAATTTTTCATAAATATGGAATCCATTTGCTAATCCCATCACAGACCTAAATATGTTTCCTTTAAATACCTATAGGTGGTGCTGAAATACAATTGTTTCTTTAAAAAAGTGATAATCACAAAGTAACTCTGTAGCAAAGCTACCCATGAAGATAAATAGGCCTCCTGGTAGTACAGATTTAATTCAGGGAAATGTAGCTCAATCAGAAATCAGATTGAAGTTCATTATTTGTGTTTTGCTCAGGTGCTTATTACAAGAAATTTTCTCTTATGGCCATGTCTTATAGCCAAGACTGTTTCCAAGACTGAAGCTGCAAAATACAAGAGTATTTTTTAATTGTTGGAAATACCGAATAATAACAACATAAACTGTGAAAGTGTAACTGTCATGAATATGGCATAACTACAAAGAAAAAGAAACATAAACATGTTTCCCCAAGAATTTCCCTTCCAGGTTGCACATTTCATCCTGATAATCATAAATTTCACCATTTGGTATGAATTATGACAATGCAGCTACTAATAATAGCTCTCTGGGCATCAGCCCAGTTTGCTGAAATGAAGCAGAACTAACTAGCTTCTCCACAAACATATAACAGAAAAGAACAAAATCTTTGCCAGGCATGATTAACATGTGGTAACATGATAATCAACACCAGATGAATCCATACTTTCTGGTTTCAAAAAATACATCATAATTCCACATTAGTGATTATTTATAGAAAAAACTCTGAAGTGTTTGCAATTATGAACATACTTTACGGTAAAGTCATAGCTTGAGCCATTTCCTGTAATGTTAACACTTTACACTTAATTTCTAAGGTCTATTCAGCCTTTTAATATTATGAAACTTAAGAAAAGAAGTTACAGTAAGAATATAAACAACTTCAATAGTTCTAGATTTTTTTTAAAGATAAATAAGGCACACTAAAAAAAATATGTCAGCAAAAATGTGTATAAATAATGAAATGCTTATAATGCTTGTGAACAAAGTTTTATGCATATCATGTAAATCAACTGAAGAACATAGAGCATGAAGGGGAAGGGACCCCTTCATCCCTGAATCCAGCTCCACCCATTTGAAAAGCAGCTACAGAACAAAAGACAAAGCACGATGAACATCAGTTTACCTCTCCCTCCTCTTGCAACATAAACTGCAAGCCACAGACGTGTTTTTCCTAAGTCCATCATAAAACACAAGGAAGAAAACACAGAAAGCTACATTTACCCCTCAATTAACAAGAGAAGGGCGAGAAAGAATTTATATGACTGATATGTTAAGTTCCTAAAAGAACAGGAAGTTTATTTGGTAAAAATATTACAGAAACTGATATTTATTTAGTCTAGCTTTCTTTTAATTGCGAAGTTAAGCTACCTTGAAAAACAAAACAAAAAAAAAAGTAGGTTTCATGAGAAGTAGAATTCACACAAAAAGGAAGACTCTTTACAATGGAGTTCTCCACAAAGAGGTACACTACCCCTTCACTCAGCATATTCTTTTGATTAAAAAGTAATCCATGGTTTCTTATTTTCCCCCACCATCTTCCAGATGTTAACCTCTTCCTTGTAGCTAATTTGGAAGTTTAAATGCAGTGTAACACAATTAAGATGCAGTAAGGCGGCATACACAGACAGGTTTAAAATGGAATACGAATTCCATAGAGAGCACACTGCGGCTTCAGAGCTAATGCAGGCTCATGCTCTAAACATGAAAAAAACATTATCTTCAGATCTTGAGAAAATATAAATAAATATGATTAAATTTGGCAAGGCCATCATAGTGGAAAAAAGTTGAAAACCTGCACAGGATGAACAACTCAGTTATTTCCTTTGGCAAATCTTCAGCTATATTTGCCCACCTCTCCTCAGAGATCCTTTTGGATTGGAGGGCTTCTTTAGTATTCACTTTTGCTTCCTAATGTCTTCCTGAACCTGGTGTCACACATTTTAGTGGCAAAACCAGGACTGCAAATGGGTAGTAGCAGACAAAACTAATTCTTAAGAAAAACAAGAGAAGGGTAAGTAGTAAAGTCCACTAACTACTTTCTGATCTTTGACAAACTTCTACAAACCTAGAGGTGAGCCTAAAACTGATTAAGATTGCTTAAAGAAGCTGCAAAAAAGTGGACCTGCTCAGAATAAAAACAGTTCTAAGTGCATTGCTCTCCCAGCAACGCAGAGAGTAGACGGCACGAGTCAGACATATTGTGGTTAATTTAAACAATTATACTCAATTATACTCTGTTAATTTGTTTGATTACACAAGGACTGTTTAAGGTAGTATGTATGGGTAATTAGATTAGATAGAGGAGCATTATTTGACAACATTTAGATTAACTGAAGTTGTTAGGAAAGGACTTAAAAACTTATGTTGGACAGGTACAGTGCTAACCGAGGCTGTGGATGGATCAATCATTCCATAGGCAGAGAGCAATGTGTCAAAATGCAGACATTTGTATTGATCTATATGTTCTAGTTGAGATTATACCTCAATATTTTCACTAAAATCAGAAAAACTGAAACAAAAAAATTCCAAAGCAAAGTAAATTTCAAGCCCTGCTGACTCAAAAAGGTACAGCTGAATGCGACCAGTTCATTTTACACTAGGTATCTTTCAAGTGTTCCCCAGCTTGGACATTTAGTAAATTAATCAGTATATCACCCAGTGAGTGGTTTGGTCGTACCCTACCTACGTAGGGTAAGACCCTATACGTATAATTTTTTGAGAGCTATAGAACATAACAACTTCGAAATTGAATGGTGAAATCCCTCAACTGTTAGGCAGTATCTACTGTGGTGTCACTTTACCTCTGCTTCTGTGAGCCTGAATTTGGGTCCTAATGTTTTTCATAATGGCATTATCTCTCCCCTGCAATTTTGAATACAACTAAACAGCATCTTTTACCAACCAGTGTAGACAGAAAGGTAAGTTTGGCCATCCATATAATCCAATTGTACAAAAATGTGACCCACTTTGGCATAAATCAGTCTGGCTCCTTTGACATGAGCAGAAATCAATGAAAATAAATGTTAATTTATAGAGTAGGGCCATGAAGATGATCAGAGGGCTGGAGCACATCTCCTATGAATACAGGCTGAGAGAGTTGGGGTTGTTCAGCCTGGAGAAGAGAAGGCTCTGGGGAGACCTTATAGCAGCCTTCCAGGGGGCCTACAGGAAAGGTGGGGAGGGAATCTTTATCAAGGAGTGTAGCAATAGGATGATGGGTAACGGATTTAAACTGGAAGAGGGTAGATTTAGATTAGATATTAGGAAGAAATTTTTTATCGTGAGGGTGGTGAGGCACTAGCACAGGTTGCCCAGGGAAGTTGTGGATGCCCCATCCCTGGAAGTGTTCAGGGCCAGGCTGGATGGGGATTTGAGCATCCTGGTCTAGTGGGAGGTGTCCCTGCCCATGGCAGTGGGGTTGGAACTAGATGATCTTAAGATTCCTTCCAACCTAAACCATTCTATGATAGGTTGGAAACGTTGTTCAATAACCTGTTCAATCAGTTTAGGACATAAGCCAACTCTGAACTGACACCTACATGTTCCAAATACACCCTAAAAAAGTCAAATGCAAACATTGGCCCTGCTTAAGTATCATATCTGCAAAAAAGCCAATTTGGTTACGTGAATTATGTAAATAGCCAAGACAATTGTCACACATTAGAATGTTTATGGTAATCTCGTATAGCTGTATACTTCTGAAGGTTCATAAACAGATCTTGAGAGACTTATAGTAGGCTAAGTTAATGTCTTAATTGCCTCATTTAATTTGCTGTTTATAAATTATCCTTTTTCTTACTTGACTCCCCTTTTAAATATCACATCTTACATGAATGGTGACTTCTCCTTCTCATTTGGCCCTTTCTGCGTATCCTACTTGTGTTTGACAGCGTGCTACTTTTTTGTACTTCCTTATGTATTTAGGGTGGGGGAAAAAGTACATGTGGTGCATATGTAGCCATTCATCTGAAAAGTTGAGGGGAAGCAAGAAAGTAACCACAACCAGATTTCAGCCACCAGCACTGAAGTTGAAACTTTATCTAATCTCTCACTGTTTTTTCCAATTATAAAAGAACCAGTGTTCTCATTTGTCAAATTCTTACTGCAGACAGCTCAGATAGGTTATTTCATTCCCTACTTTCTTTTTCATTGTCTCCTGAAGATGCTTGGTACTGGAGAGAATTGAGGTAAGTTATTATTCCTACTGTATGCTATGCATAGATTAGAACCTGAAGTTTAAGTCTTGACTAGCTTGCATTGTCAGAAAACAAGTCAAGATTATAGCTCTGTTGACACAAAATTTCAAAACTTTTTAGAACCAGTTACATATTGGTACTGGGAAACCAGTTTTTTTTCTTGGATCTTCATACAGAAGATACAAGCCTCAGAGAGGGCTGCCTCTCTCCCTTGGGAGCTGCTGAGGCTCTTACCCTGGGCCCCAACCTGAGCTACACTGCAGCAATGTTGCAGCCATGCCTGTACCCAGTCATTGATCCCAACGCAAACCCTGACTTCTCTCTTGACCTCAGACCCACCTCATCGCTATGCAACTTGCCTGGCAATCACTGGGCTGTATCTGACCCTGGTTACTCTCTCCAGACCTGATCACAACCCTGTCTTGCTGACTTGACTTCCCAGCTTGACCTTACACCTGCCTCATCACCATGGACTTGTCTGATGATCTGGACTCTTAGCTGACCCTGGCTGCCTTTACCACAGCCACCCTGCTCGCCTTACTCTCATACTGTGGGACTGTACTGGTGAGGTCACTGCCCTTTGCCTACCTTATTGTGCTTCACTCCTGGTTTCTCTTCCCTTATGGAACAACCTGCCTTTTCTGCTTCCTGACAACTAGACACGTATTTTCTTCAGGGGATGTTGCATTTTACAGCTAAAATGTGTATTACAGTCTAAAAGCCCTCTATCTCCAAAACCTGGATGTCCTGTTCTCTCCCAGCCTCCTACCTTTCTTCCTCCTTTTTTTTTTTTTCTTCCCCAGCCATCACAGCCACCCTTCTTTTGCACCCTTCCATCCTCACTCAGCTCACTAATGCTCAGTAAAGGAATCAACAAGTTTGTTCAGAGAAAGGGGCGGTCATGACATACCCAGGTGGATGTGTGAGGGAACAAAGGAGCAGGGACTCCCCCCTTTTGGTGCCAGTGAGTTGCTGCACTGGCTCCACCACAACAGCAACTTCACTTTCAGTTTCCTGATTTCACAGTGTATCTCACCTCTCCATTTACCTTTAGTTAACACCTAATTCTCAACCTTCAGCTGCCACTATAAAATCTTTAAAAAAAAACACCCACTGAAAGACAAAGAAAACACACATTTTAAATGTAACCGCAACTGAAAACAAGCAGGAAACATGCCTTTCTCACCTTCCTTTTCCCTCTAGCACAGTAACTACACCAGTGGGTTCCCCCCCCCCCCCCCTTTCTGCTTTCAGAAATATGCTGAAACTCTCATCTAGCTCTCCTGCATATCCCCATACTAAGGAGTTGCTACATGACTGTGATCAGCAGTAGAAAACATAAGTCATATTCCTCTCATCAATCCCCCTGCTACCCTACCTACACATATGCTATATATAGACATCAGCTGCTCAATCAAGAAATATGTATCAGCAATGGCAAACAGCTCTCAAACCGTGACAGAATCACTGCATATTTATTAACAAAGTAAATGAAGTAAGAGATATAAATGATGTGCCACTTTTTGTTTTCAAAATTCAGATTGGCTCCTGATGTTATTCATGGTATGTATAAAGTGACATACATAAAGACCAGGTATTTTGGAGTTGAAAGCTCATTACTTAGGTATGGGAACACCAAAGTGACTGTAAGAAAAAACAGGCCACAGTTCCAAGACAGACTACTTAAAAATTAACCCTCTGCAAAGTTTAATCATTCCACTAACTAATTACAGAACAAAAAATTATACTGTTCATTACAGAATCTTTTTATTGAATGCAAAAATTGAATTTATTCATTCAGATACAACTTGGGAGGATTTTACTTCTGTCTAATATGCTAATCTCAGACTGAAGTTTGAAGTCTCTTCTGACATCAAATTACTGACCACAATTCATGTCTGTTAACGCCAAAGCAGTACAGTGCAGAAGTACAAGAAAAGCTAAAATTGAAATAATCATATTAATTATCATGGCAATATCTAAAAGTACATGTAAAATTCTGCTCTCCAACTGTACCATAGTCGTTTCTCTTGAATAAAGTTACTGCTGATACTGATTGTAAATAAGTAATTCTTTCTTTTGCTCATGGATCCTTTCTCTGAAAAGCCTTGAAAAGGTCACCAATACAAAAATAAAGCCAAATCTGAGCAAGTCTGATACAAGCTGTTGAAAAAAAAATAAAAATCATACTTTCTTTTCTTTCTACTCTACAAATATCATCTTTTGGTCAGTCTGGCCATGCTCAACATTTTGGAGAAAACAAGCCATGATACCTAAATTTGCAAAGCTTTAGAGTCACAGCTGAATAAGATTCCATAGAGGGAAAGCAAAAGAATGGATCAGTCCATATACTCAGGGCTGGTCAAAGCAATGAAACGAACGTTTATCAATTTGTATGTATTTTTTACAGAGGGCAAAGAGATACATACTGCTTATGCAGCCTAATCTATTCCTAGAGAGATAGGAAAAGACAAAGGAACCACCACTGTGCAACACTTACCCTTTAACAACTCTGTCCAGCAGAATCCATCAGAAATCTATTGTCATTATCTAATTCCATTGTACCATTTGCAGGAAGCTCCTAGGAGTGCTTCCATCAGTCTGTCATTTGATCATCAGTAACCACAAAGTACAAGAGAAAGTTTAGAAACAGTGACTTTCACAGGCTAGCCTGGAGGCAAAGGGACTTTTATGGACTGCCTTGGGAAAGAAAATCCTGAGCCTTAAACACACTGCCTGGTCAATATGCTATGAATGGTTTTACTACCAGTCCTGGAAACTAATAAATCCTCTGTTCCATTTTAATGATTAACCATATCCAGTGCACAGTTCTGCTAAATGCACTTACCATTCACATCTAATCTTCCAGAACCAGGTAGGGAATAACTGCCTCTTATATTGCATCTGATGGTGTAGCTGAAGTTTTCATTTTTTCTATCATTTCCCATTAACCCAGACTGAGGTCAGACTGTTGTAGCATTATGTTCACAGACACAGAAGTTATATACTAGAAGTGCTCCCAACAGCATATTTAAAACTGTTTAAATGTTCATGTGGGTTATTTTTTCCTTTTATTTATTTATTTTTTTTTTAATTCACGGTATCAATGCCTAGACAAAAATGTGCTTTCATACTCAAAGCAGACCCAGTGGAATCGGAAGCATTTTTTTTCCCCCCTTATCCTCAAGTTTATTTAGCAGTTTACATACATGGCAAACAGGTGCCACTACTCTAATTTACTCATAACTAGTGTGATGATATCTGGAGAGGCACAGAGTGGACTTGTTTGACCTTTATCACCCCTTATCTCTGCTGCAATACATATGTTCTAGTTAGAATACCCAAAGAGCACTTTGTGGTGCTGGCAGCTACTGTTTACCCCAACTAATGACAACGTCCCTTTCCTTCCCTGCCTGCCACAAAGAAGCTAATAGCTTTCATGAGGTACAAAGCAGAACAAAGGCTTGTTTCTGTAATCACTTAATTAATAACTTATTCCCAGCCATACAGAATTCCACTCTCTCCCATCAGGATGCAGCATACACTACATCTCCAGATTGGACGAGGGGTAACGAGCACAAACTTGAACATAGGAAGATCCATCTTAACATGAGGAGGAACTTCTGTACTTTGAGGGTAGTGGAGCACTGGAACAGGCTGCCCAGAGAGGTTGTGGAGTCTCCCACTCTGGAGACATTCAAAACCCACCTGGATGCCGTCCTGTGCAACCTGCTGTAGGTGACCCTGCTCTGGCGGGGGGGGGTGTGTGTGGACTAGATGATCTCCAGAGGTCCTTTCCAACCCTGACCATTCTGTGATTATTTAAAGACTTGTGCACTTACTAACCTCATCAGTTAAGGCACTGAGCACAGCTAACAAAGTCTGCCATAGAGAAAGGCACTATAAGTTGATCCAAACACTTCCAATGTCTCAGAAAGTCCCCATTTCCATCCAAACCTGACCTGAAAATGAGCACAGCACGTGCAGTTCCTGTGGTTTCCATCTGCCCATCAGCTGTGACTGTTCCAGTATTTCAGACACTCCTCCACCAGCATATATTGAGTGACAGGCAGGACTGCTCTTCTGAAAAGCGTCTATCATGTAATGGCAAAGGTAACATTTTTAGACAGCTTCAAACATGCGAGTTAACTACTACTGTTTCTACACACTTAGGAAAGAGTTGATCACAATATTGATATTGTGATCATTATTTGGCCCTGCTCCTTCCATAATATTGTATTAACCTGAAAGGAAGTCTACTAAACATAAATCAATCCACATCTTACAATTAAAATTAAAAAAAACCAAACAACAACAAACAAAACAACAACAGAAAAACCCCAAACCCCAAAACCGCACAGAAAGCACAAAACAAACCTTCTTTTTGTAAGTTAAATGCAGCATTTCTAAAAGCACCCCCTTTTGGGCCCACCAAAAGATTTTTGCAGTGAGTCAGGCTACATAGACATCAGCCCATTCCTGCCTGACTCCACACCTGCCCCAACCACCAAGCCTACCACACATGCCGTACAATTGCAGCTTGTGCAACCAACAGTCACTCCCCTGTTACTGTAGTTACCTGTGGGCAGGTGGATGGTCTACCCTGAATTAAAGAGGATTCCTGATTGCTTAAAGTGAACCACTTGTGCTAAGAAAGTTGCCCTTCTTTTTGAGTCATTGTGGGCACATTGCATTGCTTACCCTTTCCTGTTGCTGGTGGTGCAGGTTCCTAACAGCAATACCACCTCCACCTTCGTCCAGCTCCTCAGACTCAAGGCCCCTCTGGGTGAACCGGGCCAGTCGTATGGAACAATATAGGCCAAATTGCTTGCTGAGCAATATAGACAAAGCAATAAAGCTCAAAGGAATTGTGCAAAGGCAAGCATGAACACAGGAGAGTCAGGCAAGCCATCACGACTGACTTGAAGCTGGCAAGAGAGGAGAAAAGCAGAAAGCGTTTGAGATACACTGGATGTACCTGTGTGGTCTGGTGCAAGGAGGCTGATAATACAGATTTTTCTTCCAGAGGCTGGAAGTGTCTCCCTCTGAGGGGGCTAACACCTAGCCAAGGATGGCTGCAGGTCAATATTTACAACCCACCAAGTCACAGAAGCTTTGCTTAGATGCAGGCTGTAATGCTCTTCAAATTGAAGGGAGCAAATGATGGAATACACAAAAAAAGGTAACACAGAGGTCCCTTTCTCACAGGATTAAGGCTAATTTTTCAAAGAATCAAGATTTCCAATGACAGAATAAGACTGCTAGGTGTTTTGACACCTCTGACAAGGTGGTGTACTTTACACAGAACAAAGAATACAACAGCAGTTACACTGAAGTTTATGTGGCTCAGTTTGACTTGTCCTCATGTTACTGTTTTCTTCTGAGTTTCTGCTAGCCATAATTAGTTCACCTGACATGAATATCAACACAGCAATCATCACAGCAGTGTGATCCTGACCCTGCCACAGGGACAAGCTGCTTCTTGCAAATACATTTCAGGTGACACCATTTAGCACAGTGGACTACAGTACTCAAACATCTGATGAATAACTGAAGTGTTAATTACACAAATACTCTGATGATTGGATTTCATACGTATGTTACAGCTCTAATAACATCTCATTATTTTAATAGTTGCAGTCAGTTTGGCTCCATGACATAGGTGGCGTTCTCACAATGTGTTATGGTTGTTGATGATGTTCAGAGCACATTCTGTCGTTGTTCTGTGTTACAGACCAGCTCTGCTTAGAAGCAGTTCAGGGGAGGAGAGTTCCAGAGGTAGTTAAATACCATTCAATAGAATGGATTTCAGCCAGTTCTTGAACTACATATTTAAACTCCCTTTAGCATTTCTTGTTTTCTCCATTTTTATCACTTCCCCTGGGCTTGGTCCTTTTCCTGCCCATGCAGGATGAGATCCAAAATATTTGAGATGACATTAGGGAGACAATTGCTTTGCCTACTCCCTTCTCTTTTCACCCCACATCCTCTTGTCCAATCTGCAAACAAGATAACATTCATGGGTTCTTTGGTTCTGAACAAGGGGTTTGCTTTCCGTGTTCACAAATAAAAATATTTTCAATATGGGAAAACAAAATGTATATTTATTCTTCTCTGAATGTGCCAGAGAGCATACACACTCAGGCAAGCGGAGATCGTATTTTTAGGAAAGGTGGGTCAGATTACTGAAAGTTGAAAACTCGCTCAATAACACCCAACAATCCTAAATTAAGTCACACCAAGGAGGGAATAATCCCTGGAACCTTTTTTTTTTTTTTTCTTCCTGTTGATCAGCAAATAATGATAATGATAACAATAATAATAATGATAAAATTGCAGTTGTGCTTATAATATTGTAAGGCTCTACATTCATTTGTGTTTGCTTGTGTTGGAGTGAATTATTGTTGAGGATGTATCTTGCCAGAATCTTGACTCTGGAGAAATTTCCCATACTTAAATAATCAAGTGAACACCTTAGCATGTGTGCCTGAAAACTGAACTAGAGGCATAATGCTTATTTTGATGAAAAAGTGGAAGAAAATGACAAGAAACTAAATGAGATTTTTGTACTATCCTCTAGGGCAGCACATAGACTTAGCCAGTTTCAGCAGGTACCTGAGTGAGGAGCACAGAGGGTTGTCCTCGGGAAGGACAACAGAAAGGTTTGGGTGGGAAGCCTGGAGATACTATTGCAGGGACAATTCCTCTGTTTTGGTAGGAAAACACCTCAGCAAGGAGAGCAGAGCAGTTTGAGGGGGAAGTCCTGAAGTAACTCAGCAAGGTGAGCAGAGGGATTCAAGATGGAAGCACTGAGGGACCTCAACAGGTGTTGTCCCAAAAGTGGGGTCATTTACCAGGCGTGAAAGATGCCAACGTACACACAGAGCAGAGGTATTTATTTATATAATATCTGCGCAAACATGGGTGCTAGGTGGTAATCCATAAAGCTAGCACCCCAGTCTACAAAATCTTTGGTGTATTTATGCGACTCAAACCCCAGAAATACATGCCCTTGGTTATAATTATTGGTTAGTACCTTATCATAACAACTTTGACTGGTTAGTACAGTCTCTCGCTTTCATTTAAAGCTACAATGTCCTCTAATTGATGTGCCCATGCTCCAATACAGTGGGTGGGGGACTAGGTGTGTTCAGTCTCTAATTGAGTCGGTGGTCATAATCTCCCCCTGCCACCTTTACCTTTCCCCCAGTTACTGCAGATCTTTGTTGACTTCATGCTTCTTTTAGCAGTTGTCTGGTTTTCAGATGGTTTTTGATACCTCCTGCATGGAAGCCTTCTGTTCTTCTTCAAGGGTATAGTCATTTGCAAGGCATGCATTGTTTACACATAATGTCCTGTTTCTTGAGATCTTTTTAACCCTTTTATAGCTCTGCATTCTTGCTCAGTAAAAGATTCCATTCTCTAAAGTATATCACAGGGACAGCAAAAAGGGTTGTTTGGGAAGTCCTGAGGAACGTCAGCAAGGGAAGCATGTTGTCCCAAATCTGGGTTCTTTACCTGGTGTGCAAAGGGCCAATCCACACACAGAGTCAAGATATTTGTTTATTTCCTGTCTGTGCAGCGATGGGTGCTAGGTGGAAACTCCACAGAGCTAGCACACCTTGGCTGATACATTGTAAGCTTTTATATTTCACAAAAATCGACAAATTGGCATACCATACTTTTCATTGGGGGCGCATGATTTCAGAACAAGCTCCTATTGGCAACTTGTATTCTCACTTTGAAGTTATACTACATTTGTAAATTACTACGCATGCTCAGTGAGTAGGGGTCTCATTTAGGAGGCATATAGTTTAAGGTTCAGAGGTGTGGTTTTCACATAATGAGCTAGGTTCGCCCAAAGGACATATACTTTTTCAACGCTTTGCAACAACCAGCAACCTTGCAGTTTTAACAGAATGCCCCAGTTTTCCTGAGTTAGGTTCCTTGTGCCTTTTTCCCGTCTACAGGCTGATACAACACATATTTTTTCTTTGATTGCCCAAGGTCTTTTCTTCCTTAGCAACATCTTATCTGCTTTGCCTTCATCAAGCAGAGGTACTTTTGCAAGGACAATTCCTGTGTCTAGGTAGGTGCCCTGGTTCCAGTGGGGATAGGGCTAATTTTCGCAAGGACCTGGGAGGGGGGTGTTGGTGGATGAGGGAGCACAGCCACAGGGGTTGGCTGACCCAAACTGGGTATTCCATACCACATGACACCAGGCCCAGTATACAGATGGGGGAGTGAGCAGGGACTTGCTGCTTGGGAGCAGCAGGTGAGCAGTGGTACATTAAACGTGTTTTCTACATTCCTCTATCAGTATTATGGTTGTTGTTTTCCTATTTCCTTCACTGTTCTGTTAAACTACCTTTATCTCAACCCATGAGTTTTGCCTTTTTCTTCCAATTCTCCCCTCCATCTCACAGCCTGGGGGGAGGTGAGTGAGCAGCCTCATGGCTTGTTGTGGCCATCGGGGCTAAACTGTGACAGTAGGAAACACTGTGGTGCCTGAGTGGGTAGAGCACCACAGTGAAACAGTGGTTTGATGAATGCAGTTTGAGTGTTTTGTTGGGAAGAGCAGAGGTATCTCAGCAGGGATAGAGAAGGGGTTTGAGAAAGAAGCGTTGAGGTACCTCAGCAGGACCACAGAAGAGTTTGGCATGAAGTGCTGAGGTACGTCAGCGAGGAAAGCAGAAATGATTCAGTGAGAAGCCCTGAGGGGCTTCTGAAAGGACAAGAGGAAGGGTTGGGCAGGAAGCTATGATTTACCTCAGCAAGGACAGCAGAACAGTTTGGGTGAAGCCCCGAGGTATGTCAGTGTGGACAGCTGAAGCGTTTGGGCAGGAAGCCCTGAGTTTCCTCAGCAGGGAGAGCAGAGGAGTTTGATCAGGAATCCCTGAGGTACCTCTGCACAGTGAGCAGAATGTTTTGAGCCGAAGGAACTGACGTGCTACTACTGTTTTCAGGCAGGAAATACTGAGTTATCTGAGGACTGCAAAAGCATTCGGGTGACAGCTAGTACATAATAGATATAAAGAACATACCAGCTGATTCACTGGGCAAAAAGATGTGAAGAATTATATGAGAAATCTAATGAATCCTCTGGGTGAAGGGGTAGCATGGAACAGGTAGCCCTTGAAGGAAGAACAGTATGAGTTGGAGCAAAAAGCTGAGGAAAATCTTTGCTGGAAAGGAGAAAGAAAATATAAGTTAGCGTGTGAGGGGACAGGTCTAAGCTGGTAAAGTATACAACGCAGGAGACAGGATGAAGATTTCAGTAGAAATGACAAAGTGGCTTTCTTGACTGCTACTGATAGTTCTAACTCTAGGTGATAGGTAAAATATATTAGAGCTGAATCAAGGACCATACCTCATTGCTTGAAACATTTTAGAAAAATGTAATGCTGCATCAAGGAAAGAAAACAATCACATCAGACTTCTCAGACCAGGGAAAAGAATTTTGAATTATACTTAGAAAAGCAATAATTCCCCAAGAATTGAGAAAGTAAGCCTTAAGCTTTCAACTTAAAATTTTTAAATTATTTTGTGTCCTTACAGAACAAGAAAAAAAATATGGGGCTGAGACAGAAAGAAAACTTGTAAGAAACCAGAGCAAAAATAAGAAGAATCGAGAATGTCACTCAGGGCAGGGTGACCGGCCCATAATCAGGGCACAAGTCACATAAGAGCGTGGCTGGCCCCATTGATGGCCTGACTGCCTTTGAGCTGGGCGATCCACCCTTGTAATCAAGGCTGGGGTCTTGACCTTGTTTTGGCTCTTTGCTTTGTAGCTCCTCGTGCTGCTTAGGGAGAGTGAGAACCCTGTAAGGAGGGTGAATGTCACTTTGTCCTCACTGGAGGGGGACACAGAGCTCTCTGAACCCACTGCCTGCCCTGTAAGCAGGGCAGAGCCCTTACCCCTGTAGCTTCCCGCCTGTTGGCCATGTGGCAAGCGTGAGCACCCTGTAAGAAGTGTTTCACAGCACTGGCCAGCGTGCAACCTGTGGAGGTCCCTGTGGGCATCATGAGTGGCTTAGCCTCCATGCCGCCTTGGTGCAGGTCTGACCGCATCCTCCTTCTCGTGGGCAAGAGCATCGATGCCTTGATGATGGCTGCCCTGGCTCCTTTTCCTGTGCTGGGAAGACCTTTTAGGTACGTGTGCGTGTGGCTGTCTGTATGCACGCACGTGCCTGGCTGCATGTGTGAGTTTCTTTTTGACTGAGTTTCAAAATCATTGCAGTATAGAAAAATGAGGCTTTCCAACAGCGGGAAAAGAACCCTGTGTGCTCGCAGATAGGTCCTGCCTCGCAGGCTGAACAGAGGGAGAGTTCAGGCTTTTCCCTTCTTCCTGTGGGACAGATCTAGGCAGCTTCGTAATAGTCTGGGCAATGGGACTTCCCCCTAACCGGGGCCTCTCAACCTCTGCCTGTGTGGCTGTCTGTCCTTCTGGGAGCTCGGTCAGTGTGCAGACCCTGTAAGCAAGGCACCTGCAACACGCCATGGAGCCCTTTGTGAACCTGGAGCATCTCTAGTGCCCTGTAAGCAGGGCGCAGGGGTGGCAGTGCTGCAGCCTGCTGCTTTAGCCAGCCACGACCCCTGTGCCTGTAAGTAAGGGGAAGGTGGAGGAACTGCTGCCACGTGCAGGGGCAGTCCAGGATTTTGGTATGACTGCTCCGCTGCCAACGGGGTCAAGGTTTCTACCTGGGCTCCTTAAGACACATTGTGCCGCAGCCAGGACAGCCAACCCATCTTCTGGGTGTGGGCTGGAGACTCCCACTGTGGGGGGCTCAGTGGTAGCACTAAGCAGCCAGTGTGACCCCCCTTGTGCGCAGGGTGCTGTGCATCCCCTGTGCTCAGCTGGGGGTGCTTGGAGCAGCCCCCTTTTAGAAGGGAGGTGACTCCTGCCCTGGCCTTTCAGAGGCATGGGGCAGAGGTCTGGGGAGCCGGCTGTACCCTCCCTATAGACAGGGCTTGGGCCCCTGATCTTTGGGTGGCCTTTTGCCACTGTGCTCCGCTGCCTGGCTGTTGAGAGCCATTCCTGTGGCTTAGGGGGAAGGCAGAGCTCATTGACCCTCTCCACCCGGACACTGACCTGCCCGTGGGGAGGGTCCAGGTCTCTGCAGCTTCCTTCCTGGCTGGCAGCCTGCTTGGTGTGAGCAGCCCTTAAATCTGGTCAAAGAAGCCTTTTCTGCCCTTTGGGACCAGGGCTGCTCTGTAATTTAGGGACTGGCCTGTGCCCTGGGGTCCCAGCATGATGATGCTGAGCCAGTGCAAAGCAATGCCCATGTAAGAAGGGCTCAAACTTCTTCTGCCACTGCTTTTCCTGCCCAGCTGAACGTGCCCAGAGTGCCAACATCAACACCAACACTTGAATTCTGTGGAAACAGTTCTTGTCAAGGCAGCTGGGGAGCTTCCCCCCATGGAGGCTAGGTCATTATAAGCAGTGACTAGTAAGCTGAGCAAAGGGATCCTGGTCCTGAGGTATTTTGGTGTGCTTGGGAGGAGGTTACATTTGTTACTTTGACCCAGGCAACCTCACTGCAGACAGGGCTCGAGGTTCTGCTCTCTTTGTCTCCAGTCTTTGGGCTAGTGAAAGCGATGGCTCTGTAAGAAGGGTGAGAGTCACATGGGAATTGCTCGTATTATTGAGGTTTCTTGGGTGGAAACCTCATCCTGTGGCTTCATGTCCTGCTGCAGCGCAGTGCTGTACAGAGTATGTGGATGGCCTCTGTGGAGGAGGCATTTCACAATGCTTGTGCTTGTGGCACAGTGGGGCAGCACCTCGTCCTCACTGTAAGAAGTGTTCAGGTCTGTGGGGCAACAGTGCCCTCTTGTCAGCCGGCTTCACAGCCTACCCTTCCCTGTGATAGGTTGTGTCACAAGACAGCTTTGTGAGGATGCATGGAGCCTATTGTAACGTCAACCCCAGAACTGACCTTCTTGTCAGGGTTTGGCTCCCTGCCTTAGGGGCTTCATGCTGTTGGCATGCAAGCCAGCATGACAACCTTGTAATGAGGGTGGATACCACGGGCCCAACACCCTCCCCTCCCTATGGAGGGATAAAGGGAGCCCTTCAAAGGATAGAGTAATGTGGATGGCTTTGTAAGACAGGGGAGGAGATGTCCCTTCTTTGTGCCTTGGTTTTGGCTGCTTTAGCAAGCAGGACAGAAGGGAGACTTTGTGAGGATGGAAGAAATTCCTCTCTATCTTTGCTTCTGGCACCTCTAGAAAGTGTGCTCAGAGTTGTAGAACTCTGCTCTCAGCCTTGTCCCTGGTCAGAAGATCATGAACTGCCCTGGGGATGCTGCAGCTGTTCCTAAAGGTGAAGGAGTGGAATGCACTGCATAAGCAATAAAACAAATGTCTTGATGGCAATAATCATACTATTCAGAAAAAACTAAAATTCAAGCAAGTGTTTGTGGCAGTAATGCACTGGTATAATGGATTCCTGATTTATTTAACATACTTGCTACTGTCTTTCAGCTCTAGCAATAACCAATCCTTCCCTCATGGATTCTATACAAATTTTCCTCACAGGGAATACATTCATAACTAGTATTTGTTTACAATATTATAGAGATGTGACTAAAATATATGATGCCATTCTTCATAAAGCCTGTATGCCACATAAAACAAGTATAACTCTCAGTCATGTCACCTCCCATATCTCAGGCTGTGAAGAGCATGACAAAATTCATCAATTCTTGTTAGTTCCAGTACTAAATACTGTCTGAACATATGAATAAACAAAAAAAAAATCCATGTTATTCCCATCCATGAAAAGTACACATTCAAGCCCTAGGAGATGTATTCATTTATTTTCTTTAGATAATGTGTGTGCTCAATCCCTTTCCCTGATGGTATTTGTGAGCTCTTGAAGAATCACTGACTTTGAGACAAAAGAGTGTAAAGGGCAGTGTCGTGGTTTAAACGCAGCCAGCAGCCAGGATCATACAGCCACTCTCTCACTTCTCCCCCTCGCAGTGGGATTGGGAGAAGAATTAGAAAAAGAAAAACAAAGAATTCATTCACTGCTTCCCATCAGCAGGCAGGTGTTCAGCCATCTCCAGCAAAGCAGGGCTCCATCACTTGTTATGGTTACTTGGGAAGACAAAACCCCATAAGTCCAAACATCCCCCTCTTCCTTCTTCTTCCTCCAGTTTTGCATACTGAGCATGATGTCCTATGGTATGGAATATCCCTTTGGTCAGCTGTCCCAGCTGTATCGCCTCCCAACATTTTGTGCAGCCTACTCGCTGGCAGGCTGGTATGAGGAGCAGAAAAGGCCCTGACTGCTTAGCAACAACCATCAACACCACCCCCATCCCAAATCCAAAACACAGCACCACACCAGCTGCCAACAAGAAAGTCAACTCCATCCCAACCAAAACCATGGCAGGCGGCCACCACTGTAGCTCAATAAGCCACTGGCATAATATAAGTATTTTTACCCTTGCCAATTGTTTACTGAAAATGATACTACCAACCTGGGTTTACACCTAGTATAAGATTCCTGTTCAGTTTTTCACACATCTAATAGAGTACAAAGAAATGCAGGGAAGACTCATAATGACCTCTGCAGTAGCAAGGGATTTGCCGACACTTCCCTATCTCCAGTTGCGTGTTTGATTCCCATATTCTTAACAGGTTCACTTCTGCTTCTTCAAAACTGGTGGGTATCTTGAGAGCTACATAATGAATCCCTAAGCAGTGTTAGCAAAGTTGTATATGTTAGCCTCCAGCATTTTGAGCTGAAGCATAACAGTTCTGTTTCCATTAGATACAAGACAGTGACAAACTGTTAAAAAACCAGAATACTAATAATGCCACACGGAAAAGGCCCAGGATAAAACACATTTTTAATCTATTTATCCTCTTCCATATGTGCAGAGCTCACCATCACAACAGTTTGATTAGAGTGTAATGGGGAATGTTTGCATCTTGCTTCATTCACCAAACATTTCCCAATTACATGACACTGACACTAAGCTGGCCACTTTTGCTGTGTTTGCTAGTTTTGATTAGTTTCACATAAAGAATAATAAATACAAATTATCTCTTTCATATTCCTCCTCAGCACATTTGAATATTGCTGCTTTTACTCTGAAAATTTACTCTGTTAGAAGAGAATGCTTGTGCCATCCATACAATTCACTGCGGGAAACATGAGTTAATGTTATCGAATTACTTGGTACATGCTATAGAACCAATGCCATCTAATTTTGTGACAAATACAACTTACAAGAGGGAAGAGATAGAACTCTATTTTCATATTATGTTTTGAAATAGCAATGAAAATGATAATCTAACAATAGTAGATTGGCAGTCCTAAGGAACAGAATTCCTCTGTCTATGAAGAAGATGGAGGGGGAGAACCACACTTTTCTCAGTACTCTTAATTCTTGCCCAATTCATTTAACAGGAGCTATTGATAGCCATTTAGTCATTATTAGTCTCTGTTATATTTAGACTAGCCATATAAAGGATAAAATTACAGTTGTTACAGAATTATCTACCAAGTCATCTCTCCAGAAATTAGTTTTTCATAGCATGAGTGCTTGGATAAACAATTGCTTCATTAATGTAGTCCTCAATTTTTTGCCCTTCAATTTTGCTTTACTTAATTAGCTAATGCTCAGATTGAATGAGGCCACCTTCTAAGGGTTCATCCCATCAGCTGACTTATCCTTATCGGTTCTTACTGAAACTGCCCCCCCCGAGAAGGCACTGCTCTTGATTGTGCAATCTCTGATACACAGTAAATCTACCAATTTAAAGGGCCTGTAGGAGGTCAAGCAAGTAATTATCACAGTTGTTCCAGATTAGATAGTATTACACACCCCATGTGAACACATAGAGTGTATACACAGTAAAGAAACTATCTCAGGCTATCCTCTGTAAGAAATCAAAGCCTCATTAAATGAAGTAAAATAAAGATTTATGCGTCCTGTTTCTTGAGATGTCCATTAAGATAAGTGTAAGGTGAGTGCAAGTGAAAATAAAGCCTACGTTGCTGCAATAAAAGTGATCTATTTATTGTCCAATATAGCCCATGCCAATTTACCAATCTCTTTTGTTCTGCTGGCTAGTAACTGGTGTTTTTCAGGTATCTATTAGTTCCATATAAGACCCTTTGAAATAATCTGGAACTACGAGCAGCTGATGATGATGCAGCTTGGGAACATTTGCATAAAAAGTTGGTTGTGCACCAGTATACTAGTGAAAAAAAGTATCTTGTGTAGAGTTTTAATTAAAGATGAAAGGACAGTCTGTTAAGAGTACACCTTTTGAACAACTTTTCATATACCATAACGCTGGTAGAACTTCAAATGCTTAACTAACTTTCTGACATTAGCAGAAAAGTGTACTATAATGAGTACAAATTAATATGGCTTTGGATTTATTTGGTGGAAAAAATGGTGTGTGAAATATTCGTTGTTGAAAGTGATTATCAGTTACTGATAGGCATTTGAAGTGGAGCAAATAATTTGAAACTAGGGCAAACGGCTAGCTTTGTGCAACATAGCTTATCTGGTATAAAACCAAATTCTGCCTAGACTGCTGTACATTATCTATTTTATCTCTGAACTTACAAGAAATAATATTGCTGTTGCTGAAATTCTGCCTTTTGTCAAGGGATTTATATTAGCATTTAGAAGGCAAACATGCTGTCTTTAATAGTACTGCATGTTAACAAATATTTGTTGTATTTATTCACCACTTTAACTAGAAGCTAAAATAAACCTGTATTTATGCTGCATGAAAACAGCAGTAGCCATCCCATTTTCCATGAGGTATTAGAAGATAAGAATCATCTTTCAAAGTCTCTCCAAAGCTCACTCATGGTCAATAGAAAGATCCCTTTCTCTCTAATGGAAAACCACTATTATTTAATTTAAAACAAAAGCAAAGAAAATTAAGTCTTTTTTTCTTTCTCTTTCAAGATGATAGATAGTGGAGTGAGTAAATTACAATTGTGGTACTCAGGTTGACATCACAGACTTACTAACTGAGATTATAATTCTTTTGTGTGGGAGAAGACATACACGTTCTTCATTTTGGTTTCCTTTTGGCAAAATGAAGACAATATAACTTTCCTATTTTTCTACTGTATTGGTAGGATAATTAAATTGAAGATTGTATTAAATACATCACCAACTACATTTGTAAAGTGATAATAATAACATAAAGACTGATATACCCGCATTAAATTTGTAGAGGATATGATGAATTCAGATACTGTGGCTACCCTGAGAGACATTTCCTAATCTTCTCATGAAATCATATTGTAAATTCTCCGGGGCACTTCCTACTCCTAGCTCAATAAGTAGCATAAAGACTTTTTGCCCAACTGTTCATAACCTTGGGAATTTCAATTAATTGTGTATTGGTTGAAATGCTTTTAATAAACACAAAATACTTTATTGTTTATTAAATTTCATCCAGCCTATATACATCTAGAAGTGATATGGAACAAAAAGCGGTAAGAGTAAAAAAGAATGATAAAAAGCATTACATGAGAGTCAGGCTATATAAGAAAGGAAATATATCTATGTATGAATTTTCTGTCTCTTTCTTATACCATGCATCTGTGTTCTCGAATGGAACTAAAATGGGGAGTTGGGGGGAGAAGAAGTACTGCATGTTATTAGGTTAAGGTTGCTGTGGTTTAACCCCAGCTGGCAACTAGGACCATGCAGCACTTCACCCCCGCCCCCCCAAATAATATTAAAAAAAAAAGTGATGCAAAACAATTGCTCACCACTTGATGTTCAACTGCCCAGCCCGTACCGAGCAGTGATTGCAGATTCCTGCACCCTGGCCAACCCGTGGGTTTAGGTACTGAGCATGACATCTACAGTACAGAATATTTCTTTGGCCAGCTTGCCCTGTCTATGCTCCCTCTCAGCTTCTATGGGGAGCAGAAAAAGTCCTTGACTTAATAGAAGCATTACTTAAGCAATGACTAAACCAATATACATTTATCAACATTATTCTCATACTATATGCAAAACACAGCAGCTACTAGGAAGAAAATTAACTCTATCCCAGCTGAAACCAGGATAAAGGTTTGTGCAAGTAACCTACAGAAACAGAATAATTCATAAGATAATACTCCAGTTCTATTAAGGCTAACTTTTGATTTTTCCGTAGCTTCTTCACTGCCTAAAGTTCACATTTTCTCACTCTTAACATCTTTCCAGGGCAAATATTTTCATAGGCTTCTTGATAGTATCAGCAATCACTGATCCTGGCACAGGAACTGAGAAACAAAAGAAACTGTAGTGTTTTCCATTGACATAACCACCTATTCCCTATCTTTCTTGGCAAGGACTAATTCAAAACAAAAACAAACCAGTGACTCAAAGTAGAGAGTCTCAGTTTTTAAGTAATTTGCCTTCAATGCAGCACTAACAAAATATTTATCTTTCTGGAGATCGATGCATTAATAAAAAAGAAACAGAAAAAAATAAAAGGGTAAAGGTCAATAATTTGTGGTTCTTTCTACCGCTTTGCTCCCCAACTTGTGCTGTGTATAGGAAGGTCAACCACTGCTATATTAAAGCCCAGCAAGTTCTCTTACAACAGAGCTTGTAATTTCTGGGACTCTTCTCCACTTACAATCGAACTGTTTTGATAACAGGACAAAGAATATAACCAAAGTAAGGGCAAGAAACAAACAAAATAAAATTATGTCCTACACAGTGAATCTCTGCTACAAAAATAATATTTACTGTAATTAAAAATAATAAAGAATTGCTTGTTTCTAAATTTGCTATCCATAATGAATAGAAGAAAAGATAAAAACTTCAGAATGTTATTCTTGCAGGATAGATAGTAAAAACAGATTCACTTTTCTTGTGAACTGATTCAAAATTCAAGTGATCCCCTACTTCATATTGAGTAGAAATGGCCAGTCAGAATAAAAATTATAGACTTTTTAAAGATCAACATAGAGAAAAAAATATGATTTACCAAATATTTGTTGCCGTGCAGAGTCTATTTCAACAAGCCACAAACAATACTATTGGATAAGAAAAAAAAAAAACCAAATACAACCTTTCTCCCTTTTCAAAGAGTTTCTTCTCAAGTATCTATATTTTCACAGGATCGGATCAAAACAGAGTTCTTCTAAATTATCTATTAGTATTTAATGAGTATCTTTAGGACAACCATTTTAGCTCTTGTAAAAAACCACATTGTTGAAAACTGTGAGCACGCACAAACAGCTCCTCTCTCAAGACACTAAGTCTCCTACCTTTTTCAAGCTGAAATTGTCTGGAAAATCATTCATTTATAGACCATTATTTGCCCTTAACTGTATATATCCAACATACAATTATTCCACAGACAGACAAACGTCAGACTTAGATGCAACATTTTGGCAGTAGACCTAAAAGCCTTAGGTCTGTGCTTGATCCATGGCTACAGTTCCTTCACATCACTAAAATTTTCTTATTATTCAATGTTATGCAAAAACATTAGTTAAGGATGAATGTGATATGGATCAAAGCATCTTCACTGGTTTTGAAAGTGGATGCATGCAATGTTTATATGAAGATTAATATTATTTATCTTTGTGAAACTATTTCAGATTAAGAGAGGAAAAAGTTACTACTGAAACATAGTCACTTGGAAGTCACAAAGAAAACAAAAATGTTACAATTACTTTTTTCTTGCTTTAATCTTTTTTGCCTCAATTAATAAGCCTGTTCTCCCATTGACCTATCATTACATAAGAGCACTAAATTTAACTAGCAATAACATATACCACACCAAATCAGAATACTGTTTAAGAACTATGCTATCTCTTTAGCATTACTTTCCAGATGAATTTTCCTTGGTTTGTTTCAGCATTTTCCCTATTTACTGGTTCATTAATCTCTTGAGAACTGAAGACTTGATAAAATGTTAATAGTGCTAATACTGACAGTACATAATAGTAGATAGGCCCACACAAAGTATCACAGAAAGAAAATATAAAGAATACCATATAAATACATAATCTTCTTGCTGCTATTATTCTACTATTTGTTTATCGTTGTTGATTTACTACAATATATAAAGCTTAGCAGTACAGGAACAGTTATACAGATGGCAAAGTAGGTAACCAGGTATATAGTTAGGAATTTTACAGTTTAGCAACTTGGTTACTAAATTAAAAAAAAAAAAAAAGCTATATCTTTAAAGTTTTTTTCTTATATTGAAACTATTTCCCACTATTTAGTTTTCCAGTGATTTCTTTCATACATGTGATTGTCTCAAGAAAGATTTAAGCAATTATGGAATCATTTCAATTCAAAGATCTTATATGTGATTTAATTCCCCCCACATCCCTTTGCCTGTCAACAGCAGCAGCAAAAGGAATGCGTACTTTAGTTTGAGTATCTCTATTTGGGAAGCATGGTATTCATTTCACAAAATACTTACAGACAAAGCTGAGGCACTTCAACCAAAATAATGTTGGAAATGAACACAGGCACATTTGACAGCAACAAATAGCTCAGCTTTGAATTTTATTTAAAACAAATAAATTGAAACACAGTTTGATTTAACGAATGGCTCATTAGTGGTTGTAAGATCTCTACTCCCCATTTTGTTACTGATTTATCGAATGATTGTGGCTGAATTGCTTTCACTTTTATTGCTTTCTCATTCTTGTGTATTTAAGACTAACAGGTCTCTTAATGTGGTGTAGTCTGAGTTCTCAAAGCTATAAAGCCTCCAATTTACATTCTACTAATTCCTGTAATAATTTTATTTCAGAGAAAAAAAAATAAATTTAGTGAATTCCAATTCCCCCTTTGTTTGTCTCAGTCACCTGTTCTTCTTCATGACTGATCTCTTATCGGACCAAAATACTGTTTTTCTAGCTGCGATGTGAACTGAACTTGGTTAAAAATAAACAAAAAAATGGAATTTTGGAGAAACACTTCAAAAGCTTAATCAGTTCAGGGATCCAGTATACAATGCCACATTCCAGCCTCAATAATTATTTTGCTTATCTAAATGCATTCTATAGTCGTATTTGAATATTGTAGTCCTCATTTCCTATCTTGAACTTATATATAACCTTATAATGAAGTGCCAATCTTTTGTTAATTTCACTATGAGATTCATCCAAGTTATAGATAAGGTATACAAACAGTGATCAATGTATCAGAGATATTGCCAAGATTATATTTCCAAACAAGTTATATGTGATAATCAGAAATTTTTAATGAGAAGAGCAAGAATAATCTAGAAATGCCTTCTGATAAGACCAGGAATATGGAAATGTGTCTAGATTTAAGCAAAGGATTAGGATAACTTTATTTGCTGCCAGAATGAGAAGATTCAGGAGTCTACAAGATACTACAGTGGACTATATTGCTATATTACTCCAGAAGGCTATATGTTCAACAAGTTGAAAAAATGAATTTCCATTTTTGATAGCAACAAAATAGGAGTGAACATAATTCATATCTACCCTGAGCATGGAGGGTTTTTTCTCATATTTTAGTTGGAGTGTTTCTAGGATACCCCAGGTTTAGATTTAGAAGGAGAAAATCTGTGATAGCCTGAGCCAATGAAACTAAACCTTGTGCTCACTAGCAAAAGTAGGATATTAAGTTTAAATAACTTTGCCTTGGATAACATTGGGCGAAGCAATCTCTTTTTAATTACACTGCTCCTTTAAAGCTACTTATCTACATAAATCTATTGTAAACTTATGTAGCACATGTGTTCAATACATATTTGGCCTTATAAAATATTCATCATATAACTTAGCTTTTGCACAGGGACACTGATTAATGCAAACTGAGGTCAAATGTGACCATACACAAGCTGTGTAAAATTTTGTTACCTAGTTTACATGAAGAAAAAGTTCAGAATCTGAAGACCGATTGGTTCAGTGTTAATAGATGAACACCAGAAATAGTATCTTCTCTCAAGTTATTATGTCACTATTTTCTGTACTTGTCATGCATACATTTCTAAAGGACTGAATGATTTCTGTGTGCGTAACAGAGCATGACTCACTGCTAAACTTCTTGAACAGCTACTGCTAGTCCATTTCATTGCAAAAAAGTAACACCATGTCATTTTTCACTTTTGTTGATTTCACTTCCACCCTAATGGAGATCAAAAAGTTAATTGCTCTAGTAATTGCAACTTTGATCAATAGGAAGAAAATAAATCTGTCATTTACAAATGTTTTTCTTTCTTGTTCACCAAATTAAGTCATCTTGCTGTTCTGGAAAGAGTGGGTCTTTTATTGCAAAGAAGCAAATGATCAAATAGGGGTTTTGTAGCTTTCAGATAGTAATTATACTTTAGTATTTGATGTATCACAGCAATTATTTTCAGTTATGTAATGTTACCTGTCATTCTTCTGTGGAACACTGGATTACAACATGAAAAAGGGAAGAATTTTAAGTTAGAAGCATGCTCGGTATGATTAAAAAAAACAAATAAAAAATTCTTTTTTTCCAAAGAGCACTGGCCATCACTGAGTAAGGTCTAAGAGGACAATTTTAGAAGTAGTAGGGTGAAACAGAACAAATGAAACCTTTAGGATGAACATTAGGAACATTTTACCAACACTAAGATCTGCTAAATTTTACATAGTCTCCCTGAGGAAATGGCTGCTGCCCATTTAATAGTAACTGGACAAAACACTTGGTAGCATATTGTAACATGCAAGTCTATATTGAACATAATGATGAAAATGCGTTCTGGTTTTAAATATCTGATTAAAAAAAGAAAAAAAAATAGACTCTTAGGGCACACGTCAGAGCTTCAGGGAAGGATGGAGTAGATTGATCTGCACACCCAGAAATACATAAGCTCTTCCTCTGCACTTGTGTGCTTCAAAATACTCCTGTGCTTGAAGACAAGCAAGAGAGTAGCAGATCCAAAAGCATTAATCTCAGCATAACTTTCATAATTTTGTTTTGAGGAATCATTTCAGGTGAACGACTTCAAGCATCATTATATTAGGTATTTTGTAATACTATCCATGCTGCAAAATTTTATCTTTTAGTATAAGTATATGCAGTCACTAACTTCATCCAGCCATTATACTATACTCTTTAAAGTTCTGTCTTCTATCACAGAAATTTACATTAAAAATAAAATAAAATAAAAAACCCATTGAATTACAAAACTACTTAAGTGACACTTGAAAATCAACTTTCTAAATGTAGGTTTTCACTCTGTGGTAGATAGGTTCTATGAAAAAGAAAGGACAGAAAGCTAGATTCAAATTTTCCTTTCAAGAAAGTGAGCATTCTTTCATTGCGTTTTGCTTTTAATAGAACCACAAGAAGCATATGAAGAATACAGGCCAATACGACATTATTATACTTAAGGAAAGATAGCCCTTTAACATGAACAATTGTTTCTCTGGTAGTGATTTTCATTGATCCTGAGGGATGTTTTTCTTTTAATTGCACCTAATCAGCTGGCTAGAATATCAGTTCTCTCATTTCCACACAAATTAGCTCTTGTATAACTAGAATGCTGAAGGGATGAGACAGAGCATAAACCAACTCCAATTTCCACATCACCAGAGGTGTCAGAAAAGAGCACTTTCATTTAGGAAAGATTTTTTTTAAATTAGAATTTTATTGTAAAATAGTAGAAAGCAACTTTAATGGATAGTTTCTCACGGGCACATTCTCAAATTTGTATGCACAGAAGAAAAAAGGAAAAGGAAAGGTGAATGCATGCAGAGTCTCTTATTTATATGTTTCTGGATGACATTTTACTGCCCCTTCAAAGCAAGGGATGTATTGTTATCATTGCCCCAGTGTAGGGTTACTAACACAAAACCAGCCATATGCTCACATCGTGAAGACTGTTCTACTCGAGTGAAGCTGCTCTACAGTAAACCAGCTGAGGATATGATTCTGATCCAAAATCCATCAAAGTCAGTGAGGCAGCACTATGACTATTAGCCGAGTTATGACAATGAATTAAACATCTTGCCTAAAATCACACAGAAAATGTGTGGTAGCCAAGGTCTGAATCTGAGTAATTTAAACTTTACATCAGCATCATTGGCATCAAATTTAAGATCTACTACTTTTTTTTTTCTTTATTTTGCATAAAGATGAAGCAAAATCACAATCACTAAAGAACAAGGCAAAAGCTCAAGCTTTTTTGCCCTACTTTCAGGAGTGGCTTTGATGTGAAGCTACCTGTCACAGACATTAATCCTGTGGGGTGATAACTGTCTTGTTGTTTTAATCAAGGGTATGGAACTTTAAATGTTAGGTGACTCTTGGAAAGGACATTTACCTCTGCACTTTAGCATATTTTTTTCTATTGCTTTAGGACCGCATGTAAAACTACTAACTGATTCTGAGGTCTATATTCAACTTTCAAATCATGCACTCATACTATAAAATAATGTCTGTATTTCCAGGATTTGCTGGATCCCTTTGAAATTTGGCTGTGTATAACTTACACTGGCTTTCTATAAATAAGGGCATGAAATCTCCTATAATTGAAATAAATGCACAGTATCCTTCTCTATTTGATGATTTTAGCTCCTTGCTTTTGTTAGGGACTATGAAACAGAAAAAACTGATCTTGAGTTTCGACTAAAAATACTCCTCTCGGCAGCAGCTATTGGCTATCAGTTCTGTGCTCACTAACTACTTCATTAACATTGTCTTTAAACTTATTTAGTTTTCAAAACTCTTTATTGGTATTTGCAGTACTATCTGGGAAACATTATACAGAAAGTCTCTCAGGTTTTTAAGTTGTGATACAAATACTGCAATACAGTTTACCATATCAAAAACTTAGTGGCCTCTCCTGGGTATTAGTCTATACATGTTAATGAGGACCCTCGTTCTGCAGTGATCTGTTGTAAAATTTCCTATCTTCGTTTCTCTGCTGAATGTGTAACATTTGCCATGCTTAATTATGTTTTGTTTTCATTTATTTTTAGCTTAAGCATTACTGAAATATTCACAAAATTTGGGTGAGGGAAAAACAACTAAACAAAGATTGGTGAATAAAAAAAATCATACTATGAATGAATAAAAGCAAAGGATTGTTGTAAAGACTTGCTGCAAATTCATCTATCCCTGCTGACTGTTTATGGAAAAATTAAGATTTTGAATGAGTGTGAATCAAGCTTTGGAGAAAATGAGAGCATCTACGCATATATATTTGCTAGTTAACGAAGAAACTAGAAAAACAGATGTTTAACTGTGTGTATGAAACACTGCATTAGCAAATAAGATCAGAGGTCTCGCTCTGTTTGAAGCAGACTTATCAACTAAAATATTATTCACTGACATAAGCAGTGATAAAACTGCAATCATCCTGTATCTCTTCCACTTATCAGATTTTAGAAGAAGTTGTGACATAAAGCCACCTACCAAGGAGATTAAAGTTTCAGGTTAAGTATATATAGCAGAGAAAGCAAGTATGAATTTATCCCCAAACACAAGTCAGATTACACCGGTGAAAAATCAAGTTCCTACCAACTTGTGTAGTGACTTGTGCAAGTGAGATCACTACCTGCCTCAGGCATGATAATGCAATTGTCATGTAACACTTCATTTGTAATGAAAAGCAGGACAATGAAAAACAAAACTCAGTTGTAATACAGTAATGTATTTCATGTACTTTTTGGAATAGTATTCATCTGTGAAATGATACTCATCTGTCGTGGTTTAACCCCAGCCAGCAACTAGGACCACACAGCTGCTCGCTCATTCCCTCCACAGCAGGATGAGAAACAGAACCAGAAGACTAGAAGTGAGAAAACTCGTGGGTTGAGATAAAGACAGTTTAATGAGTAAAGCAAAAGCCACGCACACAAGCAAAGCAAAACAAGGAACTCATTCACTGCTTCCCATTGGCAGGCAGGTGATCAGCCATCTCCAGAAATGCAGGGTTCCATCATGTATAATGGTTACTTAGGAAGATAAACCACCATAACTCCAGATGCCCACCCCCTTCCTTCCTGTTCCCTCAGATTTATATACTGAGCATTGCGTAATATAGAATGGAATATCAATTTGGTCAGTTGGGGTCAGCTGTGCTGGCTGTATCTTCTCCCAACTTTTTGTGTTTTCATCGTGTTAATTTGTCATGTTTGGCAGTAGCAGTACTACTACACAGCAGATTTTTGTGGAGTCAGGTAGCACCTTTCTGAATAGGAATCTTTACATGTTTCGGTACTACTAGGGCAGATGTCTTTGGGACTATTGATGTCTCTCTTATTTGAACATTTTTCAAATATCTTACCTTCAGGGACACTTAGAGAAAACCTCTTATGTGAGCTGCAAACTCTGCAGTTCAAGCAAATTCTGAATCATTGCCCCCAGCTGTCCACTTCAATAACTCAGAAAGAATGAGTGCATGCACACGCAAAAAGCTGTCATTGAATACCAGGGAAAGGGTTAACTAAACTGGTACCACAAAGCTCAAGAGCTGGCAGAAGACTCAAGAGGAAGGACAGACCTTGGTGTCTGTTATTATTTTAATGAAAATATTAAAAACCCCACCAAATATCTTCCCTTCCTTCAAAGAACTTATCAAATTAATGAAATTATGACTACTACCATGCATTCTACAATTTCCTTCTTTACAGCTATTTCATCTTTCTCTTTAAAATGGATTCTTTCAGAATCAAGAACACATCTCTTGTGCAGAATGTGCTTATTAAAAATCAAGTTGTCTAAAATACCTCATATAGCTCAAAATTTCAGAACACCCTATATCTGAAGAGGTACATTTATCAGAGCTGAATGCTCTATTGATCCCCACACAGAAGACACAAAAGAAATTAAATGTCAGTTACTTAGAAACTGGAATTGATCAACCTCATACATAATTATACTTTGAAAACAAAAATAGGAAGAAAGTGTGCCTTTGACATTAGGTTTTGAGCTGCAAATGGGTTTGTAATTAATAATGGATTTTTTTTTTTAAGGTTGGTTTCATATAGCACAGAGAAGAACAGGCATACTAGATTAGGAGTCCTGTTAGCTCAACACTATTTCCCAAAAAAGATGGGCCTCCACAGGTAGGGATCTGTCTTGTTAAGGACCACCAGACTTCATTTATTTTAGCCCTACCATTAGCTAATCTCATTTTTTGCCTTGGTTTTTGCATCTGAAAGGAAAGTAAGAGTTGTTTCCCATTCACCTTCTCATCCTTCTATTGCTAAAAACCCTGCATATGCTATACAGACTAATCTATCTTGACAGTATGGATTAAATTAATTTTAATTTTAATTTACATCTGTGGGTGCTGTTCCACAGTATTTCTGCTTATGCATCCCTTTACAGGCATGACTTCGTCCATGAAATACATTAAGGAAAACGTTCAGAAATTCATTGATGAGGAAAACTTATAGTAATTCATTGTTAAGGTTACCTCATGTCATAGCTCATTTCTGTAAACTAAGCTTTGCTGTCTGTGATGATGAGAAAAGAGGCTTGCAATTTGTTGAGAATACCGTTTCCTTCAGCAGCTCCCAAGAGTAGTGCTGTATTGAGGAAAGGTAAAGCTCCTTGAACAGTTTCAGGTAATCTCAGCCATTCTTGGTAAAGAGGAATTTTGTCACATTTGCTAGAATAAAAGGGAAGATTTCTCATGTTTTTCAGTCTTTCTGTCAGAGATTAATCTGTGCAAGGGAGAGAGGCAAGCAAAATCTGAGTCACACTGTGAGAGAGAGGCTTGCAAGGGAGCTGAAAGTAATCTCCAATTTAAAGTTCCTGTGCCACTTTTTAATACAGATCCAAAGTGAAATGGCAGCTTCAGGAAGAATTAGGAGATCCATATAGCTCAGGCCCATGCAGAGTTTTGCCTTTTCAGTGTATGACTGCCTTATACGTATTTTTGTGTCTTAAATCCACTTCATTTAACAGCTTAGAGTTGCGTCTAGTTCTAGGCAGATAAACAACTTTAGCAAAGTTGTTGATAGCATTTTACACACAGTTGCACACTTGATGAATAGGAAGGCTTTCCATGAAAGAGAGAAGTGGTTTGGCTTCAAATGCTATTGTAATCATTTATCTTCATCATAAATTATATTTCACTGACAGGAGAGGTGGTAGAAGTCTTGTAGAAGACCCACTTTAGGCGTTCTCTTGTAACTAGAGACAAAAAAACCCCAACAAAGGTCTGTGATATACAGAAATATTTTCAAAGATATTGAAACTATCTACTTGAGAGACCTATTTTTTACTTTTTGTCTTTCAAATGAGGTGAATATCTTATTTTTTATTGCCACTGGGTATCCTAAAGGACATGTGGTGTGCTCAGATGCCAATGCAATCAGACAGTGCTCTCAAAAGGGAGATACTAGCTGTCTCTTCCTGTGATATGGCGCAGGAAATGGAAACAAACTTGTTTTCTAATTCTTTTCAAAAGTAATGTATTTTCTGGCATGGTGTCAGAAGAATATGATTTAAGACATCAGCATCTTTATTCAGAGCATAACCAAGAAGTTAGTTTTATTTTGGATATATTCAACATAAGTGTAAGGATTCAGTTTGAGAATTATATTAGATATTACTTAATACCCATTTTATGTGTATAGATAGAGTAGTAAAAGCTTAGTGAAAGAGGATTAAAAAGAGGTTAATTTACTACAATGGGATTGATTGGATTGCTAACAATGGGATTGATAAAGAAGCAGAACTACAGTCAGCATAGCCCTTGTGAACTAAGTTTCAGTTTCTCCCAAGAGGGAGATAGCTTTTGTGTCCTACCTCAGCCAATTGGACTCTGAAAGCTTTATGATAAAAGTCTTTCATATTCTGACTTTATTTTTCTCCAGATACTCTTGTTTCAACTCAAACAGCTGTTTATAAAAACAAACAAAAAATTGAAAAGAAATTTTAAAAAAGAGTTGAGAGATTCATTAAAGTACATAAATTCATTTTTAATGCCACACCCTTTTCTTGACAGCACTGAACTGCAAATACTATAATTAGGCAATAATAATCTGTGTGAAAGTCATAAGAGACCTAAACCATAAATAACTATAGCCACATGAAAGCTCAGAACTTTATTACAATGGATGTCCCTAAAGACGCCATACCTAGGAAACGGCTGCATTGTGGCCTAGGAAACTTAAGAAGGTATCTTCTCCTTGGATTCTGCCAAAGAGCAGTTGGCAGGGAACAGGAGGACTGAAAATGTAAACCTGTATTTCACTTTTCCATTCTCCAGATCCCTATGTTCTCCACAGACTAGTGCAGAATCTAGTAGTTAGTGTTGACCTGTTAAGAAGAGTTGCAAAACTCTCTAGAAATTGTTGAAATTCAAGAACCTTTTCTCCTGTATCAACCTTATAGTCTGTGGAGAAGCAAGAGAGCCATCCCTGTCAACTTGTGATTTATTCATGCCAAGGGAAGCAGTTCTCCAGTAATAGCTCTCCAAATACACCCACCCCCAATCCAGTTATTATAAGCAGAGCAAATTAAAAATAGAAACAGAGTACCATTAGCTGAGAGCACAGGCCAAGAACACGGCGGTTATTTAAAAATAAGTATGAAGGGAAAAGCAAATAATTTTATTAAAACTCATTAAAAGATTTTGATCAGGGTAATTACTTGCATATATTTGTAAATAACAACAGTAATGATGTATTTTACTTGCAAGATGGTACCTCCACTCTATTTGCAGTCTTTCTGTTTCTGCTAATTTTACATGCTAATACTTGGGATGTTTTGCAAATGTCTGCAGAACATCCTCCATTGCTTAAGAGATACTTATTCCATTCCTTGTTTTGGTGCAGCGTATACAGAACTGCATGACTGATTAGATGCACAGTAATTATATTTCACTTTATTTCTTTAGCTTCTTCTGAAATTTCTGATTTTGAATAACGTTACTGAACCAGTACCCTGAATCATGACTGCATTACATGCACTAAAAACAGACAAAGTACAAACATAGCACAAAATTTTCCTGATTACTAACAAAAAGTCAGAGATTAATGCAATAGACTGAAGGCCACAAATATTTCTAAACATTTTTTTTTCTATTATAGTAATAAGATACAACTTTTATTTCCTCACTAGTGCCTAAAATGCACCTTACAGCCTTAAGCTGATACTGGGGCACAAAGCCTCAGAGCAGTGATCTCAGCAGGTACAGCTACATGTTGAATTACAGCTACGTCGCAATTAATTGCATATGAGCTATGTGAGATGAAGCCAGGTAACCACATTAGCACAGCAGCGGCCTAAGGCAATACGCTGGCTGATGGCTTGGATGCAGAGCTTCGATAGCACTCCTAGAGCAGTCTTTTTAGGGTGATCCTAACACCAGTTCAGACTTTAAGGTGAGAGAAGCAAAAGAAACGGAAAAAAGTTTGGGAGACACTGATATTTCCTTGTCATTCCACTGAACATATCTCTAGCAACGGGCTTGGCATCAAAACAGATTAAGAAAAGAAAATATGGTGTTTACCAACACAGCACAGGGCTCTGTAGAGCAAGCAAGAGTACAGGCAGAATATGTTGAATAACTATAGAAACTCTGTTTACCTTTAAGTAGTTGCTCTAACAAGTTAGACTAGGCCTTCTTTAAAGCTGAACAAAGATAAAAATTAATTTTGTGTAAACAGAAACAAATAGGAACCTGAATGGATGTACCAAGCTAAAGCGCGCCCTTTTAAAAACAGTGGAAAAAACCATTGACTACTATTATACTATCCAGAGAACAATCTGCAAAGAGGTCAGGCAGGAATACTCTGGGGATTGGCTCCAGAGAAAACCACAAGATTATAAAAATGGATTGCAGGATTGCAGCAATCATTCAACTTTAATGAAAGATGTAAAAGTAACATAATCCAAAACCTGAAAGACCAGCTTTCACAACAGGGGACGAGAATCTGTAGCGAAGTATTTACAGACTCTTTCTGAAGGGAACATATATTGTGTACAGAAAGACCGAACAATATTGCTGACAGACCATGAAGATTAAGTTGTAGCACTGCAAATGAAGCCCTCGGTAACACATTTTTTTCTGGCACAGCTATGGTGGCCAGGAGCTGCTGTTTAGCAGAGGCCCAGAACAGCAGCATAGCTGGTACAGATACTGGTGGAAATCCATATGCGTCATTTTGGCAGCTCAGAGAAGCACTTTATACTAGCATTTTTATGGATTAGTACGTGCAAACTGTTTGCATTGTCCTGGGCTTCTGGGAAAAGTGGTACAGATTTAAAAACCTACAAGCCTGAGTAAAGCCTTAAGAAGTTGGCTCCATCTGCGCCACACATGCCGACAAGTACTGAAACACTGCACTGAACTGGCTCATCATCGCAGCCGTGCGATTCTCCTCCCTTTTGCAGCTTTGTCTATTTGTTTTAAGGCAGCCACAGGTTTACTTTATAAACTTACTTATGTTCTGTGCCATTTCCAGGAAAATTTGATTCTTCTCTGCCATAAGAGCTGCAAAACTTTAAAAAAAGTGAATGCCTTCTGCTACAAAGAGATACTATGTTAATTTGAACTGCTGACAGAACATATAAAATTCCTCACGTTTTCCATGTCAAAAAACTCTTCAACAACAGACAAATTTATATTGCTGTCATAGATCAGACTCCTCAGAAATGTTCAGAAAGAGCAAGGAACAAGACAGATTGGTAGCTATAATAAAAATACAGTACAAAACCAGCAAATTCACCCACATGTCAATACAGCAACTGCTTTCCCAATAGATTTATATTATTTCTGAGAATGTATCAGCCTGTGATATTCTTAACTGTGTTTGTTTAAATAAGGACCTGAGCCGATATAGCATTCATTCCAGTTATCTGAAAACGGTACCAGAGTTAAAACAAGAAATGAAACATCTCTTAAGTCCAGAGCCAGAGAGCAGTACTCATGCAGTCAAGAAAACAAATCCAAAAGGGGAAAAAAAAAAATTAAAAAAATCAATCCACAAGGGAAAATTTCTGTTGACTAATGCGGCAGTTGGATAAGAAAAATATAACAAAAATACTCCAATGTGCTGTCTTTTATTCTTTCCTGTGATTGTGAAAACAGCCTTTTCAGGAGGTTACAAAAGGTTGTGTTCACACTGTCTGTCTGAAGGGCAAGGCTTGATGTGTGAGCCAGATCTCACTTTCAAGTTGAACTTTTCCCATGAAGCTACTGAGAGTGTGTGTCCACTAAGCACATGGAAAAACATCCAGGTTTCTGAGATTAGGATTTGTACGTGAATTCAAACCTAAACAAAATGACAAAATAAAAATAGTTTGCATTTTTTACCTACATAAGATATGCAAATACCTATGCACAGAAAACACACTATTTGAAGCATATAATAGTGTTTAAGACAACAAAAACACAATTTATCATTTAAAAGAGACAGTTTGTGATAACAAAAAGCATTGTCTTAGCCTTTGTTATTCACCTCCAAGCACCTAAAACTGGAAAACATAGTTGTATACAGGAAGTGTAAGTTTTAAAAGTATTTCAAGAACAACAAAACATATATGCCAGTACAAATACCACAATTCCCTGCTGGTATGGCACTCTGAGCCCCAAAACATTAGTCCTGTGCAACAATACTGATTTTTTAATGCCATAAAATTTATGATCATTTTCATTGTTGACCCTTAAAGTTAACTGGAAAAATGACCCATTTTATCTTGGTTGCATTCTGAAAAAACATATAACTTTAACTGTTCATATACAAAGATTAAAATTTGGGTTTTTTTTATACTAAATTTGCATGATTGCAGATTCAGTCCTGTGTTGTTTGCAAATAAATCTCTCACTGAAGTGAGTCTCTCAGTTTGGCAGCAAAAAATACACAGGATTATGCCCACGTTGTTTTTGGAAATGATTCTACAATCTTTCTGCATGAAATAAATGAGAATTCCAATCTTTCTGTTTATATTGGTCTATTTTTTTCTCACTTTGCTCACAAAATAGGACCATGCAGGCAAGTTGGATGATATATTGCTGCACTTAAGCTTTCAAAGTCCCTTGCAATTTTTTTCTTCAGTTTTAAAGAGTAGATTTTTCTCCCAGATATGCATTAGCAGCTTTCCTGAAAGTCATAAAAGTCACATGCTTGTAATGGAGGTAAAAAGGTTTTTGCTATAGAGCATAAGCATATAGAAGAGTTTGTTTGTATTTTGGAAATTTTAGATGCCGATGTACAACTATAGCTTGTGACACTGGTGCAATATGCTTCTTGGAAATTCTGTGGTTAACTGTGCCAGATATTGTAAAGTCAATCTGAACTCATTCACAAACAAATATACTCATTAGTTTAAAAAATATCCTTTCAATTTGGAATAGTGGGTTTTTATTCCACACAGTTTTCCAGACAAATCAAAGCATTTCCACATAGCTTTTTTAACAGAAATAAAACTAAAAGCATGAAGTGGGTACAATAAAAAATAAGGGAGTTATTCACCAAACTTCAAGATGGAAAATGAGACTATTTGCAAATAAAGCACGCAAAACTGACCTTTTTGACCTTAGATGAACTCAAACTTAAGCCCCTTTTCTGTAACTTTGAGACCTAAGAAAAATCTTTAAGGCAAATGCCTTATAATGACAAAACCCTCTGTTCTAACCTCCTTTTTGAATGAGCTGTTGTCATGTTCCTCTGTTGTACTAGTTCCTTATCTGCTGAATACCAATTTTCTGAATAATATCTGAGGTTTTTCAGTTTAGAAAGCTGAAAATGAGAGGAGAATTTAATTTAATGTTCTTGTCATCACACTGAGTCAGAAGTGCCTCAGAATGGAATAATACGTAGCTCTCACTTCACTACCTATCCCGTAACTCTTGAGTCTCTGATGGCTGTTAAAAAACAGCAGAGACCTGAAACTCACATGTGTTACTAGGTGGCACATTTAATATATGCCCAGTCACATTCCAAACAAATAGTTATAGTCAAGAAACAAGCCAATAATTCATCTGAATAAAAGTGTCTGAATCTGTACTTACAGTCCACTTTGGACTGCAGAAGAGATATTCCTTGGAAAGATTGTCTATACAGTCCATCACTTTTGTTTAGACATTCAGTCTTTCTATAAAATTATAGATCTTGCTCTTTGCTGGGAACTCAGTGCAATACCAAGGGCAAGGTTCTGCTTTTTATGGCACAGTATTGCTGCGCTGTAAACAGAACTAATCGTCCAAATGTTTCAATTAGTCTAACTACATTATGGAGACATTCTGACACAGCAATCAGATAAATTCTGCAAGGAAGAGGAAGCTGGGTCAGATACAAACCCAGTGCAAAAACAACAGCTCGAGTTTGTTCTGAGTTTGAATCTCGGGCAAACCTTGAACTGTGCTTTCAAGTGCTACACAACAGCTAAAGGGCACTGTGGAGGATATCCTCTCACCCTAAAGAGGAAACCTCCAGTCCATTCCTAGACAAAATGGGTGTGGGGGGAATCAACCATCTGAAAACAAACCATTTGGCATCTTTTCCTTAAAAAAAACAAAAATATTTGTTCCTCGAAAGGTAACCAGGAGTCCCTTTCTGTGTTACCTTACTGCATGTGTCTATTCCATTCGTGCTGTTCATTATGCAATACCTCAGAGAACTGGTAAATACCAGGTGTGACATGACTATAGAGTTATTATAGAATCTCCACCCTGTATGATACTTTCCAAAGTTGCACTAAGTCTCATGTTTGATTGCCAAGCCTGGAAGATAGTAACTTTTTTAATAGCTTAAGGTAGATTGAAAACTTCTGTGGCTGAGCTATAGCAAGAAAACAGCAAAACTGAACCATTTATTAGCAAACAAGTTCAGAGTAATATTTCTTTTGATAAAAGATGCATTCTAGTTCCCCAAGGCATGATTAAAAAAAAAATCTACGGCATCTTAGTACCCATTAGGTAAGTTAAAGTCAGTATAAACTTAGTTGTCTTACATTTAAGACCTGTAGCCTTTCATATAATCATTCCCACTTTATGGTTCTAGACATAATTTCTCACACATACAGCACAAAGAATACCTTTGAAATAAAAAGTTCCCAAGTAAGGTTTAGTGCTTTCAGAACTCAGTTTCTTATAGCCTGATTTTCAGTGGTGCTCAACACGTGACATTTTCACTGTAATTGGTGTAAGCACAGGACCAGTTAATTAAATCATTAAATGTCATTGTTGAGAATCTAGGAAAATTCTTGTCTACTTCTAAGAAAAGAAATATCAGTTTCCTTTTCTCTGTGTTTCTTTAAAGGGACATTAAGATGGTACTTACTGATAATTCTGGTACAGAGAAGGGAATAAAAATGTTCACATTTATGCCAGCAAACTAATATACCTGATATCCTCAACATATTGTCTTAAGATTTACCAGTTTATTTGTACTTTCTTGAAAATTAATTGTTTTCCCTGTGTGCTCAGATATGATGCTATTTAACAAAGCTATATCTGTGAATGTACTCACTAATTCAGCATCCCATATATCAATTTTTTTTTGGTTAATTCACAGTAAGGATACAGATTTACTGACAGATAATACTATTAAATATTTAGCTCACATAGCAGATAATTGGAGCATTTCTGTTGTAAATGTTAATTTAGTCATGCTGGTGATTCATGCTGATCCACATGAGAAAAACTGTAACTAAATTCACACTTTACGCCACAGGAATCGGTAGTTGAATCAGAAAAAAAAAAAAGCTGTCTAACCCACACAGTTGTGGAGAGATGGAACTCAGGCATCTAAACAATTAATCATATTGTCTTTATCCACATTTTTGTTTTATGTACTTCCACGTGGGATGCACAGTACACCCTTGGACTGTATCATGTTATTTCTTTCTTCAAGTTCTAACTATTAAGAAATTAGCTTATTGCTTAAATTGAAAGTTGACTTTGGCATTTTAAATTGAAGATGTTTGGGGACTGATTCACACATGACCATGTTTCATCCAACCTGTCATGCTTGGAAGATGCACACAATAGCAAAGATTTCGTGTGCTATTGACCCACGGCAAATTCAGAGGAAGGTGGGTTTTCATTTACGCTTTGTAACAAACCAAGCTCAGATTCTCCTACTTCAATTCCACATTTACCCAGTCTCTTTAGGGTACCTGTAATATAGCTTGCATCCAGCTCAGAAAGCTGTGTCTAAATAGTATTAGAAAATGGAATGGTTTTTAATTCCATAAAGCCACAAAACAAAATAAATCTGCCTACGCATAGCCTAACATGCTCTCCATGGTACTAGGAACTGACAACCTATTACCTCCTCTCAGCTTATCGCCTTTTTGTGTTCAACTGTAATAAATGCAAGAAGCAAAATAAATATTACAAGTATACTCCGGCCATTTTTCTCTGTAGTATGAAGGTAAAACTTTATCTGTTCAGCGTATTTTTTAAAACTAGATGACAAATTAATCTCTCTGCAAGGGTTAATAGCTCCTGACAAGTGAGGCAGGAAAGTCTCTTCACCTGATACATGTTTTCATGTTAGTTGATAACTGCGGTTTCACGATTTGTTCAATTTTCATATTGGAGAAGATTTGAATATTTTCATATTCAAGAAGAATATTAATACTACATGTATTAACATTTATAGATTTAGTATTTTTTCCTAATTATCATAATTTGCAGAAAAACAATATTGATATTTGAGCTATTTTACTACAGTTTCCACTAAAAGTAATTTTGCCATAAGGACTGTGGCAAATACCTAGAAAACTTAGGAGCATATCTGATGCTGCTTTCCATACGAGGCTGATGGAAATATGCTTGGCTTCCCTGAGATCCATGGAGTTACACTGACATATAGCAGCAAGAGACTGACACTCACATGGTGAGAAGTGGAATTAGGAATAGACAAAACCAAAAATTTTCCTAGAACTCTTCAGTCAGTAACGCCCTCTACAACTTCACTATCTGCATGTTGGTATATATTTTGCTATAGATTATTTGGAAGCATCTGTTATACCCTCCTGCTGTTTAGACACTAACACTATGTAAATGACTGAGGGAAATCATGGCTTAAAAGCACTATTTTCATAGAGATATTGTGAATACCTTGTGTTGCTGGTTAGATGTCCCTCTGTGCATAAACGCTACAAAACAAAAGATAAACTGTTTCTAACTTGATTCCCCTCTGTTGAACAGAAATCTGTTCAGTGTTACTTTGGGTTTCTTTCAGAATGAAAGAAAAAACAAAACACTTTTTAATTGTTTGGTCATCTGCCCTGTGGATAGCTTCTTCATCCTTTCCACGCACATTCTGCAGTCATGGTTTGTGAACACTGCTAATCATCACAACTACCATCTGCCATTTCATTTGCATCAGGAGGTTGGTATACTGGGATTGTATAACCTTGTTTATGTATTGATTTTTTCTTGAAACTAACATCCTTCTATCAAGCATGAACCTGGCTTTTCAAATTTAAATAACTGCAGAGTCATTAATGAAAAAGTAATGCATGATAGTAATTTAAAGGGAACACAAATGAACGTTTGAATATTTATGTACCCCTCGGAACTAGAAAGTGATGACACAGCAGTCATTGTCAGAGATTTTTAATTTGTGGATTTTTTTACGTTAAGCTTCACCAGATTAAAAACCAACAGTATACAACAAAACAAACAGCTGCAACCACAATTTTTTGTAGCCACTTCAGCTTGACTCTCCCTAACATGTACGTGAGATCACATCCATAACTTATAAATTACATAAAATATTACATTAAAAAAAAAGTGAGAAGTTGTACAATTGAGGAAGAGGAAGAACAGAGAGAAAGACAGTGCTTAGGAAGACATGAATTACTTAACAACAAATTTTCATTTGAAACACAGCAGGTGCCGAAGGGTAATAAAAATTTTGTAGTAAGCTGAAATGAATACAAATGCTGTCAATATACTGGAAGTGTCTGGCGGTTCTGTTCTGCAATGAGTCTACTTGACAAACATTGCTCTGCAGCTAGCGTAAACTATTCATCGGAATTAAATATTTAGTTCTGTCAAATCTGAGTTTATGGGCCTTTGTGAGCCCACCTTTTAGTAAATTGGCAGTTCTAAAGCAACACCACAGTATCATTAATCTACTATGGCGAGGTGGTGTCCCCATCACAATCTGAGTTTTGCATTGCGCAGCAGAACACTCACGAAAGAAGTTTTATGGTTTCAAGATTTAGGTTACCTTTGAACTGTGCTACCACTGTGCACAATTAGAAATAAAATAAGACATCTTTAGAAAGCCGGATTGTAACGATGGATGCACTTTAAGGACAACTGAAAATGTTTCACTGCACTGGCATATGTTTAAGCCTGTTAGATACATAAGCAACAACTCAAAGCAAATATGGTTAAATGAACAGCTCTGGAATGAGATCTGCTTCAGAACCTGAGGGATGTATTAATTTGCTGGGAGACATAGCTCCTCTATACATTTAATATAATAGATGTCAATGTATGACAACATATATGTCAAAATACCATATAAGTCAGAGAACTTGGATAGTATCAAAATCTGTAAGCAGAGAATTGCGTAGGATAAGACAGCTAAAAAGACCGTTAGATGTGCTCTAACTAGAAAATTCTTAATTTCTAACAAAAAGGGAACGCACAAAAGTGTCTAAAACAAAAAAGCTGTAATGCCTAACTAAAGGAAAATCAGTTTTTGTAAGCTATGACTGTATAAAAACAACAATATATTCAGGAAAAAGGCATTCCCTTGTTTTCCTCTTTCTGAAGAAAAGTAAAGCTTCCTAAACAGAGTAAGTGTGAGATCTAATTATAAAATGAGGGAAACAAGTGGAAAAATATTTATTATCGAAACTTTTGCATGCAGCAAAGTCAGCTACGTTCATTTTAAAGGGCTGTGATTGACTTGCTCTTGACTCTGTATTACAAGTGTGTTAACTGTTCCCTTTGGAAGTGGAACTGCCTTTTTTGACAAAAAAAGTAAATAGCTTTTGCATGTTTTGTTATACAGTTGCTATAAAAATCCCAACCAAACTATTTCTCTTTTTGATATTTTGAATTGACATCGAGATCCAAAAAAGTATACATATTACAGCAATTAGTAATTACAGATCGTTCTATCCAAGCACAGCTGTCAGAACTGCCATTTCCTCTGTGCAGATGAAGGAAAAATATATGAGTTAGGCCTGCAAAAATTAAAATTATTTTAATAGTTAAACAGTTACACTGGTAAAATGCAGAACTAAGTTATGTTCTACAGTTGCAAGACATTAGAACGCATCGTAAATGTACCTATATTAATTCCCTATTTCTTCTTTAGTCTAAAATAGTTAAAAAGACATAGAAGAAATTGCCTTAAGAAGAATGTATGCATGGAAGAATGCATTACTTAGGTCATGAAATTTTTTCTAGGAATTTGTATGCTTCTGATATTAGGTGTAAGAGTCAATCTCAGCTGGAAAAAGCATATTAACTTTCTTGGCATAAGTTTTGTACTTTTATTTCTCTCTCCAATCTACAATAAATATAGTCTGCATGATTAGCCTTTTCATACCCTACCTCAAAGTCTTTAATTTTTCTTTTCTTGGAGTATTTGTTATAGTCTCAGAAGTTTCTAAGTCAAAACAACAGATCAATAGTTTCCTAACTCAGTATATTTGTTAGCTACCTATTGTCTAATTCTACATCCAGTTTGATAGATTAACATATTTTTTCAAAGAGCAGTTTCATTGCAATTTCAGTATTCTAGAATCGAAATTGTCTATCTCCCCTTCATCCTTATTATGAATGAATTAATTTCCGTTTTCTTCAGATGTGGTTATTTCCATTTCCACTAGTTATCCTGTCTCCATTCTCGTACTCTGTGTTATCAACCTTACTGAAAACTGAGTTAATGTGTTCCTTTAGTTCAGGAACAATATCTTGATCAGCTCTAATCTCATCCTCAATTGTCAAAGCATAGAGACACCGTTTTATCTTGTGACTAAAAGACCATTTTTATCCATTTTAATTTCCCTCCTAAAATATAATAGTGTTTGCCTTTTCACAATAATCCGATAGTCCCTCATCTTTAACATATAGCTTTCTAGGACATATATCTTTCTCTGTAGGCTGCTTGTTTTTTTCCTAATATCCTTTCTGGGATGGTAACTCTTCCATTTAGCACTGCAATATTTCCCTTCAAGGCTCCCTTCCCATCCCCTCCTTGACTAAAATACAAAATATGTTATTATCAATGTTATGCTCCCACTACAAATATTTGCTATGTGTCACTCACAACAGTTGCCAATCACTCTGTTTCTTAACTGAATAATGTAATTATTTTTAAACAAACAAACAAAAGAAATACGTAAAATGCACTCCCTGACATAATAGCAAAACAAAAATAAAAGAATTATACCACTATACCATCCGTCACAAAAAATTATTACTCAGATGACTTATTTTTGAGTGAATACAGAGGTGTAAAACATCCAGTGCTCAGTCAATAATTGTGGGCTACATTTGGCAAGTTCAGTAATGCAAATTGTTTTGAGTAAAATCACTGCTTTTATTAAATAATGTCTTCCAGTTCTAAAAATGTGATTTCTCTGAATTTTTTCACTTTGTAGCAAAACACTATTTATATTAAAGTTGTTGTAAGAAACCCTTAGAAGCTATTTGCTCTGAACTGGAGTGATTAAAAAAAACCACCCAAAATGAACCACTACAGCAATCAACATTGCAACGTATCTTCTTTCTTTGTTGCTTGTCTTTCCTTTGGACATAAGGCAGCAGATATTAACTTTGCTAAGTAGGACGTTGTTAAAAATAATAATAATACAGTAATGAAATAGTAAATAGTAATAATAATAACTACTGAGTTTTGATTTAGGACTTTTTTTCCACCAAAATAAAGCATTTTTACAACTCTTGTTCTACACATTTAATCTGACTTCTGAAAAGAAAATAGCAATTTGGATGGACACAAATTTATCAAGAGATAAGTGCAAATGGTTGCACACCTTTTTTTCCCTAACACACTAGCTAAAGTGGTATCTTCAGACTAAAAATCTCCTCTTTTTCCTTGCATCAGGATAAGGACAGCATATTGCACTAATCTAAGAAGAAAGAAACTTTTCCTAACCTTCCAGAGGAATCGTTATCTTTTATTACATTAAATAGAAAAATTCTCTTTTACAAAACAAGAATCCTCATGCAGGAGCTATGTAGCTAAGGTCTCCTTTAAGGAAGACAAACAGCATCTCCTGACACTTTAAAGATAATAAAGATGTTGAGGCAATGGATCTATTGCGTGCAAAATGAGAAAACGCTACTTTTTATCATGAGCTATAGTGGAATAGTCCACTACCAGACCAGGAGTATTATCAGTCATAATCAGTGTCCAAAACTGTATCTTTGTTATTTCATACTGTAGTAGTATAGGGGCCAATAACTCTGAAATATCATGCACCTGATGCTGTGGCCAACTGTTTTTTCTGGCTGAAATCCTGTATTTTGCTCCCTCCAAATATCTTGCAGTTATTTCACTGTAACAGGCAGTTTTTCTCAAAATTGAACCAGCCTGAGCTTCTGCATAGAAGCTAATTTTTCAGTTTGAACTGATGGTCTTTTTAATGGGTGTGTTGCTTAATTAGATTCCCAAGACAAAATCACTTAGGATGCACAAGATATTTCACTGTGAGAAGCTCTGGAAGTAAGAGAAGTTTTTGTGAGCATAATTTAGATTTTACTGAATTTAGATGATACTGGAAGGACCTTTAGGTCCTAGATCTCATTTCACAGATGTTCTTCAGTATTTATTCCAGTTTTGCCCAAGTAAAAAACATTGATTAGCATGGCAGGGGAAATGGTTGATTTTTTTTATTTTTATTGCTATTTTTAACATTATGCTTGTGACTGAAATGCAATTCTTCAGCACTAAACAAAGACAATGTTGCCCATACGTTTTTAAAATAAACATCCAAGGAGATTATCTAAAGAAGCCTTTGCAAGCAAATAAATAAATATCATATGAGTAACTACAGGAGTATTCTATGAATTTAAAGGACCATCATGTTGCACAATAACCCCCTAGGAATTATCAGTTCTACTGGTCTCAAACCAAAGTACAATTCTCCCTCCTCCCTCCTCTCCCCTGCTACACTGTCACTGTACCAATACAGAAACCTGGTTTTGAGCATATACCTTTCTGAAATACTTCTCTTCAAGGGGAGCTGTTAGGGTTTTGCCTCCTTTTTAGATTTTTGCCATAATAAAACTTTATAACTTCAGATACAAGCAGAGGTGCTTTTATTGAGGACTTAATACCATGGGAAATAAGATGTAAACAATCGAAGCCGCATCTACAATAGCATTTGTTTCTCATACTTTCCTATCTTATATTCCTCAATGAACATCTGAAAGTGAAACTAAGTAGAAACAGAGTTAAACTTGCTATTATTCTATTATCTTTCAAAAGAGAAAGAGATCAACAAGAAGAGAAGTGGGGAATTACAGAGCGCAGATATTTAAACTGTTGCAAGTTTCAATTGAAGAAATGTGAATCTCAGTAGGCTTTTTGGCCGGTATTAAGGAAGAGACATCAGCTAGGCAAAATGCCTGCAACATTGGCAGGCCTCCTGCCCATCTCCTCACAGCTCTTCAATACCCTGCACCTGTTCAGCCCACCTTTGCAACTGACTTGCTAGTTTCAGCCAGAACATATATAGAAATTGTGTTAGCAAGAAAATTCCAGTGTGCTCTTTTCCTATTTATCAGAAACAAATGCATCGTTTTCTGGTCTGAATGCAAGATATAATTTCTGAAATCTTACACGTTTTAAAAGAAGCCTCAGAAAACAGTAAATGATCAAGTGACCCTCAGATTAGATAAACTCTACAGAACTTTGCAGTAATGCTTATATATGGAAACACCATCCATGTGCAGGCTGTGATAAAAATTTCTGGAATTTATTTTTCTTTTTAGCCTTTCTACAATATCCTTGCATTTTCATTTAGCTTCTATTCTTCAGAGAAGCTTGCAATTAAATTTATAGGAATTCTTAAAATGAATGGAAATACTTCAAATTTCTATGCATTAATCAGTGAGACATATCCCACAAGATTCCAGAATGCTGCATTTGATGCACATCAATGCTGACTTCATGCAAGTCATTTCAAGTCATACCACACTATTTCTGAACTGAAGATTATGGCCCAAACTGATAATGACTTTATAAAGATACTCTGTTTGGTTACAGAATACCAGTGTTTTTCTCCCTGTGTTGTATATTACTTTTTTTCTTTTTTCATTACAGACTGGGCCGGGTAACTGATAGTTACTGCACTTGACTCAGCCAGGCCCACCCCTGAGAATACTATACCAGGAAAAAGCATGCAGGGAGGACCTAATAGCAAAGTTCAAGTTCCCTGCAACAGAACAGGCTGATTCCAGAAATTCTGAGAAGAATGAGAATCACAGAATCACAGAATGGTCAGGGTTGGAAGGGACCTCTTCTAGTCCACCCCCCCCGCCAGAGCAGGGTCACCTACAACAGGTTGCACAGGACAGCGTCCAGGCGGGTTTTGAATGTCTC
>NW_009649570.1:478975-508335 GCF_000708025.1 Charadrius vociferus
GCCTTCTTGGCCACCAGGGCACATTGCTGGCTCATGGTCATCCTGTTGTCCACCAGGACTCCCAGGTCCCTTTCCACAGAGCTGCTCTCCAGGAGGTCAGCCCCCAACCTGTACTGATGCATGGGGTTAAAGCAAGTGATATCTTCCTAGGGACTCAGAAGAGATTCCAAACTTTGCTGTAATCTGGGAAGCAATTAAAGAATTCAATAGTCTCATTAAGAATTTTCTGTATTTTGAGATATTTTTTTTCAATAGCACTTTTATAAAATTTATTTTTAGAATGGCATGCTGAGAAACCAATGCTGCGCCGTATAAAATCATCCTCACTATCTACTGGTACACAAATACATATGTCTATATTTCTATATATTTTCTAATATTTATAATGTATATGTATTTATAATTTTTGCATTTATTTGGAGAGGAATATGCTTTTACAGGAGGTTTGCACAACTGAAGCAAGCTTTGAAAACAAGTCTTCTTTCAAAAGATGTTTGATTCTTAGGATAGATATTCACAAAGCAGTCTTAAGATATCTTAGCCTCTATAGACACTTTATGGGCTATTTAGGTGGAAAAACCCAAAATTTACTTGCACATCATTTACTTGCTCATCAATCTGATAACATCCACAGATGAGGCATGCAGTGGAAAACACACAAGCACCACAAAAATGCAAAAAATCTTTCTAGTTTAGTTCTTTTAATGCACATCAGCAGTTTAAATGAAGCTAACCGACCTTGGGTACAGTTAAGTTATGTCTATCTTCTGCAAAATGAATTTGTCAACCTCTGCTAGATATTCTGAGCCATAATCTGAACCCAGAAAAGAAAAGCATGAGAAATAACCCCTCAATAAAAACATTACAAATCCAGATTTTGAATGTTTGTTATTTACCACCTTTTCACTTACAAATTACCCATTCCCCTTCATTCTACCCCTGAGCGCTAAAGGCATATTGGGTGCACCGACCTCATTACGTTGGAGATAAGACCTACCTTGCTATTAGAAGTTGTCTGTCATTTTAAACCTGGTACTTTTTATAACAACTAAACCCCAAAACATTACTTAGACCATCAAAGACATCATGATCACAGGAAGGGGTGATTTAATTAATCACTGTAGAATGAAGCTCGAGTAATACTCCTGTATTTTTACACCTCCTTCACTAGAAGGTCTGACTGGGAATTGTGAGCTAGATGCAATTTTTCAGAAGGTCTTCAGGGGTATAGCACACAGGAATTGAATCTCCTGTTGTTGCTAACTAAGGGTTTGTATCAGGTCCCACATATTTAAAAGATGTCCTTTTAATATGATGTTGATATAAAGTGTTAAACAAAACTACCTAACTAGAGCTGATTGGATATACAAGACTATATCCTATAACAGCTAGAACTCGCATCATTTACTATTCATACTTCTTATTCTGCTCCAATAGTCATACACACCTAACAGCTAGAACTCGCATCATTTCCTATTCATACTTATTCTGCTCCAATAGTCATACACACAGAACAGAACAAATGATGAGGGGTTGTCAGTCAAGGAGAGATTTACACTGAAGATATCTTTCCACCATAAAACTCATGAACAGAACAAGAGTAGAATGACAAAGGTGTTAAATCAATCTTATAAGTAGCAGGGGTCAATTAGAGAGTTTTGGGCTATCAGTTTCAAACATTTCTTCTCTCAAATAAAGACCGTTATCATGACAGCATATTCAATACCAAATATTTAAATGCAAAAATCCTACAAAACAAAGGTTGCCTTGCTTTTAAAAGCTACTATTTTTGTCCTTACAATTTACAATATACCAGATACCGTAACACCTTTTCTTCACAACATTATAGATTTTTTTAAAAAAGCCTTTTAACATTTATTGGGGTTTTTTTTGTGTGGAATGTATAGATTTTTTCCAAAACCTGTAAAAAATACATTAAAATCCACTGAATTAATCCAGAATTAAGCAGTCCTATGGAATGCTAAGATGCTTATATATGGTCTACAGGAAATCTGATTTCATGAAATTTTTTGAAAAATGAATCGGATAACATTCCCCAAGCGGAGGCTACAAATACAATTGATAGTGCTTCCAAGCAACTAACCCTGAAACCAACTAAATCATTAGAATTACATGTTTATTTCAACATTTGAATTCTCTACTGTTGCATTTGCATTTCTTGAGTCCACTACCATCTCAAAGCTAGAATACTATGGAAAGAAGGGAAGCCAGTTTAGACATTTTGCCCTTGAAGTTAAATTGTGTTTACATTCAGGGTTATTTTTTTTCACTAAACGTAAAAAAAATGCAAAGATAATGAAACTAAAGAAATGCAATGGGGCAGCCCATCAATAAATATCTGTTTCCTTTTTAAATCTTGAGCATATTTCCAGGAGTGTAGAACCATTCTCAGGTTTTACATTTCTTTTCCTACAAAGTATTTTCAAAGAATAATGTTCTGTCAAGCAGAATCACGAAACAGATCTTTAGTACATACAAACTGTTACAGCTCCGCTGACAACACAACTGTTTCTATGGGGCACGCAAGACACTTCAAATGGAAAAACACTGAATTTCCTTGCATTTCTCCTACAACCTGACCTTCAGTTAGTTTGCAGAGGCACCAAGTTCATATAATCCACAATACCATATGCTGCTTTCTCTCTTGTGTTTATAATTAAGTTACACTTTTAAAAGCTGCAAAAGCTTTTTGATTTAGCTATGTCACTGTGATTCCTTCTGAAATTGAAGTATTCCCTTTTTAGACTCTTCCGGTCTTTTTATCCCATTCCAGTGCCTACTGCAACATCTTAGCAGGATGATTATTTTCTAAGGAGCTAAAAGACATTTACTGCTCATGTTCAGATTACTAGTTCATTAATAGTCCTATGTCCTTCACAGAAAGTTGTTTTTATGTTCTAATCATCTTTCCAGAGACCAGAAACATAAACCAGGTCATTATAAGTTAATTCAAATCAATGTCCAGTGATTTCCTAATTTTCATTTCACACTTGATAGCTTTAGTGTCTGCTTTTGGCAACAGTTCTACTGAAATACTCTTATCAGATGTTTTGGGAAGTTTTTAAATCTTTCTGAAACCATGTCTAATCAAGAGGACAGGAGCATGAACACATATCAACATTTCATAAAGAAATGCCTGGAAGTTGGAATTCTCTTCAATTTAAACATCTCTGCAATAAAGCTTCTCTAGGACTTACACTGAATAAACGCAGGACAGAAAAGATTCAATAAACATTTAGGCCTAAATTACATTCGAAGCATGCTTTCAATTTTGTTTGCTTGCAGGACTATACTAAGGAGCAACACTATCATGAAAAAAATGAATGCATTTATTGCATAGGTAGTTAAGCATAGATAATACAATGATATTCAACCTCAAAGTTTTGATACCTACTGAAAAGAACTGGTCTTGTGGGTTTGGAATTAGTGCCTGAAGAAGGGATTAGCGCACTCTGCCACTAAGGTATTCTATTTTCCTTGTGTTAAGCTGGGCAGTAAAACTTCCTTTCCTAACAGGATTTTCGTGATGAATGACTGCCATATTCCTCAAGCAAGCATAAGTGAATCTATTCTATTGGGAAAGCATAAAGGTTTTTTTTTGGTGGTGTTTCTCCTCCAGCATTCCCATATTAAAAGGATATGTAATTACCTCTTTCTTGAATTTGGTTGACTGCAAAATTTACATTTTTGTGGTATAGTTTGGGCTTTACCTCCAGATTTGGGTGGGTTTGTTTTGCTTTGTTTTGGTCGTATGTTGTCCCCGCCTCCCGTTCCTAATCTCACTACAGATGGGGGAAGATGTAAAGTTTTGTTTTCCTGAGCTGTGTACACCTGATATTTCCACCTTCTGCTTTCTGAGTGCATCTTCATACTTGAGGAGCTACGCATTCATATGCTGTCTCAGCAATACATTACCCTCCCACATTTCAGATCTTGAGAAAAACTAGAAGCAGGAAAGGGTACCCTCTGGCTTTGTTATTTTCCACTGAAAGTGATCAAAATTCTGTTAAAGATCCTTGATGGATGGATATGTGGACAGTTTGCCAAGTCATACCCAAATCCTCTCGCATATGATTTTCATTAACTTTTACATGAGGAAATTTACTCCTCAGTGTTTTAAGGTAGAGCTCTCAGAGCTCTGTTGTACATAACAGCTCACATGCAACATTGGCACTCATGTCATGTTTGTCCTGAAGTTTATCAGGAGAGATATCATGAGAGACATACAAGTGGTTGATACCAGTGTCTTTTAAATTGAAGAAGCCATGCTAATCACATAACGCTTTTCCTGCAGCATATATTACTATTTGCATGCTCTGATCAAATCCATGCATTTCACCATACAAAAAAGGGAAATCAAGCTCATCTAATTTCAAAAGTCTACTTAAAATAAATTATTTATCTTCCTTTTTATTTAACTTAGATCTTGCTTCAGTGTCATAATCCTGCTGACACTCCTGTTCTGCAGAGTTCCTCAAAAATCCATACAGATCTCTTTAAAAAAAAATAAACAAGTTGGAAATTCAAAACAATTCCCTACCTACTTATGTATCCTTGCATAAAATCATAAGCAAATCACAAAAATAATATTGAGATTACTATGAAATTCCTAACTCACTGATAAATAAGTAGCTATTATTTGAAGAAGATTCTGGGAAAAGAGAATGTGAAACAAAACTAGATAATCACATCATTCAACTTAGATACCTATTTTAAATTACCCAAATTAGGAGGTTGGAACCAAGAGCACAGAGTCCCTCTTGGCCACAGATAAAGCTGGTTTTCTCATCTGGAGAATTTAAAACCCGCCATGGTGTTTTGAACGTTTAGTTAACTTCTGCTAATCTAAAGGAAAAGAGTTGGTACTGTCTTCCGAGAGCTGTACTGAAATCTATTGGTTATTTCAGATAACCGCTACTCATCTCAATGCAAAAGATAAAACCTATATGGAAGGAAAGCTTAACTTCTAAAACAAATGAGTGTAATTTGTTTTCATTAATTCTATCCTTACACTTCCAGGCAAACCTTTAATTATTCAGTGACAGTCTCTCACTTCTATTTGGTTTCAGACTCACCCAATTAAGAATGGTGGTTTGGATCTGAGGCTCCTTGAGGATTTTATTTTCTCCCAACAGAAGAATCACAGCCTTTATTTAGAGTCTGTTGCATCTAGAAATCATCATGTTATCTGAACAAGACAAATTCACGATTTACTACATAATGATACCCAAGGAGGCTGTTCTCGCAAATTTAATTAGTGGTTACAAGCATAACATGAATCAGTGTGTTGGTTTATTATTGTGCTGCTGTCTGCATTTTTTCCTGTTTAAGCACACATTACGTTGCTAAATGTTTAACTGACACTCTTGTATGCTAAATTTACACTGAAGCTCTACATAATTATTTTACTATCAGTTCTACATTTAGTGTTTTTTTCCAGTTTCATTTGTTTCTTCTAGTCTAACAGTCCTTGTTTTCTAGATTGGTGTATTCTAACCACTATTATGTTTCTGTGGAAACAAAGGGTTTTCACTTCAGCCTTTACAAAATTTTGAATCTTTCCTCTATTCTGTATAATCCTTTCTTTTCTGCTGTTTGAAACCTTGGAAATAACATGCAGATCTCCTCAACATTACGCAGAAAAACACTTGGGCAGGAATAGCTTCATTGATACATACAAAATTCTCATAATATAGCCTCAATAGCAGATGTATAAATGAACACTAACATGAATACTATTTGATATAAAAATGTTTGAGCACAACTTTTGCAAAACTTACATATTACTACTCTATTACTTGGCTTTCGATTCAAGATCAGAAGCAAAACAATCAAACACTTACTTGAAAGGACTCCAAAATGAAAATAGGCAGCTGCCAAATGAAATACCCCCAATTCTGTTTGTCATCCAATTCTGCACCACCTCCTCCCACTCCCCCAAAATGCATTATAAATTGAGGGATTCAGACTGCAACGATAACTTAACCCATAAGGGGAAGTTTAACTGAAAAACACCGAATAACAATGGGTTATGCTTTGGGCTTTCTTTTCCCTTCAGAGTATAATGGTTTGCAAAGTGTAGCTTATTCAAAACATATGTTTTGTTTCTGATTACTGACAGCATATTCGAAGACTATGATACAAGGCAAGGTCATAACATCACCAGCCAAGGACTCAAACCTGAACATACCTTTAAGTAAATAATTCCAACTCCCTCCTCTTTCCTCCCTTGCCAGTTTACATAAACCATCCAGTTTCATTGTCCAAGACTTTACAGAAATGTTGTTTTCAGTAAAAGTATTTGAATGAAGAGAAGAGTATTTTTTTTTCCAAACAGGGAGGTATAGAAGAAATGAGAATCAGAGAAAACAGCTTGCTAACTGGCAGAGAGCAAATATGATCACCTGCTATGATCTAAGTTCTATCCTTGTATCTGCTTTACTGATGTTTTTGTTTTGATTAAATGCCATATTTGACATCTGTCTTGATATGATCTGGAACTGAATCATTTAAGCCTTTTACTGGAATTTCTCTTTTCTACAAAAAGTGCATAAAGGCATAAATATCTCAAAAGCCACTTTGCTTTAATTTAGATATTCTTGTGCTTAAATATTATATCCAATAGTGATATTCACAAAAAAAAAATACCCATAAGGAACAACGGACTTTAGAAGCAATGGGAACCAAGTAACATAAAAATTTAAAAAAAAATCATAGATTTACCTTTCTAAGACACAGACACTGAGGTTTACAGTCAATAAAGCATGCCTCTTTAATGTCTGGGAAAACTGTTAAATTAAGGAAACATACTGTAGTGAATATTTTCTGCATGTTAATAATGAAGAGCAAGTTGCTCTGCTGTATAATGGTTGTGTCGTCTTCTATCTTGTGTTAATTGCATGTTGGCTTCTTTCAATAAAAGGTTGGGTTTCGGTCACTATTAGACTTCCCTGTGAACAATAAGGCTGCAGCACAACACCAGGAGTTGAGGTCTCAAGATATCAAGGTATCCATCAAGGAGATTTGAAGCAAACAGTGCATCCACAAGAGAGTTACTCATGTGTAAACAGTTTTGAAATAATTTAGTATACATAGAAGGCTTATATATTGTAAGATTTTTCATAATAAAACCACTAAACTCTCTTTCATGCCTCTAGAGTGTGAAAATTCCCTGCCTCCTGTGAAAAACCTGTTCTTCAAGGATAAGCGATTTTCAAGCCTTCTATGCTCATTTGCTTCCAGGCTGAGGAACCAGATGTCTTAGATCTAATTATTTATAAAAGTCTTAATTCCTTGCTGCTTATTACTCATTAAGTTTAGTACTGCAAAACTAGTACCATTAACTAGCACTGAAACGAGCAACGCAGAATTCTTACTACTGTGCTGCTAAAAAATTAGACTTTTTATGAATTATAAGACATATCCACAGCATAGCTTTTGTTTTAAACTACCATGACAATACAATAAAATGCTGTTCCAGATAAATAACCGCGTAATACCGAATTTTTAAAATACCTATTGTAAGAGTGCTGTAGCAAGGAATGAAAATTGGGATTCAGTGGACAGATTTGCCATATGGTAAGCTTTTAGTGCCAGCATTAACTGAATCCCCCAGACCAGCGTTTCGCTTTTCAACAATTGATAAAAGAAAAACTACTTGTATGGAGAGAGAAAAACCAACTCCAACTGATGTCAGATCTGATCTCAGTATAAATTGTCTATACTGATAGCTAATCTTCTTTTCAGAGGAAACTATCCTTGCAAGTATTTTCTGTCATGAGTATTAGGCACGTACAGATGCTTTCAAGCAGGAGTGAAGGATTTCAATACTATACTCTCCAGTGCTTTTGCTTTGCTTCCAGCACTTGCTGCTCCATTGCTTTCTCTCACCTAGCTAACAAAACAGCCTCTCTGCAACTTTTCTACAGAGGACTCCCCATGGCCCTGACCCTCTAGTTTCCCTCACTTTATTGTGGACATATTCTGCAAGGCCAGAAGTAAAGACATATTCAATCTCTAACCTACCATGTCACAAATACCCGATCTGTAGAAAAGTATCAATTATATCTATGCATATTGTGGAAAGCACTGACATCCTGGAAGGGATCATGTGCTACATAGCAACTTTTATATCCCACTAGAACACTAAATTTCTGTAATATGTGCCCACTGCAAACATCTGGCTGCAAAACAAGAGAGCTAGTCATTACCCGTTAAGTCTAACTGAGCAGAACAAGGTCCCTCTGAGCTTTTCTTGGCATGCAAGAAATTGAAGTGCTTCTGTGAAGGCCTGACCTTGCTGTCCCAATGAGTTATATAGAAAAATTTTGTTGACTCCAGTGGAGTTTTATCCAACTCTTGATAAAATCATAGGTTTCCTTTTTTTTTTTTTTGAAAGTGCATCTGTTCTAAGTACTATCCCTACATACATCTGCCACTGTACATGTCGAACCTCACTTGTAGTATTTCTTAAGCCTCAAAGTGGGCAATTGCATTTAATTTTCCTCATTACAAAGTAGAATATACCAGAACACCTTCAACATTTTCAAGTGATGGGGCAATATGGTAGTGCTAGCTTGAGAGAGCTCCCCCCAAAATCAATTCTTACTTCAGATACATCAGGAAAAGAATCAGTTATGATTTCTAATTTTCTCCAAATCAGAAGGACTACGAAGCACAGAAATTCCCATTAAAAGAAAAAAAAAAAAAGAAAAATTAATCTACTGATACCTTACCTGTCTTTGATTAGTATTAAGAATGCTATATAATGAAAAACTTAAAATTTTTATTACAGGAGGACTTACATGTGTGCGTATAAGACTGTTCTGCAGGGAGAACAAAGAAAGAGTAATCTGCTCCGAAGAGCAACACACTGAAAAGGAAACTCTTAGAACACACATTCAGCATACAGACACTACTAAACAGTTGTAGATTCATGCATTTTAGTTAGAGAAATGTTGGATACTTAATATTGGAGATTTCATTCATACAATTTTCAAAAGAATTTGCATGCATAATCAACATGAGGAGGAATATACCAAAAAGGGAAATGTTTCTTTTTAAAATAGTCTTTTCCTGGAGGAGGAACAAAAAAACCCAACAACAAAAAAAATCCCACTAAAACCCAAAAGACTGAGACTTCTTGAATAATTAAAACAAACCAAAAAAAAAAAAAAAGTCATGCTTTTCTGAATCTTACAAACATTTCCAGGATGTTTTTCCATAGTTTAAAGGATATTGAACTGAGGTTTAATTTGGATACCCATTAAAACACATGGATCTTATCAAGTTTCATGAGTCCACTAAACTGAAATGTTAAGTATCTTGAGAAAAGCCAGTCCAATGACATTTCTGTTTTGACCCCAGGCCAAGACAGAAATTGGAGAGAATTAGACTATTTAACTGAATATTTCAGAATTTTGAAGGGCTGTTCATTTGGCTGGGAAAAAAAAAAAAAAAAAAAGATGACTCTTCCAGGCATGAGGGGATCCTACATTACAGGAAGCATTTCATGCATCTGTATTCATTCCAAAGTTTCTTCTGTATTATACATCTGCCTTGTTAATGCAAAATCAGCCCTGGTAATGCCTGGAGATGCTGGAAATGAAATCAACTTCTATTTTATTCAGAGAAAGAAAGTAAGAAGAGAGAAGGCTTTAGAAAACCTACTGTTGGGGAAAGGGTCAAGAAAAGTAGAAATACCCTAAATATAGCCTACAAGGTGGAGAAAGAATTGAATCAAGAAACTGGTTTGCCATTCACATGAGACAGCATTTGTGAGCTTGTGTCCTTAAATATTGGTCTTTCCTTTCCTTTGATGTAAACAACAGCGACAACCAGGATAAATTGGTTTTTTTTTCCCTCTAGATTTCTTTCCTGTTCTTGATGCAGGTGTTCCCCTACATAGATTCTGTTCAAGGACATTTTCAGTTTCATGAACTCAGAGGTCCATGACAGATGAACATAACTAGCCCCAGGGTGGATACTCCGCTCCCACAGTGCCAAACAGTTGGGGTAAGCAGCATTTTTCAAACTGTGTCTCAAAACCCTTTAGGGAGTAGAGAAGAATTCAAATGGCATTGCAAAGCATTAGAAAAAAAATAAGTAGAAAAAAAAGGAAATAAAAAGTAGAAAAAATTGAAAGCAGTGGCTCGGCTTCCCTGGACCAGGGCAAGGGGGTGGAGAGTGAAGAATGTTGCAGTTCCTCAGTTGTGGATGTCTCTCTGAGCCAGGAGTTGTTGACGACTTTAACCTGCTGGTGATTTTCTAGCTTTTTTTTTTCCCTAGGTCAAGGGACTAAGTATGTAATGTGGTAGCTAGAAATTACACCTGGTTCTGATTCTGCTGCGCTAAAAAGAGGGGTGTCTTGACTCTGAATACTGCAGGAAGACATGTAAACCAAGATTGGGACTTTTGGAAATTGTGGGAAAACCTGGTGTAATCAGAACAAGAGGTGTGACCAGTAAAGCAGTACCAAAGACAGTAACTGTTTTGTTTTTCGTGGACATAGAAGACAACAGAGGCTCAGTCTTCTCCTCTTCCTTAACTTTCCCAACCCCTTTTCCCGTCTGTATTTGCACAGCCACAGAACTTGCCTGCTCAGCTCAACTAAAGAGAAATACTGACCTTTGAACTAATCAGGTCCCAGCATTTTTGTCCAAGTTGGGCAAAGTCATATGGAATGGTTTGGGGGTCGGTTTGGTCAGCAAACCACACAAACTAGAGCACAAGGAATAAATCAGCCAAAATGAAAACAGGACATCAGGCTTATGAGAGAACTGATCCTGGAGGAAGATGGGGAAGAACAGAATTTATGAGTTTGAGAGTGGAAGTTACGTTTCTTACCCATTTCTAATAATTTGTTTTCTTTTCAGAATTCATAATTCACATGGGGCTTTGAGGGAATGATATAAAGAGACAATGCTCAGAAACCAAAACTGAGAAAACATTTCTGTAAACTCTTTAAATTTGAAACTGCTGGGTGTAGGACCACTCTGACCTGAGTGCACTTAAAGAAGCTGCAATTCATAATTGTTTCCAAATGCATTAAGCAGTCAGCACATTTCCCAAAAGGCATATTTATTTTACAAAAAACAACAAACAATAGACAGAAATCAATCAGGTATCCAGCTTACAATATGTTAGGTTTTCTGCAGCTGAGAATAAAGTGCTACCAGTTATTGGAATTCTTTTTGAGTGATGAGGAAAACGTGTATAGTGCAAGTGATGAATACATTCTGATAGCAGAATACTCCACATATTTATTGAAGTTTATAGAAATAATAAGATTTACAAAACTGACACTAGTACAAGATAAACAACAGTTTGGTGTAAAGAATGTTTTTTAATGACCAGTTCTTCACTTTGAATGGGTGCGTGCTTTGAGATACTCATACCAGCACTTAAGCCTCAGGTACATATTTATTTTTAATTACTTTGATACAGCTCTGAATATTACAGAGCTGGATAAGAAATTGAAAATAGTTGCCAAATCCAAGTGATTTCATCAGGAAGGAAATTCAGTTTCAGAATGAAGTGTAAGACTATAAACATAGTATCTTGATTTTAATGAAGAGAAATAAGTTCCTACTCAGCTTGTGTGTGAGTTTATACTGTGTATTGATTTTCTCTAAACTATACTTCATGGTTGAACATGGAAATTTTTTGGCCTAATGTCACTTTTTTCAGAGTTTAAAACGATTCCCTTGAGCCTTTCTGGAATAGCTAGAAACTAAAAAAAAAAAAAAGTTAAAAAGCTAGATCTTTCATTTTTATCTATCACTAACAAATCATTAAGAGAAAAAAAGACAACTGAAACTCAACTTTCTGACTAGTGTGGATGGGAACTGCTCAGCATACCAAACAAGGGTAAGAAGTGGAGAAAAACAGAGTTGTAAGTTTGTGATTAATACTGAAATATTCAATCAAATTTCTACCTAATTCTACTAAATTCATTGTGTCACTCTAGAAGCAAACGTTATATCCAGTTTCCCTGACACTGCAGTCAGTGGCTAAACACAAGAACGAGATCAGACTGAAATAAATGTAAAAAGTAAAGTTCATTGGTCTTATAAAAGGCAAAGCTCAGTTCTTATAATTCAAATGGCTTCAGACAACACTGATGCCTCATGCTTTTCGCAGGCCAGGAACACATATAAAAGATTCTTTGGGCTAACTGTATTAATCATAACTTCTAAAGAAATGAAAAACGTGCACTTGAATATTCTACCACTCTTCCCTGCATTTATTCTTTTGACATTTTTTTTTCCTGAGAAACCATTTATAAAGTTCTAATTATTCACAGTTCCATTTATAAAGTGAGTCTGAAGCTCAAAAATGGCTAGTGCTTCTTATAATTTTAAAATAACCATTGTACCATTTCACAAGGCATTGTACAAACAAAAGCCAGAGCCCTCTGCCTACAAAGCCACAAGCTAAATGTTCTTGACCCTGAAATATATAAAACAGTTGAAGGACTGCTGTAAAAATAATATCAAAATACTCCAAAGAAAGCTCTGTATACTGTTTCTTTTCCTCCTAGAAAAATCAATCCTAGTGACACAGAGCAGTGTTTGGAGATCCCCCACCTGCAAGCTGACCACTTTCTCCACCACTTGCAATAGTCAAGTGTCCCAGTGCCCCAGGTATCCAGGGGCACTGATCTGAACATGATAATTGTGAGCAAGGAAAGCTTTTACTTACACTAGCTGGGGCAGAAAAGGTATTCAGTTCCAGAGAGCTGCCTGCAAATTCCTCCACAGTGCATAAAACCATCAGGAACAATACTTCAATAGGATGAAACAGTTTTCTCAAGAGTTTGAAAGCCCCACTGTCACAACGCTGTCCCCTCACAGACATTTATTAAAATCACCTGCAATTTCATCTCTTTTCTTAAAAATAATTTATTATGAAACTAAAGCTCTGCCAAGTGCGGTCAGGCTATCTTCAGCCTATTTTTCAAGTGATTTATAAAGTAATATATATGGGAGAAATGTTCCTAAGATATAAATGCATGAAGAAAGCAAACAGCACCTTCTTTATCTCAGTTCAGCACCAAGGCAGAATGCTTATATTTTTGTGTTTAACACACTCCTCAGAGTCAGGGAGGTGTTGGTTTGAACACTACTAGCAGGTATAGGAGCCAGGTCTCCTCTGCTATGGAACAGTGCTTTAATCCTGAATATACTGCTCTTCCTCCAACACCATCTTCTTCAAAAGCAAAGAGTTCAAGAAGCCCTTCTTTAGAAGAAAGGATATCAGCCTTCAGGTAAGGCAATCTTGCAGGAGGTAGAGGCTATTTTCTTGACGCTGGAGAGGACCTGAAATCTCAGAGGGGCACTGACTTTCACACCCCTCTGCATCCTTGCACACATAGCTCCAAGGAACCTTCTCTGGTCAGATAACTGGCCTCTTTGAACCCCATCCTGAGGTCCGTGCCCTCCACTGGGCACTACGCAAGCAACTGGGGTTGAGCATACAACGTAAAGTATTTTTTACTCATCCCATTTCAGTAAGGGCATTTTTGTGCAGTGAAAAATTATCATTATGTAATTTAGATGCATTAACTTTTGGCTATATCTTCGATGCCTCTGAAGGGGAACAGTTAGTGTGCTATATATGAAGGGACTATTAACTCAGATTAAAGAGGGAACTTGGCAGATACAGCACATACACAGGATGAATTTTTATTTTGAAGCTAAGAGCAACAGTGAAAATTCTCATTTGCCCAAAGGTGATCATGTCAGATGACGTCATATCAGATAGCATTAAATTGCAATCAAACACTATCTGACACTATTTTGCTACACTTGCATAGCAGCAACTGAAATGATAGAAACAGTCATTGCATAAATAGGAACATACTGAAGTTCTTTGAGAGTGTGAGCAGGTGCCCTTAAGTGTAATTAGCACTTCACAGCCCTTTTGTTCCTTTAGACTAATCTGCCTAGAATTATCAATTTACAATGGCGTACAGCTGCTGAATAGATCTCCCTACATCTGCCATGCCTATAACCTCAAAATCTTTCTCAGTTTTGTAAACCAGCTTGAGAATTAAGAAAATAACAATGCAAACAAAAGAATGTGTACTTCAAATATTCCTTAGCATTGCTCCTTTCCTCTAACATACTAGGTACAAGTTAGGCTGTTTTCTAATGGTTTGTACTTTTCGCATTTCAGAAATAATTACAAATACATTTCACATCCCATTCTCCCCAACATCCTTTTTAACCTATTTTGAAACTGAGCAATCAAAGCAACATGTAGCAGATGTAGTTGAATATTCAATGTCTTGATCAGAGGGGGAAGAACCAAAAAACCCATACCTTGATTTATGGTCAAAATCTAGTTTTCCATTTATACTCAATTCTTTTCCCATTTCAACCTTTATGTAAAAAGAAATAGGGCTCAATTTAAAACATTTAAAAGAAGACACATAGGCTTCTGGATTTTTTTCCTGAATTCAACTCTGAGAAGCCTATTATGCATCGTCAAGCTAAGAGTAAAACCTCAATTCCAATACACCTTTTAAAGCTACAGACAGTGTGCTTGCATTTAAATCTGTAGCTTAAGATCCCTTTAAAACCAAGTGTCTAATGTGGGATAGTATTTAAGTTTTTGTCCACTCACTGCCATCCCTTCTCCCCAGAAAAAACATAAAACAGACCAAAGAATTGATTCGTAAATAGGCTTTAGGCAACATCAATCTGTTTTTCAAGAAAAAAAAACGAAAGTGTGTATAAATTTTGCTACAAGCGGAGATCTGTCAGGGAAGAGAGAGTTCTTCTCTACCACAGGATGAGTTAGCAATGAGAATAAAATTAGAATTACATGGCCACATTTTCCAGTAAACATTACAGAGGAAAAACAAGATTTAAAATATTACAAAGAATGAGTTACTGGAGTTACCAAAAATAAATATGAAAACAAAAGTTACCAGAATCACCTGGCAAATGTGTTCCTCAGACTTATGTCAATATCGCTAGTGTTGAAAATAGAAATATTATTTTCTTTCAATTTCTTTGTTTCAAAATATTTTTTTTATTAGTTTTACTTCTATTTAAATTTAAGACAGCAATAAACAAGATACTGAAGAGTTTGGTCTTTCTTCTGTGCTGTGACCAAAGTTTTGATTAGAGCGAATTTGCCATGAAGCTGTTGGGGAATTCAGAGCAAACTCTCCAGCTGCCACATCAGCACACAGTGCCAAGCTAAACCTGCTGGGCTTGAGGAGGAATGGAAAGCAGATTTCAAATCCATTAGGTTCCGTTGAGAAAACTGTGTAAAGCAAGACCAGTTAGTCTATGCAGTCTGAACATTTTATCCTGCTTGAAGAACTTCCACTTTCTGATGGGAGAAGACACCCTGTTTATACCACTGGTTGTTAAACCTTGAGGGCCCCAAAAGAAAACAACTGTAATCCATCCCATAAAGAAGGTGGCAAATCATGTACTGCTTTCGAGTAGCTATAAAACAGTGTGTGTTAGCAACTCAGTAAGCCATTAAATAATCTTGTTCCTGGGCTTGAATTCCTTAGGGTCCCATTTAAAAGAAATTAGGAGCTTTTTATATGCAGAAAACTCTAACGTGCATGCTAAAATAATGTATCAAAAACTATATAAATTTAGAAGTGGTTGGTTGACTAAAACAGCTTTGCCAACAATGCATTTATAAGTATATCAGCTGCTACTAGAAAATACTAGAGCTATTACAAAAGTATATGAATGCATTAATAAATCGTAGCAATTACACAGCATTTTACATCTTTACAGTGCCGTGCAGAAGTGTAGTACGCAAATATCTTTCATTATTAGACTTTTATTGTTTAGCTAGATGATTTTCCTCCCACTGTTTGCAGCAAACCTCACAATTGGTTATTCCCTCAGAGTCATCCACCTTTTTCCAGCTGTTCCTCAGTTTAAGACACTCTCATTTAACCCCCAATACCACCTTCTTGACTCAGTCTACAAATTCAGCACACCTGCTGTAATGGAACCTCCCACAAAAAATCTCAGGATGATAAAAAGATAGGAATTCTCTGGCTTTGTATCAGAAAATACTGATTTATTGAATCAAATAATTTTCAGAGCATATAAGTAAAATGGGAAAGACTTTTTCAGACCAGGACAGATTTTTTTGGACAGAGATCACATACGTATACAACAAAATAAAACAGACCCACAAAAAAACTAGCTAGAGCCATTTCCTGAAGTTCACAATACATAGGTTCAAGTCAAATGGGAACCATGGATCACAGGTTCTTCATCTTATTCAATCAGTTTAGTTGGAGACAATCGAGACATGTCTCTCAGCCTTAATACTTAAATTTACAAAGGCTTAATTTTTTTTTTGTAAAGCAAAGGTAGGGAACTTAAAAATCTCAAAAATTATGAACCAATATCAGGTTGTAAACTATTAAACTTTCTTTGGAGTAAAGAAAAATCAAACCTGTTCTACGAATGTCTAGATTAAGTTCCTTTTGCCTTCAAAATTTCTTTCAGACTAAAACTTTGTGCTCCTGACACGCAGAGACCAGCTTTTTTACTTCGAGTCCTCTGAAGTATTCCTTTAACATAAAAGACAAAAAAAGGATGAGAAGGTGTTTATTGACAATAAAGCAAAATTACATAGTTTAGCCTTTATTTACAATACACATTCTCATGCGGAGATGAACACTACAAGCTACATTCACTCAAGTAATACTTGTTTCTATTAAAGGGATTTTCCTAGGAGTCCCTAAGCAAGCAGTAAGTTAGTAAACACATACTGCTCACATACTTTTCTTTCCAAATTACTTTTGCAGAGTGCTCAGGGAATCATAGCTGCATACAAGGAATCATATTCTGGAAGAGGTAAGCCTTGCCTTGTCCATGTTCTTAATCTCTTAAACAAAAGAACAGTTGTTTTGAAACTATTTTATGTGAAAAGTCATTTGATTTTGGTAAAATAACAGGGATAAATGAACCCTTGATTTAGACTACACAAGACATTTGGATTACACTATTGCTCTATGTCAGCAAAGCAAAGACAGTATAAACCTGGAGGAAAGCTCACTGAAGTTCTAAACCAGACTCGAGACAGAATAGGGTCAGCACACAGACCTCTGACAAAAGGAATTTGGCTAAGTAGGAAACCTCCTAAGGGATCAGCATAAAAAACCCTAACCAAATAAGCGTTTCTCTTCAGTTCTTTTCTATTTTTTCCAATGCAAGTTCCATTCTCAGCAACCAAAACAATACAAGTCCAAATGAAATAATTTATGGACAGCTGTGGCATATTTCTTTACCTGGGCTCTAGAAGCTGAAAGAGAAATCCTGTTCAGTACATAGAATGCCCAACATGAGATTAAATGCAGACGACAGATTTTCATATTCAATGGAAAAAAACATACATATTCTATAAGTCTCACTGCAATTTAAGTAGTTTCACTGTTCCCTCTAGATTTGTTACTGTGATTGTGGAAGTAGCTCCAAATTTGTTAGTCAGCTGACTTGGTATCAAAGGACTAAAATATCTCATTCTATATCAGAAGTACTTTGTGTACAGCCTACACAGGCCTATCCACATCTGAAATGTAAAACACCCTCCACAAACTGAAACATTAAGATACCCATAATTATATATGCACCCCCTTTCTTTTTTTTTTTTTTTTTAGAAAACACTGGGAGGTTCTGAAATATAGACCAAAATTAGCTACAAGCTTGAATTTGACAGAAATTTCATCACAATTGTGAATACCTTCTATTACATGCAAGAGCAAGATTCCTGTTAACTGTAATGGGATGATATCAAAGAATCTGAAAAATATATGATCCCATATCCCACTTTTGCTGTTTTGAATTGCGCACATGTAAAGCTAGATCACATTCTCACAAGGAGCTTTATCTCAATCAATTCTTTTTGAATCTGTGAGAAGTAAACTGTGGAATTGAAGACTTCTCAGCGATACAGAATTCCCACAAAACCTGAGGTTCCCCTGTAATAGGCTGTAGACACCTTCGTTCTCTCACTGGTTTTTCTTACGTACGTTTGATTGATCAGTTTGCCTTTGATGACCCAAATGCTACAAATATTCCTGGCATATACTGATAACAGCAGAACTGCTACTGAATAAAAAAAAATATCTTTGCATAGCTACAAGAGTACCGAAGGTTTTTTTTTTAAATGGTGGTAGATGATGTTCGCTCAAACCAATAAGACCTTATGGGTAATCTCCCTTGCCTTTCCCATCTCTGACCCAAAAGCAAACACTTGCATTACTTCACTGATTTGCCAGTTCAAACATGAAGAAAACAAACCAATTCCCCACAGTTAGTAAAGGCAGATATAATCAAAACCATAATCCTTTTATCATATGTAAAATGCACTGAAGAAGCCTTGTGGCATTACTGTGAAGTGCCCAAGTTTGTAATTGTCAGATAATTTCCTGTCCTACTTCTAGCTATAAGGTAACTACTTATTGCCACTTAAGTGAACTTCGCCTGTCTGCTGCTTCATCAGTCTTCCAGTTAAATTATACTTTCCCTTAATTTGAAGAACTCCACTGATTTCAGGTGCTAGGATAAGGAGGGCTTATTCATCCTAGAGACCATAGCCATAGCAAGGATAAAAGACTGGAAAAGGTTAAATGCAATCGGCACAGTGAAGTGTGTGGGGGGGAAAGACTGGAAAATAAAGGATGATAGAAAACTAAACAAGGACTGGAGGACTGAAAAAGAGACATAGCAGCTCTTACACCACCAGTTAGCCTGTAAGAAAGCAACTCTATGCTTCTATAAAATACTTTTCCCCAAAGAAATCTCAGTTTCTGAACAGGGACCTGCCCAATGCTTTTCTGATACATTCCATGCAGTTTCTGTTTCAGATGCCAGATGCCTAAAGCTTAATATTTTAACAATTCCAAGGCTCCCAAAATATGATCTCAAGTGCAGACATTTGAAGAAAGGTGAAGGCAGAAGAAATCAGTATCAGATCATAAAAGTGCAGAACCTGCATCTCTAAGGTGATGGGGCACACTTTGGTGAATACCAGAATATGCTTTTACTGTCCCCAGAAGACAATAGATACTTTTATCTCGTACCACGGTCTCCTTGGTTTAGTTTTAGGCATACTAGAACATATATACTGATCTTCGAAGTTTTCTTAAGGTAGATAATGTTGCTGACAAGCTGAATAAAAATCTACATAATTAAATGAGAAATCTGATGGGAACATGCAAGTCTGAATTGATATGGCTCAGGCCGGATTTCTCTGATTTCAGGATGAATGCCATAAGCTAAATAAATCATCTACATCTGCACTGTTCACCATCAGAGACATCAAATCTCATTAATCCTTGCTAAGTAAAAAAAAGCCTCCCTGTCAATTCCTTTCTTGTGTCAAAAAGCAAGTTCAGTAAAAGTGTTATCGAGCCCTTGAACATTCATGCACCTCTGCAATAGACCTCAGTAGAATTTTGCTACCTATTCCAAAACACAGTGACTTATGTGGCAACTTGGGCTAAGGAAAAAAGCCTACATAAAAAAAATATTAAAAGGTCCTTTACAAGATAATGGATATTTTTTCTGTTTGCCATTTTAATAGGCTTATATTGTTAATATTATCTTAGTACTTGATAACCTACAGACTGTTCTGTATTTGTACAATAGCATTCTCTTAAACTCAGGCACATACATAACAGATGTTTTATCTGACAGTCTGTGGTGAGTGATTGAACTGATGTTCGCCCCAATCCAGAGCTTTTCCTCGATTCTCCTGACTCCTGTTCCTTTTACATTTATCTTAGTAGAAATTCTAGTACTGCATCTCAGCTGTCAGTAGCAACCAAATGCAGCGAGACAGAAAAGGGCAACCTCTTAAGCTATATATGCAACTCCTCGTAGTGCAGTTAAACAAGGTTGCTTAAAGCACTATTTGACAACGCAGCAAAGTGAAGGAAGAGCTTAGGTGAAACAAACTGTTCAACTTTGAGCTGGAACAGAAAAGTATCAACAGATCGTAAAAAACGGGGAGAAGGCTTAGCGTCTCAGTGGAGACAAACAGGACTATGTGGGCACTGTGTCAGCATTCTCCTACAAAAGTTCTTGAAGCCAAATTTCTTGACTTTGAATGAAGGAAGAGACACTCAAAGGATCAGTAATATTTAATAATGTGAGCAATGGCTTTTAGAAGTCAATATTTAGTGTTTCTCTTAGCCTGAATTTCTGATTATTTTAATGTTATCCCACCATCTTCTCTGACCTAAAAGGCTTTTGGCCGTAACAAAGTGCAAAATATTCCAAACTATAAACAATGTAGAAAAGTGAGTGACACTGGCTGGTGTTTAGATGTGAATTTAATTGAACATGAAGACAGCAGTAGAATCATGCAGCCCTGTCATCAGTATTGCTTTGCTGAAAGAGAAGTCAAAAGCAAAAGTTTTCTGACAATATACTCTGTATCCAACAGAAACCAAAGTAGCAGTGCTTATTCAGCCCAAAAAAACACTTAAGAGACCTGTCAGCTTGACACGCAAATGCTTTGTATGTTAATACATTAGAAAAACAGAGGTATGAGAAAATGCAAAATTGTCAATAGACTTTACTATGAAATGATGAGCTTATCTACTGCTCTTCCAAATGTTTTTTTCTCCATAACAAATCTTTATATGACAAAAGCTGTCTTAAAAAGCATATCTACTGAAACAGCGTGAGTAGTCTAGCACATCTGATTGCACTAAAGCAGCATAGGAAATTGCCATGTGTAAGACACAGCAGAGGTTTGTAACTGTACAGGCTTAGCTTGCTTACAAGGTGACCTGAAGAATATTTCGTCAGTGAAGGCACAAAAAAAAAAAAAAAAAAGCATTACTTTTACCACGTTTGGGGCCAGCAAAAAGCATGCATATACTCTGTTCCAGTAGCTTAGCTGACATGGTAAACTGTTCAATCTCTGCAGTTTAGTTGTGTTTGTTTGTATCTGTACAATGCGGATATTCAATCCTGCATTTGAGACTAATTAGATTAAAACAAAAGAAAATTTGAAATCTATCTTTAATCCCTTCTATTGCCAGGAGAAGTTATAAAAGCACACACGCAGACTACTGCTCTACTAGTTGCTATTACATCATCCAAACAACAGTAAGGTGAAAGCCATAAATGACGCTGATAAGAAAGCATTGAAACCACTTGAGATTTAACTCTTTGCATAGTAAAGAATAGCAGTCTTAAGTTTATTACTGTCATGTAAATTTTTGGGGGTTTAGAATTTTTATTTTAATGGAACATGCTTAATGTTCATAAGGTTTATAATCACTTGTTTTTCTCAATTTTAACTTCTGTTTTTTATTGCTACATTTCAATAAAAATAATGACCATTTTCCTGTCACAAAACATAAAAATCTGGGAAATACAGAAAAACATATAGAGAATAAAAAGAGTACTTTGTAACCTATCATGAGGCATGTCTAGTGAAAGCTTAAATTTCTATTGTAAAATTTTTTAAAATGCTTTAATGTGTTTAGATGGCTAATGATGCAGAGGTGACCAACCAATACTGTGCTTCTCGAGTGAAGTGAGGCACTGACGTTGAGGGAATTTTCTTAATAGAAAAGAAATTACTTTTTTTATATCCTTTTTAGAGCGATAAGGTTACTTTAACAAACCTGAACACGTTTGTTTCACCCTTTGTTCTCTAATGAATTTAATTTGTTACATTTTGGCTTAAAGTAGCTAAAGAGGAAGGAGTTTCACATACAACTTTTCATGCAAATTACCTGTTCTCTAAAAAGAAATTATCGTAATGGAAATAGTAAACATCTTGGTTAGTAAAAGCTTTCCACATCTACACTTTTCAGTAAAAATCAATTGGAGTTTTAAAGGAAACTTCTGACAATTTGTTTTTGTGATTTCCATAGTACTTTCTGGAGAAGTTCTCTATATTACGCATATGTACTGCATGCATATTTCATATAAAATCAAGTTGTGCACATACATATGTTCCTTCTCCTCTTGCATTTATATTTTTGACAGAAGATGAACGCTCCCTCACTAGTTCGATCTTTTATTTTGCTTTTAAAGAAAATACTTTAAAATAGCATGGTTACATCTATTATCGGCTATTTTCCTCTCAGTGAGATAGGAAATCACTGGTGCTTACATCTGGAAACACGAGACAAAATGAAAGCTTCATCATGAAAATACACAGGGAATTCACATTTAGCCACCCATCTGGAAGGATTTTCAATGCAATTAATTATTAGAAATAAATACAGAGTTTGAAATAAGGTTCATTTCTTTTTAAGTTGATTTCTAGTAAGAAATAGGAAATATATTATGACTACACCGACTTGAGAGCACTGTATTTTTAGCTGTTTAATATCTTCTCATGCTCCTGAATTTTCATATTCCAACACAGTCTAACATCAATTCCATTGTTCCGATTTTTTGTGCAGTCTGTCCCTTAAGGCAGTAGTCTATTGAGATAAAACAACAGAGGAGTTGCCAAATTCTTATCATTCTTTCAGCAGAGGTTTTGACTTGTTAACATAAGTGACAGTGACAAAGTGACAGGATAAAGTTGGGTACTAACAACAGTTTTAGAAGCGTTTGCAGGTACATTAGTACCTGATTCACTGGCCATATTTGTGAAAACAGTCCTACCTGTTCCCAGAGTTTATGTTTATTCCCTTTTATGCTGTTAAATTAATACTTAAGCTTTTATCTTTATATTTTTATCCTTCTGTGCAGGAAACTTGGAAGAATTTAAGAATTTTTTTTTTTTTTTTTTTTCAGATTGTAACTAGTGACAGAGGTTTGGGCTTAGAAGCCTGGATCCAAAATGAAGAAGCCAAATTGTTGCTGAGAATCATTATCTGCAACGATATGAAAAAGCCTGATCAGTTTTTGCAGCTGTGTTGACCACAGTTTACCCTTTTCATTACACAGGCCTTAAAATATTCAGCAGTGTCCCAGAGTATTTTTCATAGCATATATAAAAGGAGATTGGAACAAGCAACTACTGTTAACTGCTATAACATAAACTACTCTATAGAGTAAAGTCACCTAGTACTTGCACATTCAGTTAATAGTTCAGACTCCATCTGTAAAGTCTTCAATTTGTTATTTATAGATTATAAGCCTGCAAGGTACACACATACATATATACACACAAGTATATATAATTAAAAAATTGAAAAGTGAGCATTAACTAACTTTTGGCAGCCTCTTGAAAATATTGGAAAATTGACATAAAAAAATCGAAAGCTGCGCATAAGTTATGTTCTGTAATACCATTGTTCTCAAACAGCCATACAGACAGAAGGCAAATTTTGCCTTTCTTTTTATTGTTTTATTTTGATGGTTTTGGTGCTTTTGGGGTTTTTTTGGTCATGTTTAGCATGGGTAACTTAGAAAAATCCAGATAGTTGGTGGTTACTGTCCAGATAGTAGGTGACAGATAAGGAGCTTTTGCTATTTTTTTTTTTGCGCTTTCACAGTTTCAAGCTCTCAGTCAGCATGGGAATCTGCTCACTACGGTTAATGCTTCGTTGGGAATAGAAAATCAATTACTATCTAAGGTAAACTGTACAAAGTGTTAGCATAAACCTTAAGTACCCTTTTGCTTGAAGGATTCCTGTTAAAGTTCAAGGGATCAATATTTTCCAGCAGGTCCTGCAAGTCTGATAGACCATATCCACTGATTTTAGGAGGCAATGAAACTGCCAATGGCCTTGCTGTCATGATCTATGGAAATGACATTCATAAGCACTGGGCATCCATGGGTAAGTCTCCTAGTGATTTCCTCATTCCTTTTATCAAATGAAACCACTGAGAAGTGGCTTCTTTTTTTATATATTTTTTTTTTTTACTCTGAATTCATTTATCTGTCCTTAATTGTTGTTAAACTGAAAACAATGAAAAGGGAGTTTTGGCTTTTTGTCAGATATCAAAAATTTAAATACTCTGATTTATTTAAAGATTTTACTGTTTAGCAAGGTATTTTGCCCAACCAAAGCACAGATTCCCCGCCTAAGAATGAAAATATAGTAAGATTTTCTGTATTTCTGAAAAGTATGGCAAAGTAAGATTCAACAAAACCTATTCTTTCATGAAAGCCATTGAAAACACTTAGGAATTGACAAGAGAGAATTATTTCATAATCTCTGCTTGTGTTGCCAATTAAAGCAATGAATGGTAACTGCTTTCCTGATAATCTATTTCTGGAACATAAGTGAATATTTATGAATTATGTGAATTCATAAGTATATATTCAACTTAGGTAATTCATATTATTATATCACATATTATACAAGATATAATAATATGAATTACATAAGTAATCTCAGTAACTTCACTAAGTCATATAAGTATATATGACAACTTGTTTTCTTGACCAGCTTTCTAAAAATGCAAAAAACTGCACAGATTTCTAACCTACAATAATTTGCTAACAAAAAATATTGCTAAGTGGAAAAAAAAATAAAGCCTTTCAAGTCTCCAGGGTATTTTGGGTTTTATGAAGTAGTGAGTTACAAACATTTTAAAGGAGACATATAAGAATATCTCAGTGGCATTGTTTTTAATAAGGTAGGATGGAAATGTGAAAGTGCTTTACAAAACAGTCACACTATGAGTGAACATTAGGCTTCCTAAGACAGGTAAGGTCTGCTCTATCTGTGGATTTTAGTAAAATTTTTTCAGTTCTGAATAGCAGAGGGAGAAAGTTATTCCAGGGCTGTAACTGAGGACAAAAACCTGTCCACTAATGTTTTGTGCTTACAAATATGCCAATCTTGCTATCATTTTGCCTAAAAAGGAAGCAGCCTTTCCTTTACAGCTACTGACATGCTTTGATGTGCTTTCCATTTAGCTGTTTTAGGTAGTATTTTAAACTGTAAAGTAAGAGCATCAGACAACAGCATCACTGTCTTCAAAAAGAAGCTTTTATTGCTGTGGCCAAAGTTTAATAACCATGCTGGAAGAAGACAAGTCCAAAGCAGAGATGGGAAACTTGGGACCCCAGTAACATCTGGTGCCTTTTTCATGGGTTACAAAAGTTAAATTGCACAGCTCTTTGGAGAACAAGTTATATTTGCTTCAATATCTAAAGATGATGCAAGCCACAGAGAAAGACAGAAAGGTCAGGGATCCTGATAAATCAAATATTTAGAACAGCCTATCTTTTTCTACAGTAGCTATCAAAAATTTACCAGAGCCTTTTCAACTACGAGGATCATTTGGACTAAGCACCCCTGACAAATTTATTCCAGCATGAATATTTACAGAACTTGGCTGTCTGAAAGCAACCAACCTCAAGAATTTTAGGTAAATAAATCTCTGGTAACCTAGCAAATGATATGGCTGGGAGATTTTATATTTCTTTAGTGAGAACCTGACCCAGGTTCTACTGGAGATAGTGAGAGCCTTTCATTTAAGTACATGGTGCTCTTGATTGATTGAGTCTAAGATTAGGCTCTTGATTTAAGTTTTAATCTTTTAATGTTTTATTTTTAAATATTTAAAATTTCCTGTGATGCTTAAGGACCACGTGACAAGTATGATTCAAATGTATCATAGGAAAAACAGTCCCCTCTCTCCAGAACTAATGTTTAAAAAAAGAGAGTAACTTTTTTTCTAAGTTCTGCCTCATTGCCAAAAATAACAAACAATAAAATTGTGTTAACTCAGTGTGCCTGATCCCAACCTAGTATTCTTTATCTTTGTTTCTAAAGAGAGAAAATTAATAATACTTAGTGCTTTCTATTTCTCCTATTATACTTTCTCACATATCACTGAGGCAAGTCAGAGTTGATAAGGAAAGCAGATGACAGAGGGAAAGCAAGAAGTTCTTCATGTTTCTCTTATTTTCAAGTTTGAGAGTTTATTATTTTCATGCAGCCTCCTTCCCCGCTTATGGGCCACTCGTACAAAAGAACATATTCAAACCTCAGGCTCTCAAACAGGCCCCAAGAGCAGGGTTGTGGATGATGCTCATTCTCGTTCCTTTCTTGCAATAGACAAGAGCCTTTTTATTTTTCTGGTCATTCTTTTTAGTAAGACTTGCATAACCATTGCATTTTTGTTTCACTAACTCTCAGCTAGCACCAAGAAGCATCCTTCTTTTTCCCAGCCAGTTCAAAAGCTAAATTGATTATGCTCATCAGCCTCTCCAAATTAACCTATTTAAGTCTAATTGCTTGATTCTTTTGTTTCTAAGCTTTCATTTACAGGGAGATTTCACCTTTGGGAATTTAGCTGAGCTGGATGAGCCAAGCATGCTTCCTCATTAATTTATGTTTCTGCTTATGATTTTAAAACCACAGAAATTAGGCCTTCCTAGGGAGATTCCTCCCTTAAGCCACAAATCACTAGATGCCATGTGTTTTCATCACATCTTGACATTAACAATCCATTGAGATGCATATTATTGTGTAACTAAAACCTGGTTAATAATTTTGTTTTGATTATGATTCTGGACTGGGACCTTCAGTTGTGAAAGACTTGTCTAGAGTAAAACCCTTTAAGAATTAGAAACCTTACAGAAAAAGGACTTGAACATCTTTCTCGAACCCTTTAAACTACAGATTCATATATAATGCTGTTATAAGATATAAGTTACGGTATTAAGAACTTTACAAATGGACCCTTTCCAACTTTTCTTTTTTTCCATTTTCAGTCACCCGGGACTTCAGAACTATTTGAAAATAGATCTCTTATTTTGTTAGTCCCCAAATGGCTATCTGAATTAAAAAAAAAAACACCAACAAACAACAAAACACACAAAACACCACCCCCGTATTAGCAGAAATTAATATATATATATGGATAGATAGATAAAATTTCTATTTCATAGAAATTTATGAGCAAAATCTCATAGAGGGGAAGACCTTCTGTGGCTTTCCTACACAGTAAATAAATTTCAAAATAAAACTACAACATTAAATTCTTCAAGATACTATAATGATTTCAAATAGACAGAAGTTGTAAAATATCAACAGTAATTTTTCTTATTGTAATACCGCAGATACCACATAAAAGTTTATATTAGTCCTCTGGTGTAGGCACTTTATACATGTAGTTCTTAGTACCCACAAACCCCATTCCATGGAAGTACTGGGAACCTGACGACACGACAGTCAAGGATTTATTCTCACACATACAATAGCTTGCACACAATGTGATTACAGAGATACAGGCAAGACTGATGTATTTCCAAAGAAGTAGAATCTACTTTTGTGCTTCCACCTATTTTCACAAGCCAAAAGATACTATGTATTTAAAGTACTTTTAATTTTTGAAAAGTTTTGTTTGTTTAGAAGTTAATTGAATTAGAAGTTAGGTTTCTTTCATTTTTCTTTACAGTTCCAGTTCAAAACCTGCATTGCCATTTCTTGTGCCTGCAGTAACCCGTGAAGAGTATAACAGAGAGGGCAAAACAGGAGCTAAAAGAAATTAGCTTTAACCCTAATTGAATCAATGACTCATTCAATGAAACACCACCAATACACATCGAGCTCAGCTGGAAAAAAGGGCTTACCAAACAGACCTAGCCTGGGGAATTCCTCGTTACAAAAAAAGGGTTAGAGACTTTTTTTTTTTTTTTAAGATGAAAAGCCTGAAACTATTTTCAAATTAAGCCAGGATTCATTTATGTATTTTAACATTACATTGTTGTACAAGGATAGCTGTAGATTCTCTTTGCCCTTCCTATGTTCCTTGCTGTTATCCTTATGTTTGATCTTGCATTGATCAATGTAAGGCATGACAATGATCAAAGGCATCACGATGCTTCAAGGACAGACTTTATGGAAATATGGGGAGATATCTTTTAAAAAATGTTATTCACATAGCTCTGCATTCCCTGGATTCTTTCCAGTCAAGAACCTCGATTCACATATCTCTGGCTGTAGGGAGAAGCAAAACCCTGTCACCCAAACGCCTAGTCTTCTAAAAATGAATGACACTTTGTCATTGACTTGTGAGAGACCACAACTTCAAGCAGTTTCTCTATCTTCTTTTGATTTATTTGCAGAAACACATTTGATTCTCAATACGTAAGAAAGCACAGTAATTATGTTATAATTTTTCCTCTGTTTTGTCAGAACAATGTACAGTGTTGCAGTATATGGGCATACTCCTAAGAAGGATAAATTACTGTATTCAACAGAGTTCAACTGTTTTACATAACATTTCTATCAGAACACTTGAAAGCATGGTAGTTCTATGCCTATGTTAACCAGAAGCGGTCATGTTCAGGATAGGTATGTATTTTACTTTCTTTAGGCTGTGATTTTTATCCTTTGGAAACATATTCACTATCTTTTCCGTGCATTCGTAGCCATTTGGTATTACAGTGGTATTTTGCCTGCTCCTGATGCAATACGCCAATGCCACAAGATTATAAATAAAATTCTGAGAATTAAAATAGTTGGTTACATCCAAAGAGCTAGAAGTCCCTTCTGTATAACATTGTCATACAATTGTATGGCTGTCAATTTGTTCTCGTTGCTTTACAAACCTCGGAAAATGTAAAATAGGGGAAGGTAAAGAAGCAGAATAACACCAAGTGAAACGAGATCATTACAATGATCAAAATTGAAAGGTAATAAAAGGCTGACCAACTTTTTGTCCATCCCAGGCAGAAAAGGATTCAGCCTTGGGGAAAAAAAAAACAAAACAAAAAACCCCAACCACAAAAAACCACAAAACTTAAATTCTTAGAAAGAAAGAAAAGGTTTCCATATTTTCAAGGGCTGAGATAATACCACAGGCAAATACAACACAAAACTTTTAGTTTCACACAGTCTCATGAGGCCATCCAAAAATCTTATTTTGACAGTCCAAATATTACACAAGTTATTCATAAACATTTTAAAAGGGATAAATTTAAGGAGTTTCTCTATTTTTTCCCCTAATATTAAAACACTGTGTTAGTTTAAAAAAAAAATTAATTAAATAATCGTATAATTAAATATTAAAATTAAGATCCATTCACAGTTCCAACCCTAACTGTCAACTGCATTTAGTTACACACGTGGAAAAAGAAATCCAGCCTGCCTGGTATGCTATAGCAATATCCAGAAAAATTCCCAAATCTGTAAAGCAAAGAAAGAAAGACAGCAACTTCCCCAAAACATGCAAAAAAAAGAAAGTCCAAATCTCAGCACAGCTGATCTTTAAAGGACATCAAGAGAGGAAAACACCACTCTTATCCCACTATCTTATCCTACTAAACAACAGGATATTTTGCTTGCTTGTACACAGTCCTGTACACAGGGTCTAGACATATGCAAAACCAGCAATAAAAGCATGAAATACAATAATTGCTCATAACAGGAGCAGTAAAGGTCAGAGTACTGACTA
>NW_009649570.1:508392-530917 GCF_000708025.1 Charadrius vociferus
TATGAATATATTAAATCATTCACCAAAGACCTCTCTGAACACTCCATGCTATTTAGAAAAGATAGAGCTTTGACTATCTTCTAGAAAAAAATCCTGTAAGTGGCCTAGGGCACAGTTCATTGCTTCTATGCATCCGACACAATGGGGTATTTAAGGTGAAATGAATTGGACACATTACTTTAATCATATCCTAAAGCACATAAGGCAGTAATGCCAGACAAGTAAGATTATTTTTTTTCTAAGAAAGTTTCAGAGTAAGGCCAAGACTTTTATAAAATGGGATTCTGAGACCCTACTGATAATATATCCGCTGTCCAAAAAGAAAACAACATTAGCGAAGAAATTCCTACAGGCTGTTTATTGATACCAGATTTGCTTTAATAGTTAATCTCCCTGAAAGGCTATTAGAACAGTGATAATGACAAAAGCAGCTCTCCATACATATTAACTGTTGGGATAATGGTATAAATTCAGCTGAAAAATGTTAACACTTAACTTGCTATTTTCCACATCCAGAGAGGGCTTAATTATACCTCTAAGTATCTGAAGTAAATCATTTTAACTAGGGTACTGCTTCCAATTCATGCTTGTGGTTTTTTTCTTTTATGAGCCCCTCATTTTCTTGCTAAATATAAGATGAATCAGCGTTCACTGCAATCAATGGAAAGAAGTATATAACTGTAATTGATCCGATATGAAAATAAGAGGGAAATACTCTGACTTCACTTGAAATTACACCATTGATCCTGAGACACTGTTCACTCCCTGTCCTTCTGAAGTCCCTATCACATGTTCCTGGCAGCAGCCAGCACTATTTCATAGTTTAGTTACTTTATTAGGTGCTTTCAAGCATCAATAGATGAAGATATAAATACAACCACACAATTCTGCCAACGCTTCAAAAATTGTTCTTTAAATCTGAAAGAAAAGTCAGGAGTGTGTGACCTCCCCATATTTGAAGCATATAAGTGAAAAGAAGAGACTAATAACAAACATCCATGTAATACAATGATAGACAGGGAATGCATATTTTAGTAGGCAGATTAGCCAGAAAGCTAATCAAGTCAAAGTCTAAGTCTGCAGTTGCATACATATAAGCATTATAATCAAGGAACCCTTCAACTCAGTTGATCCAGTTATCTTGATACTCTTACCAACTTCAGTACTTCTCTAATGAAAGAACTCAGAGATTACTCACCTTGCTTAATTCTGTAAGGGATACTTCTTGTCTGGCTAACATACACCAGCAAGAATAGATGGAACATGATTTGTATCAGAGTCAAACATTTCTTAATTCTGAGTCCTGGTAACTGAGGTGTTGAGGACCACTCAATGAACTCAGCGTGTTTTGATTCCATAAATGTCATAATATAGTCTAAATGGCAACAGTTCAATCCTAAATGGATCTGGAAGCAGTGACAGCATAAAATGCTTTTATGACTGGACAACAGTAGAGATGCCAAGTGCCCATTTAGCTCATTATCCAAAAAAATTGGTGTCAATTCCATGATTGAAAACATTTCCTTAAGTGAACTGGCCAGCTGAGGGAATTATATTTTAAATACTTCCTGATAGAAGACTTACAAAGTTAGTAACAGGTTCAGGCACAGAACTTTAGTATATGGTTCAATGCTTCTCCTTCACTGAGGAAACTGGTAAAAAGAAAAGTGAAGGAATACTTTCAAAATGGACTACCAATTTCAGGAATCTCAGTTTGAGTTGCCAGATTACTGTACATTGCAGGAACTTGAACATCTGTACCAAATCCCATAAATACTACCTGAAACATAAACATCTGTTGACTGGTTTAGAGTGAATATCCAAACCCAATCTTAAGAAAGAGCTCCTAGGCACCAACTGATAGTGGAACTTTCTATAATGAAAGATACCAAGTGAATTCAGGGTAACTAAATGCAGCTGAAAAATATTGCTTTGCTAGGTAAAATAACTCTACAGTTCATAGGACAGGAACTGATTGTGATTCATTAGTCATGTTGAAAAATAATTGATTCCACACAATTCCATTTCTAACAATGGAACAGTTCAAGGAGGAGGACACTCACCTTTCAGAACAAATAGAAAGCAGACTGTGCTCCAACAGACTGAAGAAGTTAGAGTGAATATTAATTCGAGAGAACTGAGAGAGCTTGAAATTATTTTCTCTGAATTGTTTTAGGTGAAAAAAAAATAATAACCAGGGTTTGGTTTTCAGAATCATCAGGAGTGGTGCCAGTTACTTTCTTCCCCAGCAGTTGAGTAGTTTAAGACCTCTTTTTGAGATGAAGGCCTGTACAGAAACCATTTTATAATACTGTCCTAAACAGCAACTTACAGAACTCAACTTTGAGCGATTCTCCCAATCCCTAGTGTTGGTGGTTTTTCATTTCTTATTATCTATGTGAGATCAAGAAAGAAAATCACTCCCCCCCCTGCACTGCTCCCCGCCCTGGGCAAAGCCTATCCAGGAGATTAAAAGAACTGAGTAAAGTTGAATCCTTCAGCAAGAGAATTCACATAAGCAACCAGGCAGCTGTCACATCACATTGAAATATTACTAGTGGGGACAACATCCAAATCTATGATGCAGCACGAAAATATTCAGTCAATATCCCATTATGAATCCCTGGAACCATTCCTGCTTTGTTTCTGTCTACCATACTTATTTCAAAAAATACATGCTTTTGAAACAAAAACTCAATCCCTAAATAAAAACATTAGATAAAAACTGTTAATGGTGCATCGCCTTGTAAGTTGCTGTTGTGTTTTCTCATGGAGTGTAGATTGCAGTGTACAAAAGTAACGGGAATTATGGGTTAAAGTGTGTTTTCCTTCTGACACCTTTATTATAGACGGATAACTCAGTAGCACATGCTAACGTATCATATCATTTCAATAGTACCTGTTACTCATTACAGTAATTCTTCTAATTTTGCTAACAGAATGCCTCCAAGATATTGATTCAGCCCAACTTTTCTCTTCATCACCAAATACTACTAGTAAAGGGAAAGAATTCAAAAACAGAGTACCACACTGTTTGATATTTCCATCACATGAAACATTCCTGATGAATTCTTTTCTACCTCACTTCCGCAGTCAAAACACAACTAAAAATATAGCAGTTTCAAAGGATCAAATCTGTTTTCTACATTTTCAAAGGCTGAGAGGCTCTTTGTCTCCAAGTTTTGCTATAGAACAGAAAGCCTTGACACCAGCTACTTACTCATACCATTCAGACCCCAAAGTGCTCATATGTACCTATTTATAGATACACTACTGAATGCAGTATATATGGAAAAGTTTATCATGTATCAGACAGTTCTATTTCATGTACCAAAATCTTTTACTCAAAATTTTGTGTTTGAGATAAAAAATTTTAATCATTTTGGGGCAATGACATCTTCTATACCTGAACTGTGGTTATCCTACAAAACTGATCTGCTTCAGTGTCAGTATGCTATCAAGGATTATGCAGAGGCAGATGTGGATAAAATGCTGGTCCTGATAAAATAATTGGTGAAACTGTCTTGACTCCTGTTTGGCTGCAGGGAAAGCAGGAAAATGCTAAGTGAATGCTTCCAGTAGATAAAAGTCCACATTACCAATGTTTCCAAATGCATAGGGTTATTATGTAAAACAATCTGTTTCTGGCAACTCTAAACAGCTGTTATAGCTGAAAGCACAATTTTCATTATGTGTACCTAATAGCAGGAAAGTTGAAGGTTAAAATCTTAATCTTCAGTTAGGCAATGTCCTATTGCTCATTATTGATACACTGCACTCATGAAGTTACACGTCATGAGTGTAAAACAGAACAAAAAAAATTGACTCACTATATGCTAGCATAAAAAAAGGCATGGAAGTAAATAAAGAGCTAATGCTCACAGTTTTCCAAGTTATTAAAAACTAAAAGAATATCACGTGTTCAGTTATGAAATTTAAAACAAAGGAAAGAAATAACTTTTTATAGGGGAAAATATACAGAATTTGAAACTTGTGCTACAAAGTGTTGTGAAGTCCATTTGGCTTTAGAAAATGAGAATAAATATCAATAGAAGTAAAATCTACCTAGGACTTAAACAGAGACTCTTTTGGGGGGAGAATGCTCTCATTTGCAGAATGCAGGGGAGCCATTCAGGAAGGAGTACACCCCTGTGCTTCCCTGTGCTATAAGCAACTTTGTGCACCAACTACTCACTGCTATCTGAGACAACTCAATGGTAGCTGCATAATTTTTTACATGCACGCAAAACCTGCCTCCATTTAAAAGAGCTATAAGGATGGTTGGTTCTTGGTTATTAAACAGTATAAGATGCATAGAGAGCCATTGGATAAGTTTGCTCTCCTTATCTGTTAGACATTGGAATGCCTTAATGTCAGCCTGCTGAGACCCATTAAACCTGGATGGACTTTGAATTAGATTTAGGAGTTTACATAAAGAAGCGTTCTGATCACATCTAGTTTATAGCCTTCTAACAGAACAGGAGAACTAAGGAGCCTTCTCAGAAATTTGCCAGCTTTTTACAACAAAAAGTATTCTCAAAGCACATTCTCAAACCTTTCATACAGACACTATCAAATGACTACATTATACCACCAGTTTGACATGTTATTTGTTCATTTGCAGGTGATGGTTTCTCTCTGGAAAGTCATTTCAGCAATTTAAAGATGGTGGGTTTTGAGGTTATATTTCATTTTTCCATAAACTCTGCTATGGCAAATCATGGCTGTGCAATCTGTATCTAACAACATAAGTGAAGGGAATTAAAGTGGGATTTCGTATTTAATAAAGATCTATGGCCTATCTATATATAACCCAACTAGAAGAAATGGATTTTGAGATAAAGAAAGCAGAAAAAATGTCATATATAATGACTTGGAACAATTATGAAGTAAAATCCACAGAACATACTGATAGAGCCTGGATCAGAATTACATATTTATTTTTTTTTTTTATTTAAAGAGGAAAAACAGAGATTAGTTTAACAGCCTTTTTTAAGGACTACTCAGTAAGCTAGTTTAGAGATGAAAGACTTACGTTCTAGCCTTGGTCAATTACCACTGAAAGCTATTGCTATAAGCTGACTGCTTGATGGCTCCTGCGAGTGAACCTGATAGCCTCATCCCTGATGCTGATGAGCAGCAAATGCCCATACATATCACAGTACTGTCATTGCAAGTGCAGTCATGTGGCTCACTCGTTCCAGCAGCGAAGCGGAAACCAGGACAGATTCAGACACTGACTTTTGTGTGATCTTGGGACTATTAAATACTGCGAGCTGTAATATTGTTCCTCTGGGCTGTGGAGAAAAGGGAGCCGTAGGAGGCTAAGTGGAAGTGGCAATGCTTCTGTAGCCACTAGCCATAGTGCATCTGTTACCTTCTGCAGGCATTATAGCTTCCGTTTTGACATACCGAGTCTCAGAAAGCTTTAAGAGCAGATTCCCCTTCCGCATTAAAATGGTAGTGATCTGTGGGAACAAGTATGAGTACGCAGTTAAACGGTCAGATTCAAGCACCCGTATTTAAAATTGTTCAGTTGGGAGGGTATTATATGTTAGTTCCTTGCTGACTTTCAGAAGACTTGGAGTGACTCAGGAAGAAAGATACAAATGTGCAGACATAAAAGACCAACTTGATGTGAAAGACCGATCGTATTTATTACAGCTAATCATTCATCATGGGACACTAGGATAATTTCATCTGCATAGAATATTGACATAGGCTTCCACAGAATTAATATTTCAAAACACTCCCTTGTTCTATAAGGACCTTTCTGCATTTGTCAGTTTTCTGCATTTAATACAGTGGTTTGTATCAGTCTGAAGGAAAAGCTGTAGCTAATTTGCCTAGTGACCCTAATGAATGAAACAAGTTATCCTATAACTTTGAGCAGCATTCTGATTCAAGAGAAATTTTCTCAGCACAGCCATTTCACTGCAGTTCCAGTGCTCAGAAATATTTTCAGTCAACATTTAGTCATTCTCGCAAGTGTTATTAAATACTGTTAGTCATATACCAGCCATCTGCATCTTACAACGCTGACTTCAATCTTGTATTAAGAAATGAATATGTTATGGGGAAAGACGGGAAAAAATAGCAAACAAATACTACTGAAAATCTAAAAAAGTATCTAAACTGAATAAGATTCCATAGGGTTAGCTTTGTTGTATATTGCTTAGTATTTATATTTGAGGTTTGAGCATTTTTTACAGTGGCGTACAGATAACATTTGTTCATTCAAAATCTTATGATTACAAAACAAACCAAAAAGAATGAAATAACAGAAAAAAAATTAAGTTTTCATTTAATTTATCCTCATGAAAGCAGAAATACTATTGCTAGGTTGGAAGTGATCTAAAGGGCAACACACTTGTGAGATAAATTTAATTGTATAATCACATTAAAGGAGGAATTCAAGGCCAACTACTGCTTTCTTTGAAAGTTAGTCCTCATCATCAAAAATAGTCTGTGGTAAATAATAAGTATGATAAAATCACTGTTTGTGTACTACAAATCTTTCTCCATGAAAAACTAGATTTCTGACCTTGTTAGATACCTCTCCTGGAATTCATTATTTGACTACTCCCTCAATGTTTCGGTATAGGTTTAAAGAAGTTAAGAATAATTCACAATTTTGACATAAAATTTATACTTCAAAAAATTTCTCTTTTATAAGGTGGTGGCTTGTTTTTTAAAAACCTTCACGTATTATCACGTAACCGTGTTACAGTTTTAATACACAGAGGTTGTTTTTTTTTCCAAATGTCTTTGTTTTAAAGAAATAATCTTAGATTGAAATAACTATACCTTAAACTGGGTTTAAAAGTCATCTGTGCTTAGACTGGTCTAAAATTATCCCTACTTTAAGTAAAAATGAAATTCATATGCAAGTATAGCCATGTGTATGTAGTGCATATGAAAACAGGACAAAAAAACCTCTTTTCCCAAAAAATCACCTACTACTGCTAAGATACAACTTTGTATCTGAACTGTACAGTGTTTTTATGACACTGTATCCTCTCCCACCCTTCAGTCCTGCCTTTCCACATCCCTTTAGGCTACACATAAAAACGCTGCCCTAATTCAGAGAGATGACACTTTTAAAAACAAAAGATGATGCTGCCTGTTCCCACTGTTAGAAATTTTATGACTCTAATCATATCTGACATCAAATTCTAGTCCCAACCTGTATGACAAACATGTTTGAATAGCTGAAAATTACTTTTGTGGGGTGTGGAAACACTAGCAATAAATAAGGGGAAAATTCTAGTTTCATCTACCTCTAAATGACCGGTATTTGCAAGGTTGTCCTTGAGGGTATCTTCATCTCTTTTTGGACATAGTAACTTACATCACAAAACACTGTCAACATTTATTACTGAACAGAAGACTATCATTTAAAGCTTTACAGACTACTGAAATTGTAGTTTCTGCCTCATCATTGTTTGTCAACTAAGACAGAGGTTTTGCAGGAGGCTTTGAATTAAGCTTTCGATAGATTGCTTATGTAATCTATACAGCTGGAACCCAGAGAGGTGGTGTACAAAGTCCCCTATCGCATGAACGTATCTAAACTCCTCAGATATCTCAAAGCCTTAGTATTCATTTAATATGTTCCTGATACTAATTATTAAGACATCACCATGGTAAACCAATTATTTTTTATTAAAATAGCCATATCATTCATTTTAAAAGCATTTGCACATGTAATAATGCACATTGAAATGCACTATTACTTAACTGCAGTTTGGTCCTAGTAAATCATAATCATGTTCTTCACTTCAAGAAAAGGAAACTTTTTCCAATGGTTTGTACCTTCCTTCAAGTACTAAGCTTTAAAATAGAGAAGACACTGAATCATGATTTAGAAGAAATTTTATGTACCTTGCAAGCCAGTGAAGACCGAAGATGAACACCCATTCACCTACCCAACAGCACAGTGCAAGCTTACACTGAGTTTTGAGCAAAGAAACATGATTGCATCCTGTTACTTTTCAGATTTAAATGGAATTGCAAAGTCTCCCCATATGCAGGAAAAAACTGAACATCCCTGTCTGGTCATTTCTGACATCTGTAATAAGTTAAAGGGATGCAAAATGACCACGTTATCCACACTCATGTTTCATGACCCCTTCAGGGCAATTGGTCACAGTGCAGACAAGGGTCTGAATATGCAGCTAATGCAAATCGTTTGAACTTTTGATGCAAAAGACATGCCAAAAAAAATATCCAGAGAGCTAAATATTCTCACACAGCCTTACCCCACTGAATTGCAGAGCTAGAGACAGGTACAGGCATTTAAGACATTAGATGGTGAAGATTCAGCTTAGGATTCTCTGTGTAAGGCAGGCATTTGGAGTGGAATTTATTTGTCCTTCCTTGCACTGACACTTCAAGGCATCTGCATTTCAGAATTCTGAAAATTCTGCTTGTTCTACTAAGAATATGTTTAAGTTAGTTTTTAGTCCATCTAACCAAAGATAATCAAAGCTGTATCAACTCACTAACCAGTTTCTTCTAACCACTTAGAATCAACACTATTGTCACATTCCTTCAAAGGTTCAAGAATGTGACTGATAAATCTGAACTAAAACCCAGTTTATACTATCAAAACTTTTCAGCGTGAAAGTATCATGGAAAGTCAGTCCAATATTATTGATAGTAATATGACAATTAATTTGAACAGCAGATACTAATCCAACTTGTGCTCTAAAGGAAAACTGTTTGCATGATACAGAACTACACATACTTAAAAGAACGGATGCCAGGAGAATTTCAAATTAAACTATCCTAATACATTACTGGTATATCACACCATTTAATGGGATTTATTATCAGATTTTCTCTCAGAATGCCGAGTCAAGCATTGGTATATACAGTTTACTAATTCCCTTTTTATACTTACTGAATCAAAGAAATGGACTGAGTTTCACCTTGTTCACCTTTGACATGATCTTCCAAAGATAAGCAAGCTTGCCACACATTTTTTTTGCAAAGCATATCACTAAGAAAGGACATCTTGGTCATCCTGCACAGGTAGTTTTCTGTTCTCTTTACTATGATACACTTTAGTTTAACTAGTGATAAACTGCCTTAATTTAGGGTTTTGTCTTCTGGATTAACATAGTATTGAAAGGCTTCAGCACATTCTGAAAACTCCTCCACAGCTTTCCATTTTCAAAACTCACAAATGTTTCTGCTGACAACACCTGCCTCTTGGACAGAGCAGAACCCAGTTCTCCTCCCACTGCAGCCGTTCCTTGTCCTCTGATATTTAGTGGACCTTTGAGACCATCAGTGTTTACTGGCCTTTTCCACTTTCTTCAGTGTTCACCAGCTGTCCTTGGCACTTTAAATTTCCCTAGCCTTTGCCAGTAATCTCAACTATTCCCATACCAACATTAAAAGCAAATATAAACAGAATTAAATTTTTAATTGCATTTGTCATTTTTCAAGATTTATGTTAGCCTTAAATATGAATATCAAAGGAAAAAATGTCAGCTGTTAAGGTCTGCAGATTTCATGTCTAGCTGTCAGAAGTAGCCCTGGACTCTGTCATTCTCCATCTGAGGTATAGAAAATATAATTCTTGAGTTTTCAGAAGGCAGGAAACAGTAAACAGTTGGAATTCTCCTCCTCCCCCCCACCCTTATGACTGTGGAGATAGCGTTACGGACCCTGTCCATTTTGGTGGATAAGCCTGGTGTCTTACAAGTCACTCAACAGAAAATTACCCAGGAGAGATTGTTGTCTTACAGAATGATCACACTCACTGTTCCTCTGTACTAAGAACACTTGAAATACAGACTGAAAGACAAAAGCTTTCAGGCTTGATTTCCTGTAAGAACTCCAAGAACAGCCAGCATTTTTCTCTAAATGCATAAACATATAAAACATTTTTCTTCAAATACATGTCAAGATGTGCTATACCAGGTCACACAATTCAACCTTCTGAGCCATTTTAGTATGCCATTCCCAAATATGCCACGTATACAGAAGTATCTTAATATACAAAAACTGACTCCAGAACTGGTATCAAAATTTATTAACTAACGCATTTATAAAAGCCCTATCAAAATACCATGAAGTATATTATATTTTTTTCCCCTTCTTTCAGAGAACATTACATTTTCTCAAATGGGGGTTAAGAGCAAAGGATCCTGTAAAATTTGTACGGATATATATTTTTACACATGAATCATGCTTTCCTTTGTCACCTTGAGACATGGTTGAAACAGCGTCTAATGACCCTTAATAACCAAATAATTTGATTTCTTGTCAACAACCACTTGCATTATTCTCTATTATGAAAGCGGACAAAGACATTATACTTCCAAGACTTATATATTATTTTTTCAAGAATTGTTTGGTCTTACTTTTGGTTTGCTGGCATAAACAATTGCTATTGCATGCCTTCAATTTTACTTGTTTTAATTAGTGTTTCTCCCTAATGGTTTCATTTATTCTATATTTCCATTTTTTGGTAAGTTGTATGTACGTATGTAAACATGTCAGATTAAGCGAAGAATATGAGACCTCATGGCATGTTAGCAGCTGGAAAACATTTAATTCTTTGTTCCCTGTCCTATTCAAATATACTTCATGTAGTAGACATTAGTAAGCTGTCTTTTTATTGGCTTTTTTAAACCTTCAAAATTAAACAATTTTAGACAATAACTCATGAATGGAAAGGTGAACTTGGTTACCTTATAGAGCGGACTAAAGTAAGTACTGTAAATCTTATGTATGCAGGTCTACAGTATATAAAGTCATACAAGCTCTTCAGCTAGAAAACACAGTACGAAGTGACTATAGTGCAGGAGAAGATTTTGCAGCTTAGTTTTACAGTTTTACTTTACAGTTAATACACTTAAATTCTTCTAAAGTCTTGTCACAGCATTATTCTATGCTATGCCTTTACGGCAAACAACTGTGTCCCACATTAGGGCTCCAAGTGAAGGAAATGGATATTTTCTTTTAAAATCAGCTTAGAAGCTAAGAGCTATTATCTGAAGCAACAGTTAAAATCAGGGACAGCTGCATTAACTATTGAGAGGAAATAAAAAAAAAAAAAAAAAAGGCATTCCAAATCAAATGCCTGTTAACAATTTTAGAATAAGTTCAGATGGTAACCGTGGCAAAAATCCAGCATTCTGCTTTTAGTCTGATATCAATTTCTCTAACAGAATGTTCAGGAGAGGAATAGTTGAGAACTTCCTGCTGTGCTGTATATTAAAAAGTCTGCAAACCTGATAAAAACAACACGATGCATTGGAAGGCATATGTTTGTCCATGGGGTTAATTTCCCTCGCCTGTTGATTTGCAATTAAAAAAATAACTTTTTTTTTTTTTCTTCAGAGATCCATTTTCTTGCTATTCCCTACATGCTTAGGAAATAATAATAATAAAAAAAGGAATTTTAGATCAAAGAATCCCTTTTTAGTTTTAAGGGGTTTCAGAACTGAGTTACTATTTATTTTTATGGTGCCTATGTAAAATTTGTCATTTACAGTGACTTCTGTAGACATGCCTTTCATAATTTTTTTTTTTTTTATCATGCCAGTCAGAGTCTGTGTCCAGCGTTTTTAATTCTTATGGTACTTATGGCAAATTCTGTTCTTTGCTTTTCTAATTTTTTCCCAAGCACCTAAAATAGTCTAATTGGAAAATGTTTCATTTGGAATTCAGTTTGCCCCAGACAAATTCTCTCTTTTTATCTACTGTTGTTCCTTGACTGATGCATTCTCCTCTGCAATGATAGACTGTTTAGACTGATCAATCGCCTTAGGAAAGCTACCAAGTACATACCCCTGTAGGCCCTCTGTTACTTAGAAAAGGGTCCAGGCTTCCAGCCTTACAAAAGTTTCTAAGCTAACCAAAATAAGAATATGTTAGCAAAATATTTCATCATTTTGCAGATAGAAAAACTGAAGCAAAATTTGAAATGCTTGATCCAAGTCTCAAATATAGGCTTAAGTAAAATATTTAAATCTGAGCCTCCCTTGAAATCTAGTCAACCAACTAGATTTCATCATGTCAAATGCTGAATGTATAGGTAGTATATTGGTTCCATCTTTAAAGCAAGAAGAGAAATAACATGCACTGAGTTCTATTGTAGTTTGCCCACTGATTCATCAAGCCCTCAATAATCCAGAGACTGGGGATTCTCGCATTTATCATCAGACTATTTTTAATTATTTAATCTTCTTTCTTTATGATCCCAATCTGGTGTCCACTGAATTCAAAAGAAACAGATCAATGACTTCAAGGAGCATTGAATCAGCTGCAGAACTGAGATAAGGCTCATTTCAAAGTATGGGCAAACATCAGAATCTGGGAGTGAGGCAGCATCACAATCAGCCTTGGCACCACTGAGGGAGGTGGTGTCAAGACAGAGAGTCTGAATGGGGTCCTGCAATTTTTAGCCCTTCTGGTAGATTAGCAAAATGCACATGCTCTCTCCCCAGTCCCTAACTGAGGTTGTTTACGTACTCTGTCTAGCTCAAGTGGAAAGAAGTGTTAGTCTTTATTCCGTACACAGCCTTACCCCCATTAAGACTATTTTGCACAACTAAGTACTTCTTAAGGCAGTTTTCTATTACTGGTACTATTTGCCTACTATAAAGAGTATTTTTACTGGAACTTAAGGGTATCACATATTGAATCGTATCCTTTTCATAGCAGTCTTATTCCTATTTCATAGCTAAGAGAACACATAGTGAACAGTGATATTAATAACCATAAACCCAAAACATTAGATTCGAGGAGTTGTTTCATTCATGCAGTGCTTGCCAACAGGAATAACATACTAATGTTGCGCATACATGCAGTGCATAATTAAATGAATATTTTATCTAGCCCATTTAAATAATGGAAGTGCAGACTTTATATATAAAGCAAAATCATAACTCTATACTCTTCTCCACCAGAGTGCTAAACAAAAAGAGCAGTTGCTATACTTATTCATAGCAGTTAAGAATAGGCAAATCTTCCACTTAAATAATTCGGATACTCTTTTCTTGCACTTTGGGCTTGCAGCCGAGATAAACATGGCTGGGGAACAGAAACTACTTTTTCCAGTCTTGAAAGATCCATCCATGTTGAAAAGGAGAAGTTGGTGACAGAATAGCAAAGAAAGCTTAGCAATCACAGCCTAATGCTGTACCTGAAAACAAGGCAGAATACCTGTGTTGTATTCTGCAGAAGTATAATCCCAGTTGCACAGATGTCTTTCATTCTAGAGCAAATTATTGGAATTTTTAATTTTATCAGTGTTCAACTTTGTTTCAGTTTCAACTGAAATGGAAAGTATATGTGACTTTCTTCAGAGAGGAATATAAAAGTGAATTTCATTTTTATAATCTCAAATTCAGGGTTCAGTGAGGATAACTAATAACAATAATAGTTTTCTTAAAAGAAATGTAAACCCTTATTAATATGCATTCAAAATATAAGCTTCAATTCACGTTTGTTTCACAATTACTTAACTGATTTCAGTGGAGCTACCCAGATTTACACTGTAAAATTAAGATTAATAGTAGACTTCAAGTGGTGCCAAATTAACAGTCCTTTAGACCAAAAAAATGTTTCTATTTGTCTAACGGGGAGAGCATAGAAAATTATGCACTACAGTTGGTCTTGGATTTGATCATTGTTCTTCACTCTTGTCAAATACGAGACTTGCTCTAAAGAGGAGATAAAACAAATCCTCATTGAGGTCAGTGAAGCCAGAATTTTACATAAAAAGATTTACTCTCAACCATTGTAGTCCCAGGGACCATGAAGCTAATAAAGGTTCAATCAGTTGCAACTGTACCTTTACTACTTCTGGTCTACAACTAAATACAAAAACATATTACAAAGGCAGTAACTTCCACCAAAAAGCAGGCCTCAAGCTTACTCTGATTTGAGCCAAAAGCAAAATAAATTCCTCAATGTAAATAGGTCTGTTATACTAACACAGTTAATTCTAGAACCTTCATAACATCAATACCCTTTAACAGGAACTGTTGCTTTTCATTGACCATCTTTATACACTACAGAACTGGCTTAAATCTTTGTCAGTTCCTCTCGATAAAAATTTACTGGTAACATGAGGATTTTTCCACATTCTCTGTGAATATGATTAAAAAGATTCCTTGGTGTGACCTAACACATTCCATCTCCTAGCAACTGAGTTAGCAATCACTTAAGTAACTTAAAATACTGTTCCATAAGCCCATAACTGGGACAAAGGAAAACATATTTGTATTCTGAAGCGCCACCAAGAAACTATTGGTGCTTTCTCTTATGGTGACATTCATGCAAAGGCTGTAACTGGCACAATTACTTCCTGGCATGTTTGCATTGCCGGAAATAATTTGACATGATTGATTTGCATTTGCTCCTTTGTTGGAGCTATGACAATAATGCTACTCCCGTGGGTACAAATGAGGTGGCAGGGACAAAAAGCGTTACTTAAAAACCCTGCTAAAAGTCATCTTAGGTTTCTCTGCTTAAAGTCCTGTCTGCCTTAGAAGTGAATCAGACTGTTTAGAAAACATGTAACATTACTGAGTACAGTTGAAAAAAAAACCCACTTCACTTGGGAACCAGTATCTGTTCTCATGACACAGGCATTGCTGTTTAGACAAATGTAGGTGAATGGAGTAAAAGAACCAGAAATTGGAAGATTTACACGTACAGCCTATACTACTGAAACTTAAAATTTAGCAATACAAGAAACTGAGGCACAAACTGCACGAGTCACTTGATTTAACCGTTCTCTCATGTTACATACTCCAGAGAAGAAACCTTATAAAGCTCAAGGACATAAAATGGTATATTCTAAAAAGACCACCTAAATCTTATTGACAGAATATCACAGGCATCAATAATGTCTAATCCACGTAAAGGATTTGAGGTGAAAGTAGAGTTTTAGGCAGGCTAATTTGATAACGCTAGGCTATATAGTTGACTTTTAAAAAGCCACACAGGAGTCACAGAATTTCATTACTTCTATTTAGATAAATGGTATCTCTGTACTACAGTCACTGGAGTTTTGCTTTACTACAAAACAAAAAAAATCATGTCAACCAGATATGAGATGGGACATAATGTGGTCAGACAACAGAAGGCCAACAAAAAGACCGAGCAACAGAGCAGTCAGATAAGGTCTGAACAACAACACACCAGTTACAGTATTTCTTCCCCGAGATCAATGCTGGATCTATTATTTACACCTTAAATTAGGAAATAAGATGTATGACCTTGACAAGAAGTAGCTAGAGCACAGAGCGATGTTTCCTGGAATAAAAATTCACAGTAACAGCCTCAGACATGGTTCAGCCCTGGCAGGCAGTCCCAGGGGGCACAACAAACCAGTGGTGTGGCATCATGAAGCAGGAACTGTGGAGTATCACAGTAGAAAATGTAATAGCCAACAGGTTAGATTACTCTGGCTGCCAATACACCAAATACACACCTGGTCTCATGAATTAGTCCTTACAGTGAACACCAGCCTGAGATGGAAGATTTGGTAGCTATCAGTCTCCCTGTGACACTTGTAGGTAGAAAATAGTGCTGTATAACAAGATAATGGTGGGGCAGAGAGATGAAAATCCAACACCCCAGTCTATGTCTCAGGGCTACCAAAACGCAGTGGCTTAATATGCCTAGCAATCAGAGAATTACTTTCCCCTGAAACTGCAAAATCTGTAGTGACCAAGATAAGACTCGGAGAGGTATGACCTCTGTAACCAGAATAGCTCAATGAGTTAAGCTACTCTATGAATTGAAAAAGACTTGTCATCTTCAGAGCCAAAATGAAATAATCAACACAAGGATCTCCTGGAGGAAGCCCTTCATGAATTGAAGATTAAGAAAAGGATGAACAAACAGAGCATTCAGGCAACCTCTGCATTGGATGCAGAGTAAACAGTGGCACATGTAGACTTATGCTGTATTTGCACATATGTCTTTTCCCTTATTTATTATTAAAGTTGCTCAATGATAACAGTTCATTTCAGTCTTCATCTGCTGGAAAAATATGATCATTTTCATATTTATTTTCTAAATTGAACCCAGAAGTTGTGAAAGTTGCAAGATTGATTACACTGTGTCTGCCAGCTGCTGACAAGACAGCAGGACTACAGCCAACTCAGATGACTAATTCTGCTGCTTATTACTGCAGATAAACACCCAGAGTGCAGCCCTCTGCTCTCCCGGCCATAAGTCAATCACAAGAGCCAAAGGCAGTTTGCTCTTTACTAGGCTAATAGCCTAGCAATTATAAGCTTGCTTCATCTCTCTCTACATGTCCCTTTTTTTTCCCCATGGATGCACCTTGTCTAGAGTGCAGCCCAGCAGCCTTCATATCTTCATTTCCATTTCTAGGTAGGCAAACAATAATCCTGGGAGAGATGTTTTATTTCACACAGTTGTAAGGAAAACCTGCCCCTTACAGGACCTTTGCAGACCTTTCTATTCTCATTTTTAATGGACTGCATCAACTCTATCTGTTAATCAAAACCTGATTAGCTGGTGACAGACTTTGACACCTCAATATTAACTACAACGAAATGTAGTGTGCATGGCCATGAATAAATGCACAACTTGATATTTTAGTAACATGTACATGCAGACACTTTTCTATGTGAACTTTAAACAAACGCAAAGACTGTAGAATGATCCCTATTGGATGCATGGTAAAAAAAATAAAATAATCAATTTTGTTACACGAAGGCCTTGCCAGGGAATCCCTGGTATTTATAGGGTGGTTCATGACCTGAACAAATTGTTGAAGAAATCTTGCCTGGTTGCCAGACTTTACTTCACAATTCATTACTACAGTGATGTGACATGTTTAGAAACAAGCTTACTGGTGTCTTTAAACCTCGACTGCATGTGAAGCTTAGCTCTATTTTAATGGAGTCTATGAAATCTTTTTGTAGATTCAACAAAAGTGGGGAAAAATATCCTTTACAGAAGTGGGAGGTATAGAATGACCAAAGAGAAATAAAAGCCAAAGAATTAAATATAAAAAAATATGGTAAAAGAAATTGTGCATAAGGACCATGATCTGTAAAAAAAAACCAAAAATATATAATGTAAATGTCATGTATATTTTTAGGAATATAGATGATTTAAATACAATCTTCTGAACAATCCTAAGTAGAAGCATCAATAGATTTTGTTGAAAGGGAAAATTTAAATTGCTCTACTCACTTTTATTTGGTAGTTGTACCTTTGTTAATTTGAATTGTATAGCCACACATTTGCCCTCCTTTTACTTCAAGATTTTTTCATTTTAGTGGACCACCTAACTGGGTTTCATGCACTATGGACTGGCTGGCAAGAAACTGAACCTTTTTGCCTACTTCAGTCACACAATTTAAGTCAGTGGCTCAAGATCAAAAGCAACAACAGGTGCTGTAAGACTTCCACATCACTCCACTACATAAAACCAAAAGCATATTACATTCTGATTTCTGAGTTCAGAAGTGGCACATACTGCTTATATTTCCAGCCACAAAGAGCCAGAAACTTGTCACCCTAAAAAAAAAAAAAAAAAAAAAAAAAAAGGTAAATCTCAGCCCTCCACCACAAGCACCTGTGCTGGAAGGAACGAAGCATAGCTTTGGCAGATGGCAGTAGTCACTAGTACTGCAAATGCCAGCTTTACAGAAACACCCTGAGATTCTGTGTCTGCACTCATCTGGAACACATGCCCCCCAAACATGCTAAATATCAGACAGGTATGGGCTTTTCAGAATTGTTTTTGTCTTTCCAACCTGGCTTAACAGTCATATCAAACAGCCACAACTGGCAAACATTATTTGATTCTGTCATCCTTGCAAATTACTATTTTGAAGTGACTTTTTTTCTGTTAACTAGCAGAGAAGCACACCTACCTACAGATATATATTGACTTTATTCAATATAATTTACATGTTCCCCTTTATTCTATTTATTTACGCATTTCAGTAAACAGAAAACAGGCTGAACTTTTGTTTTACCCCTATGATAGTGAAGGGATGAGATACTTCAGCTAAAAGGCCAACATTTTGAAGGAAAAACATGTCAAAAGAGATCTTCCTTTTATTTGAGTCTACTGAGCTGCTGATTTTACATCTGCAAAAGTGATACTGTCTATTTTTGTTCCATACAGAGTACTCCCAAAAGCATGCTGAAAAGTCAGTCAGACTGAACGAATAAAGATGATGAAGTTCCTGGTCTCAAATCTTGAAGATACTGCAACCAAGAATTAAACTAGATCCTCAAATTTGACTGCTCAAAGGTTCAAGAGGCTCCTGTAAAGGTCCGATGGATCATTACATGTAAGCATTTTGGCTAAAATGAGCCTAAGCACATTTGTTGCTGGTTAAATGCCTCCCAGTGTGAACCATAACTAAACCACAGCACTCATGAATCCTGTATGCAAATAGTCTTGAAATAATAGAACAGAGGAACTCCCAAACACAGAAGCTTAAATAGCTCAGGAGCAACAAAACAGATATTAAGACTATGCTACTAGTGTGAAATGTTATAAAAATAACTTAGTGGACAAAAACATCCCTTGCCTACATTGTTTTACAGTAACACAAGGTATAATTGCAGTTTCAGTTGCAGAAGCCTTTGTATCATTGTATTGATTTAAAAATTGCCTGTCAGATGCTCTGGAAAGAAATCATTTATAGTCTATAGTAATACAGGTAATCAAGTATGATTAGTCCCAGTGATAAATAATTACATTTTTACCCAACTTTCTCCCTTTCCCTTTGCCTCCTGCTTTCCCATTTGTGTAGCACCATCATCACACTACTAGCAAGACACATTGTGGTAATACTGCCTCGATCTGTCCCCCTTGCTAAATTTAAAATGGACGGAATTTGATTGTTCATTTTGCCAGAGGAAGAGCAAGCAGAAATTAAACTTTTTCCAAGCAGAAATTAAACTTTGCAACTTATAATTAAATTGCTTTAGAGACAGTCTTATCAACACAGACTCAGCTTGTAAAATAGCTTTATATTTGTAGGTATCACAAGGGTCTTTTTGTTTGTAAAGATTATATTATTTTATCTTTACTCCAAAGCAGTAAGTTTTAATACACAATAATTTCTTGGTTTAGGGCAGCCTGTACAAGCTGAGGCAAAATGTCATTCTCCCATCTTGTTTAACAAGCATTTGTGTGTGCTTTAAGTATCCCATATTTGAAAATGTATCTTGAAAACTGAACTGTGCTTTCCAATACTCAAAGGTAATACAGTTAGCTTAAGCAAAATTAATAAGCAAGCATGTTGCTATTGTGTGAGCATCGACAGGTATTTGTAGGAATTCTTACCTCAACTTTAACCACTTACACACTGGTTTATAGATGTATACGCACACTTGTCTAGCTTGCCCGATTTTAATGCACTATTGAGACTTAAGTTCATCTTATCTACCATTTTGTCTTCCTTCATGAAAGGATTTTTACTGGGAAAATTAAATTCTACCTTTTCTTGAAAGTAATCCACAAGCAGTTACAATAATTACAGTAATACAGAATGAAAAATTTAGAAGTACTTGAGAACTGACATAAAGATATTACAAAACAAAAAAAAACCACCCATATATAGGAAATTGTCTGGTAAACTACTGAGTGTCTTTTACATACAGTGGGTCAAAGCTGCCACTTCACATCTGACACTGATTCAGCTTCAGAAGGTAAAGCTAATCGTAAGCTGAGAAAAAAGGTTTGTTACAAATACAACCTACTAGGTTTCAGTTCTGCAATAATTCAGAATCAGAAGCAGCTTTTCCCACTATCCCATTCCCTGCTCCAACTGGAGTTTGATTAAAAACTCCTCTCAGAGATCAACTTGAAGTTAGCAAAATATTTGAACTAATCAGGTTCGGTAGAAGTTTCATTAATCCAAATAAATGAAAAACATCGTCCTAAATTAGTAACCAAATATACAACCTACAAGCACATCAACCAAGCTGATTTTGAAAGGAAGTGTGGTTATGGTGCATTTATCAGGTAATCTTTGTTGTAAGTTGCTAACTAGTTTTTCATCATCTTTCATGTGAAAATGTTAATTATGAATTATTTTCTGATTGAACATTTTCTTTTAATTAGCAAATATTTGCAGCAATTAACTCCTCCAAATTGACTCAGACAGTGCAAGTCATGACCTTCCCTTGGGGATTTAACAATTACATAACTCCATTTCTATCTACCATCACATGCAACACCTGGATGTCAAGTTACTGGAAGTGTTTCTATCCTTATAAATAATGCATCCTAATGTTGCTAATTATGACATGTACATAATTTATTGCTCCCTCGAGCAGACAGAAATTTCTCTCTCCTACAGAATGCATAACATTAGTTTTTGTAATGACAATAATTTTGAGGAAAATATCTCAGGGTAGGAAGCAGACAAATTTTTCTCTCCCTGCTTACATTACAATTCCACAAGTACAATGGGAATTTACTGTAAGTGTGCAATGTCTGATTTATAACAGTAGACTTGTTTAATGACAAATATGCAAATAGGCAGAAAATAGGATTTTCAAAGAATACACCTCACTGATATCAGTCAGGTGCTTATTTGCATCTTTGACTACTTAACCACCCTTAAAAAAAATAATCTCATTTATAAGTACTCATTTGCACTTCCAAGTGCATTTGTTTTCAAAGAATTTTCAATGGCATGTTTGGCAGTATCTGCCTTTGACATCCCAGATTGCCATTTATTCTACGTCTTGAGTATTGATTTCTTTCAGTTCTTTGGTTTTGTTTTTTTTAGTCATCAAAAAGTTTGGTGTACATTGCCTCAGATCTGAAGAGATACTTGAAAGATGTAGATGACAATATACATTTAGCAGATTTGTTACACGAGATAAAAAATTTCTAATGAATGTAGTAGGCTACTGTGGGTACTACGCAGTAAGATTGAGAGGACTAGACACAGTAAGTTGCAAGGAACTGAGCAGTCTAAGATTTTCATTAACAAGTAACAATTTGGGGAACGTTTAGTTGTTAATATACAACTTAAGAAATGTAAAAGTCATCTGATTCTTGATAGATAATTATTTCAGACTTATTTCTCATCCACTTCAAAAGACTTCAAGATATTATTCAGTCTTGGAAACCCTGACTGTAAATTGACTATCCTCCCTTTCATTAAGAGGATTCATCTCGGTTCCTTTATTTACTGGGGAAATGATAGTTTTCATCGGTAATTATTTTGACTATGAAGCTAAATTGCTATGGTCATGTCACACTTTATCTTTAAAAAATCCCACTGTGATAGAACATTTCTGGCTATCACAAGTTTCATAACATCTTTGTTAGGTTGTTCTCCTTCAGCATCAAATCATGTTTGAGCATATGTAAAATATTTACCATATTTTATGTTTTTTGAGGAAATTAGGTTTCTGAAGAAAAAAAATTATTCTACGCAGAAGTCGTCTGTGGCTGAACCCAGTAGCAAGTGACCAGCACTAGCTGGGTATGGTTGTTCTCTGCTTCATCTCAGTGAAGACAAAGTTCTGTAATTTGAGTAAAACACACTCAAGTTACTTCTAACACTAGATTTTTACCCTCATGTTATACAACGATACAATATTTAGCACTGACATTTAAACACAAATCTTAAAATAAACTGGAAGTTTTTTTACTGTTAATATGAAATTTTCTAGAATCCAAGTAGACACATTTCCAGTAAGCTAAAATAACAATCTAGTACATCTTTGGTAAAAAGATCTACTGCAGTAAAAAGGTCTGCATATGTTTCAAGCTAGTATTTCCTTACAGAATGGCAAGCAACCATGACAGAATTGAATGTTTGAAATTTCATTAACAAAAAAAAAAAAAGAAGCTTTTTAAAATAGTCATTTTCTCAGCAAATTAATATCACCTCCTCTGAACCCTGACAAGTTCTTTGAATATATGCTTTCTTTTGGAAAATGTCACTGCTATTGAGTTTCTGCTGCAGTTAAGTAGTAATATTTTTTTTCCCCTCAAATTCTTCTAATTTTCTCATTTTTAATAGAACAGTCTGCTTTTTTCCTTTTCTTGCTGAGAATGTAATGAAGTTAGTGTCTTTTAGGTTTGGGGTTGGGGAGGAAAGAGAAGAAAAGCGAAGATGAGACAAAGATAGTCACCAATGGTTCTTAAACAGCCTTTATAAGATTTACTGAAAAATAAATGACTCTTTAGAACTTTTGATAGCATGAATCTCACAATATACACAGTTCTAAACTTCCAAATACAGATAGTATTTCAGCTTAGTTAAACTGCTTCTATATATAATTTACATTTTCATGATGGCTGGTGGGTATACTAATCTATTGTTTTTCAGCAATAAAATATATATATTAGAAAAAAATACTATTTAAAGGGCACACGAAGCCTTCCAAGCTCCAAGGTAACTAGAAATTCTTAGTTTTGTTCAGATTTTCTGTATAAATACTAGCAAAAACAGTCTTGCCTGACTGACTTTCTACATATTTAAGCCTTCTATGTTTTCTAACCCATGGAGAAGGGTTCTATTAG
>NW_009649570.1:530949-545139 GCF_000708025.1 Charadrius vociferus
CCTGCTTCTGGCAGGGGGACTGCCACATTTTGTCCAATTATATGCTACTAATGTCTACATCGGAAGCACATTTTGACTATCAAGGAAGCTTTTCATGCAGCAGGTAGTATATAATTTCCTTCTGTCTTTCTTTTGCTCAAAAGTAAGACCAATAGGACAGTTTCTTTTTTTCACAGTATCATTATAGTGTAATTAGCCACATGCTACACTGAAAATGGAAGGGAAGTCACCTGTAGTCCAAACAAAATTGTTTCATTATGTTTAAAATCAAAATTAATGCACTCAATTTATGGCTCATACGTATAAAGATCTTGAAATAACCTCAATAAAATTTCAAAAGAAGTCTTAATTGTAAAATACGTCAAGAAGAAATCTTTAGAAGCAATGAGAGGTCAAGACAATTATTTTTTCTAAACTTTTATGCCTGTTTAATGTTACAGAAAGCGATCCAGCATATCAACATTGCTGTTTATACATTGTTTTGTATACGAAGAGATCACAACTTGCTTATGAAGTGCATCTTAAATATCCTTCATTTAGGATTATGCCCTACCATAAGACTAACTATCCATTTGGACAGTTTTTACCATCCCTTCAATTAAATTTCCTTTTCCAGTGCATAATGCAATCAAGATCAATCAATTACTGTTTCAGACCAGACGCAGGAGACTGAAGTCAGTACTGGCTCAGGCTAAGGAGGTTGCTGTAGATCAAAATTTCAAAAGACAAGATTCTTCAGTTCTGTGATTTGCCCAGCACTGCTACAAATCATCTCCTGACAGATCATTTATAAGCGTTTCTCTTTACAATTATGTTCCCTACTTGTTCAGTGAAATTGATTTTAAACTAAATAATTACTTTAGACAGTCATGGATTTCTCCACTATGACTGATACAGAGAGCCAGTTGAGTGGAATGCATTAATAAATTTGTGAACTATTTTGAACAAATTACACATTGTTATGTGAAAAATTTACAGCAATAGCAGATCCAATGAAGTGCTTCATAAAGCAAAACATTGGGCAGATAAACTGATAAATCATGTGTTATTTTGAAACTGTGATGAGTCCTTACCTCTGTTATGGCATATTTTTACCCCACATGACAGTATTGATATATCAAATGGCTTCTCTAACATTTGAGAAAGATGAAATCTGCAAGTACTCTCATTTTTCAATTTTGTGATCACTAGAATTTGCCATATTTTGATAATATATTTTTATATATTTATAAAATATTTCTACTTGCATTGATATGCCATGGATGGGATCAATAGGGAATCTCAAACTTTCAAACTACTCATATGCTAAATTTTATAGAAATATTTACAGCCTGCACAGCTTATTTGCTCAGACAGCGCATCATGTTGATATTGCCATGCTTTTTAGGCTCTGATCAAGATGAGCTACATGGCATTGTGTACTTCAGCAATAGCAGAACCCCAAAAGACTGGATCTGTGGAGCAAAATAGTCCAGTACCAGCTAGACATCTGACAGCCACATTATACAGATTTTGAGTATCTTGTTTTACTTCAGAATGGCTCTTGTCTAGTCCGAGGATTAAACAGTGGAGTACATTCAGGGTGCACCTTCCAATTTAGTTTGATCTGAAATGTGTCTCGTCCATGCACCCCTAAAACACAACACTCAAAACTAAACACAACAAGTAGGGTTGACTGCAATACCCTCCAGGAAGGTTCACTCTTAATTGAGCAATGCTCAAGACACTGATCAGGACCAGTCAGAATACATGAAGAAAGGAATTTGCAGCTTGCGTGAGCCTGCAACTATGAGACTATTTTTTGGTCTTTGCACATCATTATCAGAAGGACATAGGCAAACCGGACTTAAATAATAAAAGAACAACAAAACTTATGGAGAGGCTAATTAAGGACTTAATTGAAAAAAGACTGTTTGGTTATTTGGCAGCAAAATTGTGACTTGATAGCCATTCACAAAGGTCTGCAGCATATAAACATATATTGGAAGGAGATTATAAAAAGTGACTTAGGAGGGTATAATTTGGAATAAATTCATGAAATAAGAAATCAGAAAATACAGGTTATCAGAACAAGAAAAAATATCACTATAGATTCATCATATAACACTTTTCACCTAGCAAGACTACATCATTTCTCAGTGCTAGACAGTTGACCTGTAAAGATAATACTAGTCGTTATTGGCTCAACGGTAAACCTAAAAGGATTTTTTTTTTTTTTCCCTGAAATTATCAATTGGCAAGGATGGCATCTTGTTTGCTTTGCATTTGCTTTTAAAATAAGCCTCTTTGCTTAGGCTGCGTTTTTCATTGAGGAAGACCTTCAAAGAAAGTCCCCAAGAAATGGGTTGCTGACTCAGGAAAAAAAATATTTCTTGATCTGAATGATATCGTAGAGACAAGAGTTTGTCATCAGAGTAAAGATTTCTTCTAAGAGAGCAAAGTCAATGGGACTATAAACCTGTACTCTGTTCATTTTGACATTGATTTGGTGCAGCAGCAGAGAGAAAAGGAAGCTTCTGAAAGCACCACAAAAGCAGAAGTCAGCAGATCTTACAGAGAGAGAAATAATTTCAAAGTAGAACACCAGTGTTCTGTATCATTGATTTTTCTTCCAGCATCTGCATATCCCAAAGGATATTCCAAGTCATGAAAGAAAAAAAGTTTGCAAAATGAAAGAAAGGGTTAGGTGTTTAACCTCTACCTTCTAAGTGGGAAATGAAGTACAGCCACCTTGCTCTGTCAAAAATATGTAAGAAAAATAAAGAGTTGGTGTATTCAAAAGATTGAAATATTCAGCTACGTCCCCCCATAGTCTGAAGAACAGTAGAGCAGCCCCACTCTGTTGTTGATCAAGACTGTAATCACATTAGAAATACTTCAGCAATGCCAATGAAGCTATAGTCTCACCTTCCTACGCTGAGAGCAACACTGAGGCTTCCTAGGCTTACATAGATGCATCACCCCTTTTGCTTCTTGTTTACCTTCCAATGCAAAGTGTAGACATATGCATTCAGGTCTACTGTAGTCAATAGAGGGGGCCCTAATTTTATACAGAGCCTACATAATACATAGAAATCAGTATCTGCATTAATCAAAATTAATTATGTAGTGTAAATGAAAACAAGGCTTTTGCAGCTGAACTGCCACACGGGTAGCTATCCTGTCAGGCATTCCATCATCTATGACAGTAACATTGAGCTATGTGGACAGAAGTAACTGCACACATCTTGCATGCCTGCAGCTATTTGCAACTGTGATTAATAGCACAGAGACAGCAGACAAATTTAGTATTATTTACCTTTTGTTAGCTAGGTTGAAGCTATGATAGGGCTACAAGCAATGGGGAAACTAAAATTTGGATGAGAACCTGGAATAAATGAAACGTGCCATACATACACCTGTTTCTTCTGTATCACATCTCACTATTTTGCTTTCAGGCTGTGGTGATGCAGTTGCCTTTTCTCCCCCATTTCATCTTTGGTCTGAAACCATAAAGACAGGAGGCAGTTCTACACAATTCTTACACAGACAAACTTTGGGCTTTTTCACCTTTCAGCCTGTAGTCGGCTGGGCTGGAGTGGAAGAGCAGGCCCAACATACATCACAGCTGCAATGGGGCCCAGTATGGTTGACAGTTTAGGACACATTCATTTGAATTTCATGTTTTTCAGTGGCATTTTTGAGCCCAAATTTTAAGGAGCAAAAGTTTGTTTGTCTTGCACAGTTGTGCTTCCCTTTGCCTCATGTCTTCTACCATCTACACAAAGGTGAATGAACAGAAGACTTTTGGGCTGGGCATGATCTATAGATGTACTGTGGGCCTGACACTAGAAATCTGAAAGTTATACAGAGATCAACAAATGCTCTTTTATGTGCTTATCAAGTTATTCAATCAAGCAAAGTCCAGTTTTCCCTTTTTAAGACAGATAAGTGAACATCGAATTTGTATTTGTATACTTACGTGAAATTGGTTCAAGCTAAAACTCATTTTTTCCCATCAAAAGTGATTTGTTGGCCTAAGAATACTATTCTGGCCAGATAAAGGCATAAAATAATTGAATTTTAGTGTAGACAACAAACCATTTAAAATTCCCACTCCATAAAATTTAGTAACATTCAGAAAGATTGAAAAAGATAGACTGATTCAAACAAATTGACTTAAATTAAGTCAATTAAGAATAATTCCTTAATTCCAGTGAGTTTGGGGTCAGTGCTATTATAACAAAAAAAGGCAAAGAAACCTCTATGTTAACTGCACACAAATTTTAAGCAAGGAGAAGTACTGTGACCTGCTATTGGAAGCCATGCTTCAAGACATGGTCACTGAAAAAAAAACCCCACACCTATATTAGGCTTTTTACCAAGCAGCATAGAGATAATAATCTACAGTTTTCATATGCATTAAAAGCTGCAAAATAGAAATAAAATAAAAGCTGTATGACTCAAAAGCCCCATTGCCTATTAAGTTTTAACCAATGTCTTACTAAGGAGAGGTTATAAAGAATAGCATGGTATACTTTTACAAAATGTCCCCATAACTACAGATAATTAAAAGTAAAGATAACTGACTGTTAAAAAGGCAAGTTAGACTTATCTTGGAGTATATTTGAAATGATCGTCCTAGGACAATCAGGTGCTGCTCTGTTCTTCTAATAGACCTGGTTGCCAGTTTTGTTAACAGTACTAACGAGAGGTCTTGGTACATGACTCAAAGGCAAATATGACACTATCCATATACCTCAAAACCAAAAGTGCTAGAAGGATACAATGCCCCTCATCTTCAAGTCTGTGACCATATATATCCTGGGAAACAGTCTGATATAGAAACATCAGGGACTGGAAATTAAGTAGCCAAAGCAGCTGTAGCTAGAAATTTAAACACATGCCAACTCTGAAAACCAACTGGAAAGAACTTTCCTTTTTTAATTAATCCCTAAATCTAGATTTATACTCAAGTAAGTGTTAAAAGCTACTAAGATATTCAATGGCTCAAGCATTTAACCTATGAAGGGGATCAGAAATGAAAAAAAAATAAAAATAATAAATCACTAGGTACTGCCGCACTTTCACATTCATTCCTCATCTCCTACTCAGTACAGCACAATGAACAGTTTGTGCTCACGATGTCCATAAGCAGAAGAGAGTATATACAGCTCAAGACAAAGAAAAAGGTGAATTTTGACTTGCACAGTTTTTGCTATTTAAGTTTCTTTCAGGTTGTTCAACTTGAGGCATCTAAAATGTGACTTTTTCAGAGACCAAGTGTGAAACCAATCCTTTATTCAAGTGTTTAAAGGAACTTGTCATTTACAGAAAGCAATTTATTTATCTTATTCAGCTGTATGACATTTTTCCACAATTCACTACTGTATTATACCTTCTGATTCCATTTTCTTTTTTTTGTTTCCCCTTCTACTGCTTTTAAACAGAGTAAAAACCCAAGGCAAAAAAACCCAATAGTTGGTTGGCTTTTCTTGCAGGCTCAGCATCCCTTGTCTAAATTTCTTCCTTCATTATCTAGAAAAGCAAATTTTAATCAGAAATTGAAAAAGCATACAGCGTTTGACACCTTCCAAGAGGATGCAGGCAGAGTGCCAACAACTTGGACTTTTTTACTACGTTACACAGGGTGCTCCTGCAGAGCTCAGACTCCAGAGCCCACAGCCACTGTGGACTACCCAATAGGGGAACTGCTGGCGCCATCATGACGGTTTTTCCTACATTCAGGAAATCCTAGAGCTCTCTCACATTAAGTAACTGGCCACAAACTTAGTTGATTAGCAGTCCTGTGCTCTCAGCAAAGCTTAGGGAGCTGGACTAAAACTAAAACTGCCAGTTTCCATCCCAAAGCCAGGTAGCTCTTTTCTAGCCATGACTTACAGATAGAAACCTTAACTACTTTCTTGGATTGAGTCTACAAGGGAAAATTTTGAAATTTATGTCTGGGCTGGGCTTGTTAAGTGTGCAACCTCATCTTAAACATAAAAGGTCTTCAAATTGAACTGGTTAAGAAATGCATAAGGGATTTCAAATCCAATTTACTCTTCCAGCAGGCTATAAAATTGCACTTTTTTCTAACACTGAACTTTCCTTCTTCTGGTGATTCTAAATATGCCATCTTCCAGTAACTTTTAATTTTTTCCTCTTCCTTTCCCTTCCTATAGATTTTCTCCCAACAGTGCATTCTCCAGAAAAAAAAAACAAACCCAAACCAAACCAAAAACAAACAAACAAAAAAAACATGCAAGAAGCTTGTATTCACTTTATTCTCCAGAAAAGACATGAGCTAAAACCAGTACATGTGAGATCAAGCTCTAGTTCACCTGACAGAGTAGCTCTTTCTTCTAATTCATGCTCATGCTATTCTGTTTGTCTCTCAATACACAGTCACTGTGATTGTTTTGTTGCTGTTTTGTCACATCTAAGAAGTACATACCCATTCCCAAGTGTTTCAAAAGAAGCCACCACCATGAGCACTGTGTGAGGTGGAGGGTTCTTGGGAACATTCAAAAGGGCCTTTAAGGACATGCCATTGGGCAGCTCTGTTACAAAGAGGATTTGATGGAAATCAGTTTAACAAAAGGGAAAGCATAATATTTTAATATGAGTCCATCTAGAGAAGACTTAGCCCCAGAAACGTGGAGAACTTTTGTTACGTGTATACATTAAAAAGTCATCTTTGCCCCTTCAACATCAGGATATTTTGTTTGGTGGGTTTTGCTTTTTTTACTACATATTATGGAATTTTGAGGAAATATTTTTCTGATCCTTTAACAGCACTCAAAACTGATTTTTAAATACAGCATGATCTTGCAGGATTCAGTCTCACATAGATAAGCAACTATAGAACCAACTTATTCCTCTGCTACTTCTCTACTTTCTAGGAATGTCTACAAGGCAACAGTGAACCCCGGTTCCTTGTGTGACATGTCAACAAATATCCCGTGTTATTTCTGTGTATTCTATAATTCTTATTTCCTATTTTACTCTGAAGAATAATTAAAAGCTTTTTGCATTTCACCACAAAAGCATGAGAAAAAGCCATTTACCCTGAATTTGAAATTTTTTTCTGCTACTGGGAAAAAGTTATAAAGCTACAGTAGTATCACTCCTCCCCCGATTCCAAAGGCGATAGATCTGCTATGACTTAAAAATTCAAGGGAAAGAAAACCTAAAAGGAACAGCATGCATTAAAAGCAGATGATAACCCTTAGCAGCACATATTTCCTCTAAAAATCCCAACATTTTTTAGAGCTTGCCATAATGATCTTTTGAAAACCTTACTGTTGATGTTCATTCAGAAACTGGGAGAGAAACCCAGACAGGAGCTTTACGCCACAGCAGCTACAGGTTTCTTGGAATCAATCTCCCTCAACATCATGAAAGTGTTCCTCTATAGTTTTATAGTCGTAAAGGAGGCAGCTCACATTAAATAAGTTTTGAGAGGGCAAATATTAATCTCATTTTACTCAATGTTTCACTCAGGAAATTAATTCTCTTTTGGCAATTGGCAGTGCCAGACAGATATGGATGACTAATGATGAAGGTCATTTGCTGAACGTTCTTTCTTTCTGAAAGAGATGCTCATTTCTTGTCTGCCATGAACAAAATGCGGAAGTTTTGTACAGCAGGCAGAATTTTAAGAAAGAAATAATGGATTTTTCTTTTTTTAAAGGAGGTTCTTTATATTTACAATTACAGACCAAAAATGCAGTCACAAACAGGGCTTTACAAACTTAAATATAAGCACAGGCAACATTAACATTTAATAGCCTAAGTGTCATAAAGGTTTCAGTCTTTGTTTATATTCATTTATTTGGACAAAGCATCTTCACCTCAGTTTATTTTACTTCTTTCTTGCAAAGTAGAGGAGAAATTTCTATACAGGTATCAAATGATCATTACCAAAATTACTCCAGTGAAATTTTTATAATGTAGGTTCACATAAAATTGAAATTGTATTTCAGTGAACTTTTAAAAAGCATTCTAATTACATCAGTTAAAGGCTTATTCAAAAATAAAGCTTGTCTACAGTCAAATAAGCAACTATGAAAAATGTAGGTTAGTATAGGTAATTCCAAATAAGTTCATAATTTACTAACTGGCACACTGCAACTCTCAGAAGATAACACTATGTCTTTACACTCAGTCACAAAGACTCTGAAAAAATAGATTTAGTCATTCTATTTAATTATAAGTTTCATTTTCTCTAATGGTATGCTCAAAGATCCTTAATAGGAAGCTTTTGTTGCAAATTGCAAAGGATACAATACACAAAAGAGCAGAATGTCTGTTCTTTGCTAGATAGAAAAGACTTCCACTTTCAGTCATGCAGGAGTCCCACACTCTTAAAATTATTTTTTAATGAAGAGAAAAATGCTGTGACATGTTTTGAAGTAGTCCATTATAGCTGCTAGATGCACCTTGTGCAGGGAAGATTGTAACCTTTGAGACACAGTGTAGGATTGACAAGGCACTTTGGAACTCAGAATTGGCATGGAGACTAAACATAGGTCCACACAAGGACAGCAATCCAGAAGAGCCCTGTTACAGGGGACTGCAACTTTACTAGATTTATTCAGACTCCTGGTGATTCATTTTTCTCAACTTCCATATACATTTCTTGTTTCCGACACATACAGTGCTGGCTCTGCATGGCTGTGTACAGATAGTTTTTACATGGCTCTGACCTCTATCCTAAATAGAGCCAGAGCTGTTTCTCCTCTGCCTCATCTAGCACATAAGAGGAAAAATCAGAGTAAGCATTTTTTTAATCACAGAGCTATTTCACAGTTATGATGAAAATATTTTTTTTCCCCACTTGTTTCAGTAGGCTAGTAACAGATTATTTTCTTAACAGAAAAAAAGAAAGTACAACAGAAAGGACCCATGGATTCATTTGCTCTCAATTTATAGCTACACACTATCCTTTCCTCAGAATGGATTGCATTGCTATAAGCTAACCCTCAAGCACAAAAATTATCACAGAGGTCTAGTTTCCATGGCTTGCACTTCTATGGAACCACTGAAGTAGCAATGTATTATCCCACAGGAAAGAGATTAAAGGCTAGTAAAACACCTCAGAAGAAAACCGATTTCTAAATAAATGCTGCTGTGATTTACCAGTAACCATTTGTTGAAAAGAAAACTCATCCTTTATTACTGTGAAAGAGAAAAATACCTTTTGAGCCTGTGTGATGCCTCTAATTTCCCAACTACTAAAACAAAAGCACTAACAAATCAAATTTCCCAACCACTAGATACAACAAAGATTAAGGAAAAGAGTTATTTATATATTGTCCTGCTCTACCTTATTCCAAAACTCATACTTTAGAGAGCTTAGAAAATTTAGTATTATAATATGAAGTATCCCATATAATACCCTTACTTTTTCCCCATATATACTCTTAAATACCCCTTTAACAATGTAGTACGAATAACATTCCTGAGATGAACCTCAGAGTTTGGTGGTTTTTTTTTTTTTTTAAAGTATTTTTGACATTTAAAATACCATTTTATTGTTCTGCACTTTCAGTGATTGAATACTTAGAAATCTTACGTCAATAGGAAACCATAGGCTACCTCCATAGGGTTGGCATTTTAGCCCAAGAGAGAAGGAAAGAAAAACCACATAGAATTCGAGGTATTCCAACTTGTTTTGATATTTACTTCTAGATTCTTTTTGTTTAAATACATAAAATTTACTTAGAACATTCTATCTTCCACACGGATTTTAAGTATAACTTTCTCTTTCATTATCTGCAGGATTTCACAAATCCTGACAACTCATCTTGTAGTTAACAACTGGATGTAGCTTATATTGTGCTTTTTGGCTTTGCTGAATTGACAGCTTTCATGCCAGCTCTGCAGGGTAGCTGGGGGCTGCAGGGAAGAGAATATAGCCAAAGAAAAATGTAGTAGAATAAGCAAAATAAGTAAAAGAATAAGGTGGGAAAGATATAAGGTTAGTGATAGTAAGAGCATGGGAGAAAGGAGAATAAGCTATTCAGTCAAATCAAGTGGCTACTAGTTTCACTTTGCTTAACAGTAGAAGACAGAACACACTTCCTGGTGCAAATGTCCATCAGTGAATTTAATGGCAGTGATAAAGCATCCTCTTCCATAGAAGTTATAAATTCCTTTCATCCCTGAAATAGCTACATTGCTATTTATATAAATGCTTTAAGTAGTAAAGTGCAAGTTTGAAAGATGCAACTTGGTATATGTTTTGATGAGGTGGGGACTGGAAAAATTGAATGCCATGAACTACAGAAGCTAATTTCAATTTCAACTAGATCCTAACTCTCACTAAAATACAAAGTGACAAAATAATTCAGTGTTGCTGTAGCAGAATGAGATTGAGGTTGAGAATGTTAAATGGCTGCAGTACCCTAGCAGTAAAATCTAAAGAAAGCTTTTTGGTAAAAGTGTCTTTTTCTTTGAAAAAGGCAGAAAGACATCTCAAAGGGGGAAAAGTTTTATTGATAAACCCTCAACAAACGTAGATGAGAGAGGAGCGGACAATGCTCCTCTTATTCAGTATTTCAGTCTTTATGGTAAGCCGCCACACACCACTGAATTGGTTTCTGTCCCTGCCTTCTGCTAAGGGAACTTTAACTGGCACCTAAGGCTGGTGTGCTGCCTGGAGCAAGACACCACAAAATAACTCATTTCAGTCTTCCCTCTTGATATCATCTTATTAGGTATAAGTAGTTGAATATTTACTAGAGAAAGAATTAGTATTCAGATATTCAATATTTGAAGAAAGCGTATATGTTTACACTTGTTTTCTTTGGTATAAATATTGGTGTACTTGATACAAAGCGAAGCAATGGGAGTTGCTGGTTGTGCCCACCCAGACACCTGAGGTGTGGTACAGGGGCCCCATCTGAGCCAGAGAACAACAAACCATTTCCAGCTCTTGCTGAAGTTCACAGGTCTGTGCTCACAACCAGATTTCTGTTTATATTTACACTGTCCATATTCACAGCATCACAGTATTGTAAGTTTTTAAAACAAAGCTTTCACAGTAAAGTCATAACAAAGTATTTAAAAAAAAATTTCAAAAAAGCTCTCACCTATTTTATTCAGATTCCACCTGCTTTCAAGTATTTCAGCATCACTGCTTATATAAAATAAGAAACAAAACATCTGCAGCAGATGTTTCTTTTGTTTTGTTTGCAAAAGTTTTGGAAATCATAGTAGACCATCACAGAACTTTGAAAAATAACATTTATTTGGTGAAAGCAGGACGAGATTGATAAGTAATTCTTAAGAGAAAATTTATTAAAAACACATTTCCTTTAGTTGCCCTCAATCTACAATAATAATTCACTTTAATGATCCTGTCTTCAATACCAATGACCGTTGAATTATTCAAGCTAGAAGATGGACATAAAGTATACATGTCAGCACATGCTTCATTCAAGATGCTGTGAAAGCAAAGTGTAAAATCTTACAGTATCAGCATTACTAAGGCATCTATACGGCTCTTTCAGTGAAGTTATGCCTATGGTCTCTATTTTATGGTCTGCGGACAGTCTCATTAACATGACTTGTGTGACTGAAGCTTATTTTAGGCTCAGCTGAGAATTTTGTAATGAACAGCGGAAAGATAGTAATAAGTACAATAAGGGAAACTCTGCAAGTGTAAGACAAAATGTTGATGCCATTCAAGTAATCTCCGAAACGTTTTTGACCTTATTTGTTAAACATCCATCTAGTTCTGTTATTATTATACTGTACCAGCAACTTAAATTTATCTCTGTCAGATTCTAAATAGCATCTGGAATGCAACTGCATGTCTCATGATGTTACCAGCAAGAGAGGAATTAATTTGATATTCTTTATTTGTCCTTTTGGGATCTCACAAGGACAAGGTGCTGGGGGTTGCAGGGGAGAGTGCCTCACTAGTTTTAAACTAAAACACCGAAATTCTCATATTAAAGTTGAAGATTAACACATAATACATAATCTTAATACAACTACATAATCACACATAGTAAACAATATTATATTTTATAGCCCCAACTCTAGATAAAATATTTATCGAAGATGGATATTTTATTCTATTTATGCCAGACAGTTTCTTTGTATAAGCAAAGCCATGGAAAGGAAGAAAACCTGTTTAGCTTCAAGGAACCCAGTGGATCATCACACCCTTAGTCATCTTTGATTTTAGTTGATACACTTCCATTTTTCTCTCAATGTTTCCAAAACCCAGCATATAATAAATGACTCTCTTGGCATGGATTTGGATTTTTTCCATTTTTTCTCCCCCACCTCTGACACAATTACAGGAAGTCTTTCTATGATATAGATCGCAAGCAATATCATCCTGGCTGCTCTAGTCAAATCCTAACCACACAGACAGAGAACAGATTCAGAAAGTCTTTAGATGAAGAAAAAGCATCAGAACACATCTATGAATCAAAAGAGAGGCCAGTGGAACAGGGTATGACAAAGATGCATCCAATGATTAGTTAATAAGACAACCAGCAACTGTACAAGAATGAATACCGGATCAAAAAAAAACCAAACTATCTGGTGAAAGAGGTATGTCATTACACAGCTTATGTCATGGAACCGAGACACACACACAAAAAAGTTTTTGGCCTGAATTCTAATCCTACTTGATGAGAGTACCAACACAACTTTAACTGTTCTTATTACCAGTGGTGGTTTCAGTTTTGCAGAAACCTGGAGGAGGCAACTTAAGATCTAGCACAAGCTAAGCAAGAAGATTCGGCGACGTTTCACTATAACACGTACAGAACCTCAGACAAAAAGCTCTGAAGTTAACCTTGTTAATGAAGTGTGCTCCATCGTTCAGGAACAATGCAAGAGACTTAATGGCACAGACCTAAGGGTCCGATAATCTCACAGCTCAGTGTGGAATATACCTATCTTCCAGATCATCATGACTATATTGTTTAAGACAGCCTCTACAATATCAATGGCCTCGACTGCCAATATACCAAAGCCCTTAACTTGCATCTGTAACTATATACATATCTGATGTAGTAACATATAGAGCAGAAAGATTAGATTTGCTATCTGAATCTTCTGTAGCCCTGTTTTCAAACCACGGAAAGCACTTTTCAAGTGTGATTAGCTATCTACCTACGTTTATCTCAGAAAAGAGAAGAAAAAGACCTTTTTCCCTACTACCTTAAAGAGAACTGCAGTTAAGGGAGTCTTAGGCAGAAAACTGAAAAGGAACAATGATTCTGTGGAGCACTGGATTACTTAAATGGTTATTTTAGTAATGCTAAGCTGACAAACCCACAGTAACAGTTGTATCAGGTATTACATTTACTAATTGTCCGTTTAAGCAAGAGCCCAGCTCCTGTAGAAAACAGCCTAAAGACTTCACAGACACCTAGTATTCAGACAAATTACATAAATTCTCCTTCTGGTAAAGACAATACTTTTAGCCAGCAGTACTGAATGTAACGCTGGAAGCTTTGTAAGTCTTCTCTGCCCTTTCTTATCCCTCACACTAATTAATCTCAGTGGGATTTTATAAAGTAGTGAGAATAGTAACTGTAAGATAACACTCAACAATCAGACATTTCTAAATAGATTCAAGTTACTTCCCCAGCCACTGCAATTTCAGAAATCCCAATCTCATTAAGAAACCATTAATGCAAAACAATGACATCAGGATGTCACACCACGGTAACCAAGCCTCTTTAGAGCCATAGGGTGACTTCATGTAATAGGGCAAGCAGGTGCTGAATGGTTTGGGGTTGTTTTTTCGTGGTTTGTTTTTGTTTTTTGTTTTTTTTTTTTCAAAGCAGGGCTAGCGGGAGAGAGATAGAGTATTACATTTGTACTACTGCATGACTGCAGAATAGCAGAGGAAGATACTTATGCAGTTATGCTTAACTTCAGGATAGGACAGAACTATTGTAGATTACGAAGATAGATATGCGCATGATTTATTCTGGGATTTTTGTCTTCCTTCCCCTCCCCCATTATATTAATTTTGTTCATCTTAGTTCTAGGTCTTGCAAGATCTAATTTTTATAGATGTGCAAAAAACTTAAATAAGCAATTATACAGAACTTTCAGGAGTGATGATGATGGACAGGCACATAATTGCAGTAGGGTTTGGTTTTAACTGACAATTTTCAATTTATTTTTTTACAAAACATTTCCTTGTAATTACTGTCATTAGAGCCATTA
>NW_009649570.1:545167-618780 GCF_000708025.1 Charadrius vociferus
AGGGAAAGAAGTAATTAGGCAACCACTTTCATTATTTACATCATAGGACAAACACCAATACATAAGCCCAAATATACAATTTTAATATTTATACAAGGAGAAATATTAAATTTCCTTCCAGCTGTTTTAAAGCTTACTAAATCAAATATATTATCTTTTGATTGAAATCATTACTATCAAATTAAGACACTTTTTGCAGCATTCTTGTTACTTCAGAACAGATATTGGCTCATGCAAATTCAGCCCCATAAAAATGGCAGAATAACACCTATAGCAGTAAAGAATAACGGGGAAAAAACAATCTAAAAGAAGTTAGCGCAAGAAGACCAGAAACATAGGGGTTAGATCTTGATGGATTGCATATAATCACTTTTTCCAGTCTACTCATCTCCCATTTTGACATTGGAGAACACTGTATATGCAAATAATACATAAACACAGAGAGAGGGAGTCTCAGGAGCCTGTAAATAACAGTGGACAGAAGACTACAGTGGAGCTGTCCTCAATTTCACTAACATTTTAAATTGAATTTTAAATTATCAGTTTAGAGGTTCAGATGTGGCTATAATAAAAGTTAATTAATGTTTTTTGATCTTGATACAGGTTTATGATAATTCAGTATCTCTGCATGGATTAACAAATAAATATTGGCTAAAACTGGATGTAATATCTATTGACAAAACACTGCAAAGTCAGTTTTAAACAATGAAACCATAAAACTTCCAATAGGTTTAAATAAAAGGTCAAAATAGGCACTGCTTTTAAATCTTAACAGTATATGACACGATTATGACTTCATTTCAAGCCAAAGTGTCCATTTAAGTCACTGACAAATGTTTGCCAACAGACTAAAGTGTTAAGCAATACCTACTATTTATGTACATTTGTAACTGCACTATAGCCCTTTGGAATACCACATAGAGACAAATATATATATTTAAATCAGAGCTGGGAAAATACTGCAAGACTGAGCACTTTACTGCACCAACTCTACTAGGTAGCTTTGCCAATGCTGACAGAATTGATGGCGCCTATCCAAAACCTAAGCAACAATTCTGTTTCTTTTGTGAAACCAAAAAGGTGAATTCCAAAATTTGAAGTAGTAAATATCTGTGAAGCTCCAGATTTATGCTTAAATGTCTTCTCTGTCCTTTCAATATCATTGGGTTTGAAATTGAAAAGTAAGGTTGCCGTCATTTAAGAGGAATATCAGACGTTGTATTGAAACACCAGCCTCCAACTCAATTTACTGCAATTTACTACTTGTAACATAAGTCTAGTAGAAAGATAGCAATGCTTTTCAGCTGCTTTTTTCACTGGTTAAAAACTGACTTCTATATGTTTTATTAAAAGGAAAGAAACAAGTACTAACCACTTCAGGCTCTTGATCTGCACACACCCACGTCTATATTCATATAATTATACTGTAAGCCTACTATATTTTTGCAGCATTTTTGTTTATATAGAATCCAAGTCTCCTCTGACTCAGGTTTGTAGTTGCAATGAGAAAATGCTCGTATTATAGGTCTTTACAGTAAGACAAAGATTCCTCTCCCGTGCTTCATATCACAAATCTCTTATGCTATACAGATCTCTCAGTGTCTTACCTACTTCGATTATAATGTCAGAGTCTAATTTTGTTAGGTCTTGTTATTTTTTTAGTGTCATATTTAAATTGGGAGCTGCTTGTAGTTACCCCAGACTGGAATTGCTAAGTGACAATAATCTGTTTGCTTTCTTTATGAGAAAGAGAGAATGGCTGGCTGGGCTGTTTTGCCATTACAGAGCTTTGCAAGTTTTTCATGTTTCAAACTTCATCCCCATGTTATTACAGACAAGATAAAACAAAACTGATTTAAACATATAACACATTATAAATGTATAGTTCTCTGTCCTGACAGCCCTATTATTCCAAGTGATATAACATCAATAAAATCACGTAAAAATAGAATTATACAAGCTTTACAGTGAAAGAAGCTCTAAAACTAAAACCAGTCCTATGTCCTTAAGCTTAAGTATCTCAACTAGAATGAAAGAAAAGAAAAAGCAGCATCTGTTTGGATATTTGTTTATCCCATCTTACTTGTGTGTTTAAAGGAAGGAAATTGTGAAGTGACTTCTTAAACAGGGTTTGAAACTGTATTTTCACATTGTTTTTTCTGCATTACAGTGCAAGTTATGAGCATATATGACACTTTTGTATTGCATGAGATTGATATTTGGAAAAAAGATATAGATGACTGAGTTTTAAAATAAGCCAACAGTGGCCAATGGATTTGAGAAGTAACAAATATATGCACAGTAAGCATATATTGAGTGTCATACCAACATTAGCTCAAAGGAAATAACTCAAAGGCTAATTGATTAAAACTTATGTTAATGGCAGTGAAATTTTTGTTTAAGATCTAGAAAAATAACACATTGTGGCAAGTTTGACAGGAACCCTATTTCTACCACAGAGTAATTTCTGAGTGTAATGAAATTTTCCATTAGCATTCCAAAGCTTCACTAAAACAGTAGAATTTACTGACTCCCTTCAGAAGCAGCTGATGTGGGAGTAAAGGATCTAGTACTATCCTTTGAAACTAAAATGAAAGAGTTTTGCAAAGACTGATTAAGTTTCTGGGGCAATTATTTCCAAGGTTGGGTTTCCCTTGCCCCCCACTATTCTATCTGCCTTTATCACTTAATTCCTATGGACAATGAATGGCTATTTTAGTTCACAAATGCAAAACCCAAGTTATGCATGACAAGCCAATGACAACATTCTTACATTAACTGTTACAAAGCACCATTAATAGGTAAGCAAATGAATGTAAATCTTAAGTAAAAAACAGAATTGATTTTTAAATAGCCAGTAAAGCCAAATCAAAATTTCCTGATTGAATCCCTTTCCTTAAAATCACTTCCAAAAAAACCACAGCAGTACTAGTCCAAAGATCACAGATTTTTGTATATCACAATCTTAAAACTAAGCACGTTCAGCTGTCTGGTTGAGGACAGACCAACAGGTCTGCAACCTGCAATATTGTTGTGGTTGCTGCTGTGGACTGATTAGAAAGAAGATGCAGATGAGGCCTTCAGGTAAGTGGAAGAAACCTCACATTTGCAGGCCCTAGTCCTCAAGGGGGACTTTAACCACCTGAATACCTGCTGGAGGGACAACACAGCAGGGCACAAGCATTCCCTGGAGGGCTCAGTAGCGACTTCCTCATGAGTGCACGTGCACAATGAGCCTAACACCGGCATGGAGGTTGTCCTAGTTTCAGCTGGCACAGAGTTAATTTCCTTTCTAGTGGCTGCTGTGTTTGAGATTTAGTAGCAAAAGAATGTCAATAATGCATATTGGTTTAGTTGTTGCCAGGTGATGTTTATATTAGTCAAGGACATTTTTTTTCAGCTTCCTATAGAAGCTGAGAGGGAGCATAGACAGGACAAGCTGGCCAATGGAATATTCTATACCACAGAAGTCATGCTCAATATCTAAGTGTGGGTTGGACAAGGGACAGGGATCCACAATCATTGCTCGACATAAGCTGGGCAACCTATCACCACATAGTGAGAGTAACACATGTATTATTCGTTTTGTATATACTTTTACCATTATTATTGTTATTTTCCTCTTCCGTTACTGTTCTATTAAGCTGTCTTTATCTCAACTCATGAGTTGTGGGGTTTTTTTCCCCCTGTTCCCTCCTTTTCTACCTCTTCTTCTGAACCTTCTGGGAGGAAGGGGGAGGAGTGAGCAAGCAGCTGCATGGTCCTAGTTGCCAGCTGCAGTTAAACCACAACAAGAGCCAATAAAGAAGATAGAACCAGACTAAACTCCGTGTCCAGTGAAGGGACAAGATTCAATGGATACAGCTGAAATAAGTGAAATTCCATCTGATCATAAAACAAGTGAAACACCCTTTTTAATTGCAAGGGTGGTCAAGTATTAGACCAGATTGCTAGTCCCTATCCTTGGAGTTATTCAAAACCTGACTGACACAGCCCTGATCAACCTGCATTAGTGGACCCTCTTGGAGCTGGAGGATTGAATTAGATAATCTCCAGAGGCCCCTTCCAACCTCAGTGATTCTGTGATCAATCCAATTGCTTTTCTCCTGGTTGATTTAATGGACAGCTATCTTTCAATGATTAGAGTTTATGTATAATTATGAGCCCAGGGAATATATTCCCCAGACCTAGTGTTTCCACTATAGATATTAATTATATAATTATCTATATTGTACAAACTTAGTGATTCTCATAGCAATTTAGAATGAACTTTCTTCACTTACTAATTTTCTTCTTAATCTCAGTAACGGTTAACATTGAGCAATGCATAGAATAAAAGATAAATGGTTTTATTAATTCATACTGACTGAGCTCTTTATAATGACAACAGCTGAGGAAAGCTGACAAGCTTTCAATTTATAAACACAGGCTGCCTACAGGCATCTCATTCCTCCAGACACAGTATGACATCACTTGCAATTGCACCATGTTAATAACACACATTACTCTCAGCCTCATTTCTCTCAAGATAGATTGTTAGAAGTAGATCTGCTTTTAATATATCTATGTATTATTCTTAATTTGTCAGTCCCCAGCACCTATGGTTATTACCCGATCACCTGAAGGGGCCTTAACAGTATGATAGGCAACGCTGAGTTCAGGTGCCACAAAAATTGCTAGAAAGGCAAGCTTAATTGCACCCTGACCCATCAACATAAATAGACAGATGTGTAGCCACAGTAAATGTGTCTAAGCACCGAACTTGACTGGAAGCTGTTAACTGGAAGTTAACAGTTAACTTGAGCTTCAGAAATCTTTAGAGCTAATGGAAGGGCCACAACTGGTCTTCAATTACAGCAAAAAGGCCCAAGATGAACAAACGGCAATTTTTTTTTGCATATTTTTTTTAAACTCATGCAGCCATTGAGAACCTGCAAATTATGACTGCTCTTTGCAGTACATTTTAATGAGTTCTTTGATTTGTTCTCAACTCACCCAAGAGCTGCAGAAAGAAAACCAGAATTCAGGATCAGATCCACCACACTTTCACTAATTCAGTTAATACATTCATTTCAATGGTATGATCACTGAAGTCTATAATTGTCTATATTTGCAGAGAAGTATGCATGTTGATTTGCCCCCAGAGAGTTAGGTAGGATAGTTTCCTCCATAGGTAAGATGCTTTAGGGGTACTCTCCAATATTCCTGTAAAAATAAGAGATAAAAATTGCCTGTTCTATATCTTGCAAGTAAAAGCTATATTCTGAAATGCCAACTGGTAGGTGGAAGCTTTTGTTAGCCATTGAGAAATACTTGATAACTCACAAGTGAAGAAAAATACATGAGTATGTTTAAATCTTTCCTGAAACAAGTTATTGCACAATTCACAAAAAGAGTTGAAAGATGGAATCTGATTCCTACTCAATAAATGAAAACGCAGACCTACTTCCCCTAAAATGTAAAGACAAGTCCAATAATACTTAACTTCCCTGATGCTTTTCTGTCTCCTATTGAAATACATGAAGTTCAATGAAAGCTTACAAGAATTTTCAGATGGGAAGATTCAGTGCTAAAGTGAGAAAATGCTGGCCTCAGAATTACATGTGAGCTTTGTCAACAGACCCAGGATTTTGCTTAATTGATTTTCACAAATATATTACTTTTCAGTCACAAGATTCAAGACCATGTTCATTAACAAATACAGAAAATAGTTTTATAGACAAATGGAAACCATTAATTAGTGAATAGATTTGAATTAGTCCTTCACATAGCAATATCTTTTAATTCATGGAATGAAGGAGTAGTCAATCAGCATTGATGGACTAGGAGTTATCTACATTTCAAATGAAGCCATGTGAAAATGAGCCTAAAAATCACCGAATTTTTTTCCTAGAGGCACAATGAGGAGTTCAACACTTGTGTCTAACTTTCCTATCAGCAAACTGATTCTGAAAAATCCAGCAGGGGCTACATGACCTTGATAAGCACATCCAGTCACTAGCAGAACAGAAGGTGGATGCAAAGCTAACTCAGTTCACACTACACTTGCTTTAACTCGCTTCAGCAGGTGGTAGACAGGTTGGCTGGCAAAAGAAAGGAACCTGGAAATTGTATTCATCTTATGGAACACACGGGTGTGATCGAGCACAGCATGTTACAACAATGCCAATACAGATTGACAGCAGCTCACTATTACTCTGTCTTCCACACAATGAGGAGAAAGGGCAGAAAACCAAGGCTCAGTGTTTATCAAAAAAGTGGCAAAACATATGCATCTCTTTTTCTTAATAAATGTTACTGAAGTCACAATTAAGTTGCAATGGAAAAAGTTTCAGCTGTCACGACAAATATTATTCAAGCAATTTTGATTTAAAGATTTTGGAATAATAATCTTAACATCTCTAGATATTACCAATGTACTTGAGAAACACTAAGAAAGAAAACTGAAAATTTATATACAATAAGCTGTCATGTACTGGACAATCTGTTTTGCTAGTTTTTGGAGCAGCCCAGCTAGACCTGAACATTAACAAATTGTAAGGAAATCCACACAAGTATTTTTAATCTGACATATTTTAATCTACATGCCCATCAAATCCTCCCTTTACATAGTATTCCAAATCTAAAGAGAAAGAACATAATATTTTTTTTTTTAAAAATGCTTGCTTATAGTTCTTTGAAAATAGAAAGTAAAACAACATTCTGCAAGGTAGCATACACAATTTCCCTACTTCCAGTCATGACCATCTAAATTTTAAATACTACTTACTTTCTTGCAAATTTTTCAAACATCAAATGTTACAAGGTGAACATTGTCATCCAGCTCTTTTTTGAATAGCTTATTTTTAAATACGAATTATTTTGCATTTAGGCACAGCATGTGGATAGATAATGCAGCACAGTTTATGGACGGATTTCTATAGATTGTATCCTAACTGACTCTGATATGTCTTCTGTGAAAGTCATAACACCGGGTGTGTTTGACAGTGCAATTAAATGGAGAAGCCATTGCCACTAATCATCTCTCCCATCAGACAACCTGATCCTACTAATAAAGTCAACTAAATACTCTCTGGTACCATATTTCAGGAAGAGAAGTGCACATCTGTTGTTAACTAGAACAATACTATATTCGTGAGCTGAATCATAGTGCTAACACAGAATGAAACCCCATCCTTCTGCTGTAATATTTTACCAGGTTACAAGAAGACCAATGCAGTCAATAGTCATGCATGGAAGTTATAAAGGCTATAATTATTTTTTTCTTCCTGGTTATAAATCTTCTAGTTTTGAATAATAAAATACTACACCTATCAAATGGGATCCTATTTTGTCAAATCAAGAACTTCAGAGAATCAGAGCTATACAAATTAAAGATATACTTAAGACAAGAATCATAAGTTAAAGATACAAAATCTCCACCAGAAACTCAAACATTCTTCCAACTTGTCCGATCTTGCCCAGTTTCAAAAGCCATTTAATAGAATTTTGCAGTCAATGGTATTTGTCCAAGCTATCCTGTAGACAAAACTATGCTGTATATAGTATTTCTTCTACACTTCTTCCCAGGCCAAAATAAGGCATCACACATCATTTATATTGTTCTCCTGAGTACCCTTACGCTGTCTTCACCAATATAAAACAAATGAAAATAAAGCTACATCAAAATCTATGCTTCATCCACAGAATTAATAGAAAGACTTTACCTTTTTTTTTTTTTTTGGTGGTGGTGGGGAATTTTTTTTCATTATACCTACTGTTGGGGACAATCTTTGTCATACAAATTTATGGGCACATTAGTCATAATCATTCTACTTTGTATTTTATCTCTGCAGGAACAGTATTATAAGCTGTTCCAATCATCTGGGTGCATTAAAAGTGTTATGCCTTCACCACATCTTATTTGCCTATGAATAATTTTCAGGAAGAAAGCCACAGGCTCCTTTCTAGCAGAATATTAACATTTAATGTTTGTTTGGACTCATGACCTGCATGTTTATTTTAAAGTGAGATTATGACATTAATACTCGTGAAGAACTCCCCATTGATGTCAGTAAGGACTGCTTAAACATGACTGACATAACATTGTGAGTCATAGTTTTACCTTAGTCTCCTTTTTGTGCAAGGCATTCACTGAAAGACTATAATAGTTGCTGCTTGCTTACCATTAGCTCTGAAAAGAATACTTTCTAAAGCTGAAAGCAAATTGTCTCCATCCATACTATTTGCACAAGCATCACCCTCTCTCGGCTAATATATCGGTAATAGTATCCTAAAAGTGTTCTTTCATTTCAGTCAAAATGAATGAGGAGCAAAGACCTGCTGTTTATTAGACTTTAAACTAGCTTCTTTTGCCTGAAGTACATAACTACATGAGCTGTTCGAGATGGCAGATCTGAGTTAGCAATCTTTTAAAGGGGACCAGGTGTTAGAACAGGAGCAAGTCCCATTCTTCCACTAACACAGTTGTTGGTAGAGTACATGTGCGCACAGGGCAAGTAGATTTAGCCTACAAAATGAGTATGCAGCCAGGTAAAATACTGTGATAAATATATGCAGCAGCACGCAACTCCAGAGGGACAACAGCCGTCAATGTATTCAAGACAGCAAAACATTTACATGCTAAGATGTTTTAATGGTATTAAGCATTTCCAGGAAACGGAATTTGAATTATAAGCACATAGGATGAAATTGCCAAACCTACTGATAAACCATTTCAGTACTTTTGGAGGGAGGAAGTCTGGCAGTTCAATTGTAGATGGTTAAGTCTAAATCTATTTAAATTCAAATATATTTTGCAAATATTAACTGCATTTCTTTTTCATGGGCAATCGCACAAAGGTGATTTTTTGCTGAAAACCATCTTCATGTAAAATACATAAAGATAGAATGCACATTCACATATAATATAAACTTTGTAAATGTTGAGTAAGTTAGGCATAAGTAGTCCCATAACATAATTTTTGACACGCAAGATTGTTTTTTTTTCCTTTGAAATAGTACTACAGCATTAGCTAAGTAGAACATTTCAGCTGAAAAAGTGAGACTTAAAAATAAATTCAGTCATCAGCCAAATGCATTTTGGCTAATATTGCCTTCCAAAGATTTAGCAAGCATTGCCTGTTCCGGTCATAAAGATTAAAGCGTTTAACTTCATTAAGGTAAAGTTACAACTGTTTGCAAACTGACAGTAATTATGGACCTGTCAAACCAAACTGACTTTAATAGAAATGAACTATTCAGCCATTCTAATCCTAATTTTGCTAGACAAGTACAACGTATCACAAAACACAGCATCAGTAAACCTATGACCACAGAAAAACAGCTTAATACATTAGGGCAATTGAAAACAATTCCATTAGAACTTCAAATAATAGCTGAAGTGCAAATCTGGAACAGCATACTTGAGAAGTAAAATATGGGTGATGTGCTATGCATCACTATTCATTTCTTTTTTTTCATATATGTCCATGCTGAGTAAAATGACTATTTGGTAAAATTACTGTATTGGAACAATAAATAACAGCAACGTAACAGCACCAAATGTCATTCTAATTTGTCACATTCATAAAAGCCAAGTTTTCTACAAAGTTACTGTAAAAATTTAAAAGCTATCAGGTACAGGCAATGGAAAAATATTTGTTTTCATAAGGAATGAATTTAATGCTTATTTTCTTTTCTTTTAAGGAGAACGTTAGTATTAGATCAGTGACAGTTCCATTTAAGAAAATAAACTTGTTCCTTAGAGGTACATTTCTAGTCTTTTAGCAGAAGCTACTATCCTGATTAATATTGCATGAAAATTTCCATTATCAGCTCAAGCTGACTGAAAAAATAAATGCCTTCATCTCTGTTTTCAAGCTCAGTGTGCTCCCCTTGTCTTCCTATAATCACCTTCTCCGTAATCAAAAGATTTCAGTGTTTGTCTTTTACAGAACCCACACAGAAGCAGACCAATGCATATAAACATGAAGCTATTTTCCAATTCTTTCATTGTAGGATAACGCAGCAACTGAATGCAACAATGTAGTTGGGACCTTTCAGAACAACTGTCTAAACTCCCCAGTTTCCATAGTTGCTCTGCATGAAGCTGTACAAAGATGTTTGCTTAGGCTCGACCCCTATGCATGGAAGAGACCCAGTATCCCCTGCCATGGGTAATAGGACTGAGTTTTGCAACATCATTGTAGCTTGCTTTATGTATACTTTTTTCCTACTTTTTGCTAATCAATTTAGTATACCGACATCTTTCTTTCTCAAATTTTATTAAATTTCTTAGATAACAGGTTGTATTGATGAACAATACCTGTAATTTTTTGAAAACTAACTTATTTAACTCCGAGCTCAGTTCAAGTTGCAAAATACATCTTCAAAGACATTCCCTATATTGTGGAAAGACATGAAGTCCCTCATAGGAGTAAGGTCTAAATCTTTTGGCTTATCCTTATACAGGTGAATTGAGTTTAACAAAATCCCATGTGAAAGTACAGCTATTTGCACTGCTGATACAAAATTGTTTTCTACAGAACAATCTACAGCAGTTATGTGAATTAGAATTTATATTAATTCATCTTAATGCATATCATTTACATCAAATAAGCCCTGTCTTTTTTTTGCACTGTTCCCAGAAATGGGAGAGAACAGGATAATCAGTCTTGAGCCAATAGTGGTGAAATTAATATCTTCCTTACACATAAAAATATATTTCTTAATAGCTTTTATTCCACAGTGATATAAAATATTTAATTTTGACTGCACTTTTCAGTTTTATTGCATCGAACTTACCAATGCCCTAAAATGTCATTTTTGCAGTGAAAAACAACCTTTGTACAGGTAAGAAAAATCTAGCAACACACCTATGCTGTTTGCTGCTATCCATCTTTTCGTCTTTGACCATGTAAATTGTGATGCTGTTGCTTTCATTTAGTTTGCTTTAAGCCTGTTTCTAAAGATAATTTTACTTTTCTGTACTTGAGTGAAGACAGATCACATTAATTGCAAATCATGAACCGATACTCTTGTATGTGGTAAACTTATCAAAGGAACATTGTTCCCTTAAATTTGTAAGCACTGAACACACACATGCTTGCAGTCTTCATATAACAACATGCCAGGTATTTTACATGCAGCAAATAGCAGAACACCTGTCTGGTTATTATATTTAGTGCTCTTTGATATATATATATATTTTTTTTTTTTTTTTTTAATTAGGCCTAAGCCCTCCTACCGAAAAAGTGTCTATTTCTACTGTCTCTCATGGCTTCAGTTTTGGATATGCCATGCAGCTGCAGGATTTTCTGACAGTGACTGCTGGAAGTGATGAGCACCTCTGAGTTAGACCACGTGCCTATTACTTTTCTGTTGTTTTTGGTACTGTAGGGTGTTTTTATGGCTTTCATCTTTGCACAGCTCATCTCTTCATAGTTTAATGATGCATTTCCTGTATTTCTCATGAGAGTTAAGGTTCATAGTCATCTATTCCCATTTTGTCTTCAAATCTCCATTTGACTACAGGTTCTTCATTATAGATTTTTCTACATTCATACAAAATACTACTACAGCTTCTATAGAAAATACTTTAATGTATAGCAGCAGTTGAACTAGAGGCAGTTCAACACAACCTGGTCCAACCAAATGAAAATCCTAGTCAGTTCTGCAGCCAACTGGTAGAAACTGACCCCTTGCAAGCTCAGGTCCCAGGACTGTCTCCCTCCACATTGGGAGAACAACTAAGAGCTCCCTGAAGGGGAGCTGCACCAGCTCTGCCACTCCAAATGACTTAAGCCCTATTGGTACTGCACCTCCTGGCCAAAGAAAATTCACTAAATTCCTCTTTCACGCTTTCCAGGCAGCTTTGAGAGGCCAAATAAATTTGTAAAGATTTGAGAACTGGGGCAATGCTGATATGAAGAGACAGGGAGGAAAGGGCAAGTACAAGCAGCAACAGACAAAGGTTCATCAAAACCACAGGACTTCACCATTCTCAGTTCATGCTCAAACTGCTTCTGCACTTGCTGTGAAAACCACAGGGTCTGTCTAGAAGCTAAGCTCCTGCCTTGAAGCCATTGAAGATGTTTATGCATAGCCCCTCTATCCTTTCCTCAGTAGAAATGCAGTAACCAATATTAGTCCATTTCAGTACAAAGCAATGAGTTACACAAGTGCTGAAAGAGCTCCAATTTTGAGTATTCAAAGTTTTACAACAAAGTTGTTGCACTTCAGCCATTATGAACACAGGTAGAGAAATCAATGCTTCTTTATGTGCCAAGGACCTCATTAAGAGATAAAAGGAGAAAGCATTATAAAATGGCATAAGAGGTTTAAAGACTGAGGAATCATACAGATGAAGACCAAAAGGGATTTATTGTGACATGAAACAAGCCACTTTGAACAGGGACATTCTGGTCACATCATGTCCTGAAAACATCAAATTGAATGCGAGTGAGAAGAGAGAAGATGACAGCAGCATTTTCTGAGTTTAAATACAGTTTTTCCACATGAAGAGAAACTAAGCTAGGAATAAAATGAAGTCATGGTTGAAAGAGGTCATTTGTAAAGCAAGATTACTGGTAGTGCATTTAGAGTTGTTTATTTAGTAAAAACCTGAAATACGCAAAATTTTAAGGAACAAGTTCAATATATCTGAATACACCTGAAGTAATATTTTTATTAATATTTCAACAATAGATGTTGAAGCATAAAATAATTATGACAGACCCAGGTACTTTTCTGAGTCTCTGTACTTGTTCCAAGTCTTTGTTATTAAGATCTACAACACGATATTGCTGCAGTGCTGAAAAGGTAGGGTTTAAAAATGATGCAAAGATAGTGATTCTAAAGCAAGATTTCAGTCAGGATGAGGATGACAGTTTGATCAGACAAAACTTTCCAGTGTAATGGAAATGAGTCCAGAATGACTACGAATTTACATGCAGACTATGTCATAAAAACATTATTACCTCAGACAAGTTTTTCCTGGAAATGACTACGAATTTACATGCAGACTCTATGTCATAAAAACATTATTATTACCTCAGACAAGTTTTTCCTGGCCTATTTAGGCCAACTTGAGAGTTGCTATGCTAGCAATGAGGCACAGAACAGCTGCATCAGAAGAGTTGTTTCACAAGAATAACTGTGAAGATGTTAGATAGCATTAACAAAAAAGACAATAAAATGCCTCTCAGTAGAGTGGTTAAGTTAACCAGCAATCAAATTATTTAAGTATCAATCAGCAAGTGACCTAGGTATCCTATAAACAATAATTACTTGTATTAACTCAACCTTTTCAGTAACTTAACAAAATAAAACATTGTAAGGTACTTTGAAGCAGTGCTGATGTACTTTATTTTGCAAAATGTTCCTTACTATGTTATTCAGTTTTTAAAAAGGAATAGAATGCTTATTGAAGCCAGCAAGCAGAAATTTAAAGCTACCCAGAACACTGTCCTAACACTACAGAAGAAATACATAAGATGTAGGAGGTTTCCTTTGCCCATAGCTAAAGAAAAAACACCCTTGACTTTTTTCATCCTATTTGTGCATTTGAAGACATTACTAGCTCCACACTTCTTTGGGATGGAAAAGCTGAGTAACTGATAAGAATTAGATTCACTTCATATTCTTGACACTTCTTCAGTATCTAAGAGCATGTAGTGAATTAATTATATCATTAAAGCTCATGGAATAATCAATATTAGAGTGACAAAGCAGCAGATCACATATAAGCCAGCCAAATTGTCCTGTGTTTTTAGAGATATCTTTTGATAATGAAAGTGAAACTTCTAAACTATAAATTGTCCTCAGAAGCTGAACAGGAGGCTATATGATAGAATATAGAATCCAAAGAGATTAAGCTAACAGCTTTTTACTATATAAAACAAGCTACACAATCATTAAGTTTGACAGTTGTTGCAGAAAAAGAAAGTACCTAGGAAATGGCCTGGAATCTGAGGAGGAAGGACAAAATTAGGACAGGAAAAGGAGAGAAAAAAAAGTACATGAAGTGTCTTTCACTCAAAATCTAAAGTACTTCCTCCCTTACACTATTTTCAGAAGGGGCAAAGCTTAGAATATTAACATCACAAAGTGAGTAATTATGTATTCTACATCTAGACAAAGTGCCCGATCTTAACAGCACTTGTGCTGATTAACTTGTATGTATAATTGAAACCGAGTGTCAGTAGTCTTCAGTCAGTGTCAATAAAATAGGTAAGGGAAAACTGCAGGCAATTGAGTTAATTCATCTTAGAATCAGATGTGATCATAGGCAATCCAAACTGAATAACTTTTCAGTTCTATTTTATGCTAGTTTTTATGAAAGTAAATGGAAAAGTAATAGACATGAATTAAACACTTTCATTTTGCAGTACTAAGCATTCACCCATCACCCATGAAGCTCATTCCTCATCCCATGGGCTTCAAATGCAGCAGTGTCTGCTTAATAAGTGAGTGCTAATTATTCAAAATTATGAAGAAATGTAGTACTCAGCATGTACTCCCCTCCTTCCCGTGTATTCAGACTGTATAACAGTCTTATACAGAATATAAAAGGAGGCAATAACACATACGTAAACTTAACAGAGGAAACAATAGTGTTAGCAGCTGTATCTGTAGGACTAATTACTTTGTTTTTTCTTTGAGAAATACAGTCTGAGCTGTAAAAATACCCTGAGAAGTGGTGTTTTACAAAAGTCAATAGAATTATTGCAGTTCATTCAAGTAAAATACTTTTAACTTTTCCATTAAAGATGCAAATATACATATCTCTTCCTCTTAGACAATTTTCATATGGAATCAAAAAATGAACATTTGGAATTATCAACTGTTATAGTCTTACATTATTTCTTCGCATTACTTAAAACCAAGTTTCATTACTGTGACCTAATAAGACAGTACAATCTGGTAAATATCACAATATCCCCACCACCACCATTACCCCCCAGCATGCTATGCGTAGCAAAATGAGATACTGAAAAGATGAGAAAGTGTTTTTATTAGTTTAGTATCTATTTTTTAAAATAATAAAATGCTTTCCCAATTACTTTAACATAGTACAGGCTGCTAAGATATCACACCCAATTAAAATAAATTCATAGCAGCAAAAAAAGTCCAGAATTTTGCAAAGTGAAATGCATTAGCACATTTTCACAATCTTACAGTATTTCTGATTTAAAGTTTTAGATTGAAGAAACCAGTTTCTGTATTGAATAACATTTTCAAACACTCTAAGATAAACAGGACAGTAATTTAACCATCATTATTGGATACAAGTAAATGCATGACTTGGTTTGAACTCAAAATTACTTTGTGTTTGAAACCATCTCCCAGATACCCATCATCAGCAATTTTGTTTGCTGTTTTCTATATTGTCACTGATGACATGTATTTCTGTTACCACAATAGTAAAGGAACTGAAAACCAAAAGTTTAGAAAACTAAAATTTTAGATTTTTAGTTTGTTGGTTATTTTCACTTGGAGGGAAAGTTGTGCAAGTTAAGCTTTCTGCAACATTAAATAAATTTCAAAATTATCACAGAAAGTAGTAGGTTTTGGTCTGCACATTTTTCTATTCATCACATCCAAGAAGAATTAATTGCTTTACTACAATGCCTAGCAAAGATCAGTATGGAGATTAAAACACCCCAACACACATTAGACTGCAGGTGGAATAACGCTATCACACAGAAGAAAAAAATGGTATCATTTCATTGTAGCATTAGAGTTAACACTGAGTACAAACTGTGGCCAACTTGCTACACACATCCATCTCCTACATAACCTCCTTTTTTCCTGGGACCCTTTTCTATGTCTTGAGCTTGCCTTTCACCACAGCTAATGAAGCAAAAACATTCCTCTATCTGCACTGGAGTGATTTTGTTGACATTAGCCACTAACTCAGTCCTCCTAGGACAGCACCATCATTAATTCCACTCTAATTGCATCTTCTAAACTAAAAAATACTGCAATATTTGGTGGGTACTTTTGGATGTACTTTCAAACCACTGCAGTTCATGATTTATAGGCATGTTTGAAATGAAAATTTTTAATAAAAGCTTTAGAAAACATTCAATTTAATATTGCAGTATCCCAGAGGGGATCATGAATTTTGGAAAGAAATGGTTCTGTAAGTTGGAAAACCCATGTGTTTGAGTGTATCCTGATGGTATTTTGAGGGGGCAGAAGGTAGAACAATGAAAAAAAAGTAGTAATATAAAAAAGTAATTGATAAGGGCAGAACAAAAGTCCGAGCATTAAGAACTGGTCTAAGGACTCATTACAATCCAAACTATGGTGCTTCCTGCCCCAGATAAAACCATGTAAAAGCAGTTGTTTTTAAAAATAAACCAGAAGGCCTCTAATATGCACATTAAATATAACGAATTAAGTCAGAGAAAGTCAATATTGTTTAGCTGTGAAATTAAATTCTTATGGGATTTTCAGATACAATGGTAGTGTATGATAACTTCAATTTAATCTTAACATAATCTGTAAAAGTGTTAATAATCAATTGCTAAGAATCAACATATAATAACATAGGACTAGAGAAGAAAACACTAGATGTAAGCCAGTGACTTCTTTAAGAGAATGAAAACTAAAACCAGGTGGTGATTAACTAAATGAAAGGATAAAGAATATTGTTCTCTTTTATAACCTAACTAATAATTGAGGGAACTCTCATTGTTTTCAAATGGTCTATTTTCAATCAAATCAGGCATAATCTTTCCTAACAGTGAATATAGAACATGTATTAATCTAATAAGCTATTACTCCTTCCTGTAAGGAATAATTGTGTCTCAAAAGATTTTCAAAGTAGTGGTAGTTTTGGGGACAAAAAAAAAGAATTGAAATTATTTTTCTCATATTTTTCTATAAGAGGGTAATTTTTCGCAAATGGAAGGCTTATATTATACATATGCTGGCGCACTAAGCCTCCACCATGCAGGAATTGATCTAAAAAAACTAATCTGAACCAATATAAGGTAATTTACAAACTCAGATTCCAGAGCATCTTGTTATTACTCCCTTGCAAAGCAGTGACTAGCTACAAAGTGGGAAGTTCTTAAACCATAAATCTATGGAGTCTGCCAGTGTTTCCTCTGGAAAGATTGGAAATGACTGTATGCTTTACTCATTCCACCTTTTCTCCAAGCATCTGTTTGTTGGCACTAGTCAGAGACTGGATATTGGGTAAAATAGACCCAGTATGACCCTTGTCATGTTACTAATCATTTAACTGGTTTTCTCTTCACTTTAAAATGAAGTAAAAATCAACATATAAAAGTTGCACACATGACTAAAGTTGTGGAAGACAAGGTTTATTTTTAGCATTTCAGTTTGACTGAAATTTTTTTTGATGCCTTTTTATGCTTATATTTGCACACAAATATAAGTTCAAAAGAAAAAACAGTCAGAGCATCTAATTAAATAAAAATACCACTGTTCAAATTTTGTCTGATTTTCCTCTGAAGAGGAACTGATCTCACCACTAATCAAAGAAATGCAGGCACAATTTCATGTTGCTTTCCAGTTCAAATGAGGTATATTGTCTCTAAAGTTTCTTCGATCACAGTGGGCTTTTAAAATTTTTATTCCAGTCCTCATTTTGAGTCATTCTATTCTTCTTGAATTCATTCACCCTTTCTCTCTTTATTCATTTTTTTTTTTTTTCAGCTGTGCCTACTCCCAAACATTTACAAATCTCCAGAATACTGTTGGGTATTTAAAAATCACAATATGGTCTTCCTGAAAAACAGACTGCTGTCTGATTTTAGGCATCCTCAGAAAAGCTATATATTCACACAGCAGTAAATTCTGACTCTAAATAAAGTGATACATCTCAATTTTCCCCATTTCTTACAGTGTGAGTGTAGGGGTGTAAGACTTGATAGTCTTTAAAGGTCCCTTCCAACCAAGATTATTCTATGAATGCCATTGTAGCTTAAGGTCTCACTGCACAATCATGCATAGGCAAATGAGACTATTCCAAACTGGATAAATAGCACATAGGACTAACTTGACACTCAAGCCTTTTGCATCTCTTATAACTAAAGTGCCACAGATCAGGTTTAGTTTACAGACTATAATCTGCACTGCTTTACCATGTTTTTTACATAGTCAAGGTCATCTATTATTCAAAGCGCTGACAATACAGCACTGTATCAGAGAGGATTTTGAGCTAACTCTCAACCATACCAGTTCATCTATACCATAAGAATACTGCAGTTACACTGCTACCAATCATAGAATCATCTAGGTTGGAAAAGACCTTTAAGATCATCAAGTCCAACAATTAACCTAACACTGCCACAACCACCACTAAACCATGTCCCTAAGCTACCCATCTTTTAAATACCTCCAGGGATGCCTACTTCCCTTGGCAGCCTATTCCAATGTTTCGTAGTCCTTTCATTGAAGAATTTTTTCCTAATATCCAATCTAAACCTCCCCTGGCATAACTTGAGGCCATTTCCTCTTGTCCCGTTGCTTGTTACTAGGGAGAAGAGATTGACCTGCATGTCTCTACAACCTCGTTTCAAGTAGTTGTAGAGAACAATAAGGTCTCCCCTGAGCCTCCTTTTCTCCAGACTAAACAGCCCCAGTTCCCTCAGCTGCTCTAGACCTCTCACCAGCTTCATTGCCCCTCTCTGGACATGCTTCAGCACCTCAATGTCTTTCTTGTAGTAAGGGGCTTTCTAATACAAGCCAGGATGCCATTGGCCTTCTTGGACACACTGCCAGCTCATACTCAGCCAGTGGTCAACCAATACCCCCAGGTCCTTTTCTGCCAGGCAGCTTTCCATCTACTCTTCCCCAAGCCTGTAGCGCTACATGGGGTTGTTGTGACCCAAGTGCAGGACCCAGCATTTGGCCTTGTTGAACCTCATACCGTTGGTCTCAGCCCATTAATCCAGCCTGTCCAGATCCCTCTGTAGAGCCTTCCTACCTCAAGCAGATCAACACTCCCACCCAACGTGGTATCATCTGAACCAACCCCAATACTGTGCCCTGGGGAACACCACTTGTGACTAGCTGCTAACTGGATTTAACTCTATTCACCACCACTCTTTAGGCCCAGCCATCCAGCCAGTTTTTTTACCCAGTGAAGTGTATGCACATCCAAGCCATGAGCAGACAGTTTTCTCCAGGAGAACGCTGTGTAAAATGGTGTCAAAATCTTTACTAAAGTCCAGGTAAAGAAAATCCACAGCCTTTCCCTCCTCCACTAAGCAGGTCACCTTATCATAGAAGGAAATCGGGTTTGTCAAGCAGGACCTGTCTTTCATGAACCCACATGCACTGCATAATAGCACAATGCTTGAAGGGGTTTGTTCAGAATTAATTTGACCATGACTATACATGCTAAATTAGCATTATGAATTAGTGTTAAGCAGCTTGTTATGTATTGGAAGAAAGAATAAATAGTCCCAGTTTGTATATTTTTTTCTGTTACAGTTTGCCTTCTTGAGAAAAGAGGAAAAAAACAGTGCAAAACAATTCAGATTAGACTGATATTTTGTAAGGTAATAAACAAATCCTGTTTGGTTTTTTTTTTTTTTTTTTTTCCTGCCAGAGATCTTAGAAGTGGATTGAAAAGGGAAGAGTTAAATCTGTCAGAAGGACAAGTCGAAAGAAAATGAACAAAAGGAAACTTTTCTCCAAAGTATCTACAGAAAACACATATCTCACCATTAGATGTCACTGAAAATCTTGCCCAGCAGAACTGTGGTAGCTAACTCATTAGCTGTCTTAAATGATACCCAAGAGATGCAACTATTGGTAATGCTTATGTTATCACACCTTATGCCTGCCTTGGTCCCACTGATATTTAAAACTGTCAAGGTCCCTGTAGGATTTTTTGAATGGACAAAACACGGTGTTCAGTACATAGCATTGCATTGAGCACTTCAATAGTGACTGAACACAGCCCTCTTGGTCCATAGACCGCTGACAGCGGTTACAAGCAGATAAAAATGGTAGCACACAAAGGGAAAGTTTTCTTCACACATGTCACAGCAAACAATCCTTTTTCCTAGTTTCCTGTGATACACTGCCGTCTCCCATATGTGTAATGGTACACAAATGCTTTATTTTCTTTACACTCCTTTCCTATGCCTACTCCCACATTTTCTTACTTTTATCTGACCAGGAGTTACATTACAATGCCCTCAACATACAGTAGCATAAGCAAACAAAACATTTCTGTAGCAACAAATGCCCAAACACTTGGAAACTTCCAGGTCTTTAATGTTTTAAATTCAAAGAATCAGCTGGAAACATTCTCAAAGTCACAAGCTGCCAAAATACAATGCTTTCTCATCTAAGCATCTCTTCATATGACTTCTGAGGTGGCTCATCAGACAACAGGCTACACTGTAAATCCTATTGCTCTCAAGAGGACAGGAGCTCCATGACTATTTTAGATGTCTCTTATACTGATTAAAATTAGCATTTAAAATACACACAGGGAACGTTTTCTGAAAACTAATGGTTAGATTAAGGCGTTTTCTTGGTCTGCATTTCAAAGTTTCACTGATGAAGTTGCACGCGTTCAATTCAAATCACATACTGCTCAGCAGGTTTTTGACTTCATCAGAATTGCAGATATAGAGAGATTTCCCTAAATTCCCTACAGAAGTGTTATTTTGTCTGATTAAATTACAGGATTTTGGAGGTTCTGATGGCATTTTCTCCATCTACACTAGAGGGTTATCTGGGTTTGGCTGCCATTGCTTTTGCAGCTATAGTTGTGTACATAAGACAGTGCAGCCAGCGCTCAACATTGCTCTGGCTGCTAAAAGCAAATCACTTCCCAACCCATCTAGAATTTATGCTGAGTTCAAGATTCATAAACATAGGGCCAGAGAATTTAGGTTTAGGAAGACTGCAGTGAAAATTCTATAACATAGTTTAAAACCTGCCACTGAAGCTTGCCAACAGACATCCTTGATCATGTCTACAACACATTCCACCTCTACTTTCAGTAGCAGACACAGGGGTATCTAAACAGAACTCCTGGAGCACAGGGCTTGTTCCAGAACAGGGATGAAGTTGCATTGTAGGAGCCACAACTTCTTCCAAAAAAAAAAAAAAGATACAGGTGCTCCAAAACTGGTATAGCACAGGGCATAATGAAACTGCTGCTCTCATACCTTCCTCAATGTCTGGCAAATTCCAAAAAACACATCCCTTTACCTATCAGATTCTGAACAAGAGACCATAAGGTAAGAAAATTGCCCAGGGTCATTTTATGAGTCTGTAATGTCCATGTATTCATCTGACAATATTGCTTTAAGTGGAAATTTTATATTAATTTTTATTTTCTCTTTCTGAACAGTAATGGAATTATTTGCTTCCCTCCATCACGTCCATGTTGGCCAATGGGAAACCTGAAGTCAGCAAGGGGGTGAGGAGTGGAGAGGGAGTAAAAGGAGTAACAAAAAGCATTCTGCAAAATCTTACAAGTATAAATCTATTCATACAATACCCTGATGAGCAAAAGACATGTTATTCCATTTTATGGGAATCTGAGACAGAATTTAAGTGAATTGCCTAAAGCCAGAACTGTCAGAAAAGTAAATGGAAAAGAATGGGAACCAGAACCTCTAATCCCCAATCTGACTTACATCATAACTGCAAAAAGGAGACATAGCCTGACTCAAGAAATGGTATTGAAGAGAAGCTAAAAGAAATTCTAGTTTCAGACTACAACATACGTTTTGCCTTGTTAAAGAAAATGATCAAAAAGATAAAGTATCAACTTAGATCTTGGCAGTTGATAAATTTTTTTGCAAAAGCGTGAAAAACAAAACTTCTGTCAAATATATACATGCAGTGTAAAAATGCCTTAAAATCAGATCCAATTGGCATTTCTATATAGAGATGTGAGACTATACATAAGAGAATACTGAAAAAGTAGAAAATTGTGTGCAAAAATGGAAGTTTGGTTAATATTTTTCAAGTTCTGAGAAAGCAGTGTTGGATATTTCTTGAAGTGTACTCCCTGCATCACTCAGCGTTGTTTGTTATCAGCAACATAAGTCTTACCTGAGAAAACTAGTATGCAAGTAACCCAGTTACAATCCTCTTGGGCATCTTTGAACCATGTTTTCTCTTCATGAAAACAATGATAGGGACCAGGGTATCTATTTTATATCTGTGCTATTTTGTAGTACCTTTTTATAATTTCTAAGTAACCTTTAAAGTGAATAATTCAGTTTCACTAAGCAATAGAGCAGCACTAACTAGTTTTTCCCAAGCTCCCATAAAAAGCTTTTTACAGATTTGAGAAAGGAAATTAAAGATCCAGTTTTACTATCCCAGAGTAGAGGACATTAGCACTGAACACAATGTGCTACATTAACAATGACCTTATTCTATTCCCATTTCACTCTCCCCGTCTTCTCCACTTCTCCCCCAACTCCCTCTTGGTTTTCTCTGACAGACTAGAGAACAGCTCCTATCAGAAGCCACAGCCTGGAGATGCCTTACAGAAAACAGAAGGTATTTTTTTGCAAGTTTTGAGCCTTCCAAGTTTTGAGCCAACAAAGTAGAAAACTTCTGCTAAGTTTACCTACTCATTTTAGCCCCCAAACACTCTTCTTTCAGTAAAAGCCACTACATGCTAAACCTTATCCGCCTTCTGGAGGCTTCTCTTTGACTTGTGTCTGGCTTCAGAACTTACTCTGCACAGTCAGATCACTATTTTCTGGCTTATTACACATGCTCTTAGAAAAGAGGAGGATGTGCCCCAACTAGGAACACAGCAGCATTCTCACTTCATTCAAAAGATCAAGAGGGAACAAGAAGTTGCTCATTTACAGAGAAAAAGAATAAAGCAGCACACAAATAAGAGGAAAAAGTCAGATAAAAGGGGAGAGCAAAACTGGAAATCAAACACTTCTGTTGTGTTGTCTTTCCCAGTATCCGTGTCAGGCAGAACTGGTTGACAGTTCTGGAACAGGAAAAATTAATTTCATATTTTCTTTCCAAATAATTTTATCTTGCTTTCATGAAACAAAAAGCATGTGTTCAGAAACACTTGTTGACCTTAAAGTCCCTTTTCTTTTCTCAAGCACTTCAAATTACTATCTTTGGCAGACTTCTTTGCATCTCTTCATCCTGCTTAGCATTGCTAAAGCTAAAGTAATGCCTTCAAGCTGACCAGTGGACTGCTGAAGGCCACAGCAAATGATCTATGACTAACATGGGGATTGCAGCCTCTATTACAATTGACACAATAGGAGCTCTGTTGCTGGGGAAAAAGTCCCAACTCTCTGCCATCATAAAGAGCAGAAAACATAAGGATCCTCCTCTCCAAAGGCACATAAGTTTGTTTTTAAATTAAGAAATAAAAGGAGCTGGAGTGTTAGGGGTTTTATGCAGCTGCTGAGCCTCTTTAACTCCAACCCTCTTCCCAAAGGGAAAGAAAAAAGCTCACAGCTAACATAAGTTATGGTTCTTGACTGCTTCAGGAACAATTTTTTCTGAAAGCAAAACAGCCTGTAATAAATTCAGAAGTATGACACGTTGGAGACTGAACAGCCTTCCAAGGACAGGAAATGGGTGATCCATTTTTGCATTTATAAGGTGCATCCTGAAGCAATCATTAGGAGCTTTTTGTTGTATCTTGCAAAGAAACCAGTCATTGATATAAACAGCTCTGCAGAAAAAAAAGAATGTTAGGTGCCTACTTAAGTTCTACAGACATGAGAAGGAAAAGGGGATTTTCTTCCATGAAATTAAACATGCCTTTACTGCCCACAGATGGGAGAGCTTCCAAGAATCTGGGTGTTACACAGGCTATTTTCAACTGAGTTGCACTCTTGCCATAACAGCAAAATAATTTGAAATTTCCTCTTCAAAACAGAACTTCTTGAAACTGGATTCCCCTGTTAATTCACAGAAAGCCAGATTCAAGTTACTCTGAGATAATGTAGGCGTTCTGGAAAAAATATAGTCTGCTCCAAGGAAACTGGCAGGCACTGCATTTTGTATTTAAGGAATAACACCAAATATTATGAAAACAGCATCTGCCAATACTTTGCATAGTGCAGACTATGTTCCAATACCTACACAACTCATATTTAGTGTTATGCTTCAGCAGCAACGGGAAAATAAATTTTCAAAAATTAATTCTGTCTTTCAGCTACAAGTTTCCCTCAAATTCTAAGTCAGCATATTTGGTAATTTAAATAAAACTTCTATTCTTTTATTTGTCAGCATAAAAAGCATTTTTTAGTAGAGTCAGTGATAGGAAGACAGGCAAACATTCCACAAAGCTGCAGAGCAAGTACTTATGAATATGGTCAGTCTAGCACATTCTTTAACTGAAAGGAGTAAAAGCAACAAAAATACTTAATGATAAAGTCTTGAAATAATTGCAGAGACTAAAATGAACATATTTCCACCAGGGTTTTTTTTGTTTTGTTTTCTGATCTATTTTTTTTTCTGTTATGTAGTATAGAGGTTAAGAAACCTGAAATTGAATGTACTTTCAGCCATTAAGGAGAATTCATGAGAGAGACCTAAAAGTTCAGCTAAACATATAGACGAAGACAGAATTAACTTTTTTATACTTCAAAATAAAAGTACATGGTCTAAGCACATAAGATGTCATTAGACAGAAGTTAGTATGTTCAGACTGCATGTTTGATATTGGCTGAGGAAGTCTCCAGCCTGCACTAACCAGCACTGACTGACACTTAAAATTCTGATCTGATTAAGCATTATTTCTTACTTGCAGAGATTAAAAATATTTAAAGTAATATTTCCATTTATCATAACTGTTATTAGTGCTGCTTTAAGGCAAGAGGAAGAAACTTATGAAGTTTGTGTGGGAATATGAAGTGCGATGGAACATCAGATCAATTTGGAGATCACTCTCCTTGAAAGGGCAATCAATATACAACATGCAAAAGAACTTGCTTTTTATTTCCATAAACCTCACATGTCTCCCTGCAGGAAAACATGCTCAAGCACAAACAGAAACAAACCCCTTCCTTTTATATATTTATATATTGCTTTGAAAGTAGCAGTTAAGTCATTCTTATCTTACTTCATTTTCATCAGCATCATCACACATGATAAACTGTGTGCTGCTCTTATCATAAGCAACATGAGCAATAGAATCATAAGAATTAAAGTTTTTGTTCCATTAACTTCTAAGTTCTTCCTCTCCTTAGTTTGATCCTAGCACCAAACTACAGACTTTAATGTCATTACCACAGTGATTTTATGAGTCTTAAAAGCCTCATACTTCATGCTGAAATCACAAATTTTACACAGGTTCTGCAATATCCCCAGACATCAAATAAAGATTTTCCAAAAATTTTCAAGGAAGAAAGTTCATAATAAATATTGTATATGTTGTAAGTAACTAGAATTCTTTTTATCCTCCAAAATTAATGATCTAGGATTTCAGGGAACCAAGTAGGGTGGGGTTTTTTTTGGGTGGTTTTTTTTGGGGTTTTTTTTTTTTTTTTTTGCATCAGTCTTTGTTAGGAGGAATTCAGATCTCTTTGCTGGGACTGGAATAGCAAGCCAGCTTCTTTTATTCCGTATCAGTGCCTAGAAATACTGTTGCTGAAACAATTCTAAACCTACTTGTAATAATTGTTCTGAATTCAGAACAGCTGTACAATTCAGACCCCCATATACTTCCACATAGCTGAGTCAAGTCTGTAGAAAAAAATGCATCAGAAAGCCAAAACAGGAGATAAACTTTCAAAAACACTGCCCACAAGCAATTTGATGCAAGGAAAAGGAAATGTCTAAAGGAACAGCTTGATGGGATACATGTGCAATGTAACTGAGTTGTGGGTTTTTTTTAAGCTCTTTATAATTTAGCCAGTGACCTGAACATCAAGTTAGGTTCCTTTAGTTTATTCATCATTGAGATAGGGTTGTTCAGCAGTCATCAGGAATGATCACATATAGACTGGGAAGAAGAAGAATAAAGGAGAACAGAAAAAGACAAAAAGCCATCTTTCTATATAAGTATTTGTTTTGACCACCGAGGTACAGGTAGTTATAGAAAAATACATAGAGTCAATACGTATCAAGCTGCTTTTCACTTTAGAACATCTAATGCTGTATACTGTGGAGACTTCCTTTCACAGTCTTTTCTGTAACTGAGCAGAGGCTACTTCAAGAGCCTCAAATGGCATTAATCCAGGAAGTTTCTTTAGCACAGAACTTATAGGTGCTCTTGAAAAATACCAAATATTAGCTCAAAGTTACAAACTTGTCTTCACAACACCCTGCTTCCCATTCATTTTACCTCACAGGGTCTATCTGTTCGTGTTGATCACATTAAAGGATAAGCAGTTACATAAAGAATGAACTGAACAAGAACCCTGTACAGCAGAGAAAGAAAAATCAGAGAAATAGATGCACAAACTACTCTTCAATTATGGAGAATTACAGATTGTGCTGACAGAATGTGCCAGGTGCAGAGTGTATCATTAGCATCAAAACAATCAAGGACATTATGTCTTCCATTCTCAATTGCTCTTGTACTGCATTAGTGTTTTCACAATGAAAGCTTCCATTTTATTCAAATAAATGATATCCAAACCTAATACCTCCAAGCTCTAGAAAGACTTTTTTCTGTTAAGAATGCATCAATCTTACAAGCTTTCACCATGCAGTCATAACTAATATTCACATATATTACTACTATCCCCCACTTAAGGCCATTGATATTACATAAGGCTATCTTAGTTTTGCTCACAAAATGAATCTGTTGTGTAATTTGCTGCCAATCACAAGATCAAACTACTCTGCTTGTGTTGGTGGTCAGTACTTGCAATTTAATCAACATGACATATGTGCCCACAATTTCTGACTTCTGTTGCTTCTAGATATACAAGACACTGAAGGATCCTTATTAACATACTATAAATGGACAGGCACATCTTCATGCAAATTCTTAAAATACATGAAACAAATCCATGTTCTTACTCCAAAGCATAGATGAAAGATTATAACATAAATAGTACATTCTTGTATGAAACATTTCAGTAGAATGTCAAAAAAATCGGTAATGAAAATATTCCCATAAGATTGCTTTGATTATTTATAGTAGACTTGAGTCTTTGATCTGAAAAAGATGCACTTGCCCTGAGAAGTGATTCATGCATTGAAACACATATTGAACAGGACTGTATTTGCTTCTTAATACTGAAACATAAATAGATGTTTCCTCTAAAAGTACCTCAAAGATTTTCTCACAGGTACTATCCTTGAAATAAAATAGACACAGAGATAAATAGAATTAACCTGGGCTTTGCTTTGAGGGAAGTTAAATCATAATTGGGAAAAAAAATTGCCTATAAAACCTCATATGCAAAAGAAGCTTGCTAGATAATTGCCCATTCTTTAGTGTAATCATTGTCCAAATATTTATGGAGGCTCCTCACCCAGGGTCTCTGATTATGCACTACTTGGGGACTATGAAGAGTACCCTATCATGATAGCACCTTTTCCTGCAAGGCTTCAGAAATCAAAATTTCACAGACTGCTGAAACAGGAGCTGCATTTTTTCCCTTTTAATGAAAGCTGCAGGGAAACGGCAGACATAAGTACATCCCATAGTACACACAAATTTTAACATTCATTTCTTAGCATAAGCCTTCCTGTTTCAACCACTTCGGGTTAGAGTGTTATTTAACTTTTTTAAACACTTGGAACTATCATTGTCAATGGCTTTTCACCACACTATATCAATCTACTCCTAAAGAACACTTCAACTTATTGATTACACAGACTGTTACAATATTTGAGAAAGATAGTCTGTATTTCTGATCAAGAACAGAATGGGTTTAGACAAAGAAAACAAAGTAACCACAACGTATAAATGAAAGTTTGTGGTTTAAACATTATCAGCTTTGTGGCAAAAACAAAAGAGATGGAATGTCAGCAAGGGACATCTAAATTCTTCTAGATTTCAGGCAATGCTGAATACAATTGTCTGTTCTGCAAGTTAATGGCACAAAACTAAAAGTAACATTTAAAAATATAATCCTGACATATTAGAATGTTAGGCCAAAATAACAACTTGCTATTTTTATTGACACCACATACTTGAAGAAAAAAGAAAAATCTTAACACCTATTTATAGTGGCTAATTCTATTATAGTGAAGAAAGCTCAGACCCTTTGTGGACATACCAGATCAGAAAAATTATTCAGTAGCAAAATGACCTTTGGGTAACAGGGACAGACCAGGCTGTGCTATGCAGTCTGCCTTACCCAGTTCCTAGAAATGCTCGTGAGAAGACCAGGCACAGACAGGAGCCTGGTCTCACCAAGAGCTCCAACTTTCTCAAATATATTGTCTTTTCCAGTGGGTCATTTTCTCCAGGAAGTTTGGTACATTAAATCCTTCCATGCAGCAGAAATTAGAATAATTTCTTTTAAGCCATTAAATTTCCACAAACTGTAGAAATTAGCACATTAACTATAACCCATTTTCCAGCTAATGTCTACAGTGTTTTATGAAGAGATCAGGGTCAACTGCATTCGTAAGTGCTGTTTAATTACTTCCATTCCAATATTGACACAAAAATAGTAGGGCATTTTAAGTGTCCTAATCAGATAACTAAGAAAAAGAAAGAATAAGTACCTGAGGTACTGTCAATGGTAGACATGATTTACTTAGTCATTCACTAAAAGCAACTACAGACATAGTTGTCAGATATGTATGGAAAAATAACTGCTTATAATATTTCTGCTTTTAACCAGCAGTACCTGGAAATCAATTCCTCTGTCTAAAATCTTCAGACACAATTTGCTTTAATGTGCCCTCAGACAACTGACTTTCAGACACATGTAATGTCTCCAAGACTTCAAACAAAGAAAATATTAAAAAAAATAAAATCCATCAGACTACTGAAAAATATTCATCCTATATCTTTCCACCAATAATCAAAAAATACTACGTTCGACAAAAAATGAGAGAAGTGAAGTACAAGAAATTCCACATTGCCTCAACTACAAAATGGGCAAAAGCCATTTTGAATAAAGCGGAAATCCCTACAGCCTAAATTGCTAAAGTGAGACCTGTGACCAAGGAAGTGTGATCTATGTCACCCTCATATGTATTATATAGTCCTTACTGTGGTCTAACACAGGTACACATCCAAGACATTGCAGTAACTTACCTCCCATACTGACAAGAGTTGTGGGTGCACAGAGCTCAAGAGGTAAGACAAGAGTTGTGGGTGCACAGAGCTCACACGGTCTACTCCCTGTGCTTCCCAGGATGGGCACTGCTGTTCCAGGACTCGTCTTTACCAGCACTACAAAGCTACCTCAGGGCTGAATAACATTAGTGTTTTGCAATCCTACTACAGCACTAAGTGTACTAAGCACGTGTACTAAGCATACTTAGTGGTACTAAGCATGTGTACAGTCCCATTTTTTAACCTACGTCACCTATTGTTTTCATTTAGGTCAACTTCACCAAAAACCTAAGACTGTATTTTAAAACTGCATCTCCCCTCAGCTGAACATGAAAAACAAAACCACAAGCCTACAAGAATAAACCCTCAGTTAACTTCCCTGCTCAACTCTGTCTGAAGACCTTAATTTTTTATATCACATTGCCTATGAAGGTGACAAGGGTCTGATTCATATGTGGCTAAAACTAGCTTTTGCTGAAGTTCTGAAGTAGAGTATGAAACAAGGCAGGTCATGAACTACAGACTAAGCCCAGAAGCAATTTAAGCATTCTGTGTTCTGTTTTCTGAAGTGTTTACAAAGCATATATTTCATTACTGTCTGCTAAAGCCTGATCAAATTTGAACATCAGATAGCTAAAACTTTTTTAGTTGTAGCAACACAAGTTTATTCTAAGGACTTACTTAAATGTCCAGTTTTGGGGTTTTTTTAAATCCTGAAATCAGAGGCAACATCTTTAATCTCTAGAACAGGACAATAAACTTGAAAAAGCTCCACCTGAGCTTGCACGAAGTTACATTGACACAAATGAAAGCCCATGCTGCTCAAACCTACTTGAAAGCCTTGCCCTTTATGGAGCTTTCAGAGGTTTCTCACAGTTACATATAAAAGGATCCAAACACTAAGCATGACAAGTTATAATTCACATGAAGCCATGTCACAGGATTCGCAAAAATCTTTTTGATGAAGTCCATTTATTTTTATTCTAATCACCATTAGAAAATCTGGGATTCAAATGCAAAAATTTTCACATTTCCACTGAGATTTAACCAGCTGAACTGTATTTCAAAAGCTATTATAGCTATAGCTTCAAGATGTAACTTGTGACCCTCTATTGGGGAAAACAGAAAACACAGAAAAACTTGTTGGGTGAGCAAGATTCTGCTATTTTGAACTACACATCTTAATTGCTGAGCAACAACGTAACAAAAGCAGCAAAATCAAGACAAATAATTGTGATATATTTCTGTCACAGAAAGATAGAATATTGGCTTAATGATTTATTTGTTTTGGTCATACTTGAGGCACATTTACCCCATATGCAAAGAACGTAAGTTATCTTTATACTACTGAATGCAACTGACAGCTTGCTTTTGTTTCTTCTATTAACATTAGCTTTTAAAGCTGGTCCTTAAAAAGGGTTCATTTTTCAAAAAGACTTTTCAACAATATTAAAGAGACAAGGAAAATTACTTTCAGTTAAAAATTAAATACTAAATAGAATAGTTAGTTACCCTGCAAGGAATACAGATTAACTGAAAGTCCAACATCCTTCCAAATAAACAGTAAAGAACCAAGAATTTATAGTCCGAACAGTAGCAATCTCATTGGGTTTCACATTTTACTGGGTTTATATTTGTAAAACATGCTGAGGTGAGAAAAGCTTGAGCTGTTACCATAATTTGTTACCTTGAAGGTAATATAGGACTTTTATTCTTGGTTATGATGCTTTACAAGTATATACTTGTAAAATATATACATTTTATTTAATATGGCTTTGTTACATATTTAATGCTGCTACTGTACCCAATAATTTAAGTAGATAAACTTAGCTAAAAAACTTTAGATAAGCCACAAGCAGCAAAGAATAAATAATATCAGACCTCAAGAATGCTGCAATTCACAGGCCCAATAGCTTGGTAGTCTTATGAAAGCCTATCCAAAATAACCAAATTAAGGAGTTGCTCAACTACGGTTTAAGTGTTCACTCTGGTTTTTCTGAGTTTTGTAGTGTGATACTAAGGAAATTCATATTCATAAGCTTCCCTTATCTGGCTGTCCACAAAGCTCCTGATAAAATGCAACCATTAGAGACATATGATAAGATCTGAACCTGCTGCAGGCAAGTTTTCAAATATTTGAGGAGGCTATTTGATGATTATTCACCAAGTAGATTGAAAGCAAAAGAAAGCAGACTGATACTACATTCAGTGAAACAGATTTCTCATTTAAGAAAAATGTCTTCCTCCGAATATGTGGAAATTCATTGCTTACTGGAATAGCAGAGACTCCTGTAGATAAAACTAATTACCATCTGTACATTCCCAGACACTGTTATTCTATTGTCTCACTTAGAGATGGCTTTCACGAAAGCTGTCTGCTTTCTGTTGTCTCCCTACAGCTCAGATATGAACTACAGGAGGACTACAGAACCAGATACCATCTAGATACAAAAGACTTTCCTACTCAGACTAATTCCCTGCAGTGGCTCTCTGATGACTGTAACCCAAATCATAGCTCAGCAGGTAAAACAAAGTGCATGACCAACTGCTTTCATCCTCTACCAGAAGACTTTCTGCTATCAGTGCTCTATATCTGGATTTGCACCTTATAGACACAGGTATGACTAGGGGAGACAATGTTCTGAAATACATTACTTTTAGTTAGCATATTTTCCTGCAATTTTTAAGTGAATAAGATTATAACATGAATTACATAAGAGTTAATCTCACAAGCAAACAAGCTACGAGGTTAGCAGGAGAGAACAAGCTCTGTCTTTCTCATTCTTTTAAAATATCACTGCGACAGTCGGCAGCATTAAAAGGAGACATCGTGAAGGTATTCACCACCTTACTCAACACAGAGTTTGAGAAACTGAAATATTAAAGTAGAGATCAGAGGTTTATTTTAATCAGCTAGAAAGAATAAGCTAAAAAGAAAAATAATCTTCCCCACCACCACCACACTGTCAGTCATATATTGCTCATTTGGGAAGATCTAGCCCTGTAGATGCATGGTCTGTTAAGCAGAGCGGTAGCTGGTCTGAAAATTGTCAATGTGACAGAAGATTAGGCACTACATGTCTGAATCACTGTTCGTCATTATCTGCTCACCCAGTAATTGGTAATTCCCTTTATCATAAGTGCACAACTATTCCTACCAGGAAACTTCTGCTGACATTCATAGTATATTTAGAAGCACAGAACTATTTTCCAATGAAGCCCAGTTCCTCTGATATCACCATGTTAGTAGCCATAAGTAGAACAAACTGGACTTGGCTCTCAATATTGACATTATTCAAATACAGAATAGAGGATCAAAACCATATATACACACAGAGAAAATTAAGATTTCTTCTTTAAGCAGCTGCTTAATCCCTTTTAATTGCAATTGTCTAAAAATATCCTCTAAGCCTTAACTGTTTCAGCCCTGTATGGCATTTTCAACTGGTCCAGAAGAGTTACCTTAAATCTCCCACCCAGAATCTCCAAGACAGATGTACAGCTTTTCTATTTGTCACAAAGATTTTGAAATAAGTGTTACCTCAATATTAATGATGATACTGATGTAAAAAATCTGTACCCTCATCTCTTTAGCACACAGAAACACTTTGTGATATTAACATTTCACATGATCAATACTACCAGGGAAAAAGGCAAAAGGCCCTGAGTTAAGCTGATTGCAGTAGTCACAAAAGCAGTGTTGACAACTCGTTTTTATTTTTTCCACACACCAAATTTGGATCTCATTTTGAGCTGTATATTTGTTAGTCAGTAGTCACTCTCCTGTAATCAAAACTTTGTTTCAAGCCTATTAAGGCGCCTTAGCAGATTCTGAAGAACAAATTCTGTCACATTCAAAACAAAAAATGCATTGACACTTAACCATTCTCATTGAGCACACCAGAAGTTACAAATTTCAAAGTTTGATAAATAACATTAACATGTATAACATTACACATAATGCCTCTAGGCAGAACAAGAGGATCAAGTCTTAAAGATTTTGAAAGTAAACATTGAGCAGGATTTCTCACTGTTCCACAAAGTATCAAGCACAGCAAAACCAAAAAACCCAAGTGGTGAAGTAAGATTGAGATACTGGTTTTACAAGCTGATGTCACAGGGAAACAGCAAAGTGAAGTAGAATCATGGTACAGAGAGGTTAGTGTACACAAAACAACAAAATAAAAAAGTCTACGAGCATTAACCTTAAATTACTGTCTTTTTAGCAATAATACAACATAGTAATTCAATTAGAAGAATATTTTTTTGGCATTTGTTCATGGAACACCCATTTAATTTAAAAAAAATGAATGAAAAGTATGTATACATACATAATATATACTGGATACAGTATATATTTAATCGCAAATGAAAGAGGCAAGTCTGAAAAAAACTTGGTAAACTTATTACAAACAGATTTGTCATCTTTCAAAAGTCATTTCAGCTGCTACTTACAAGAAGATACAACACCTAAGTATAATAGAGTTTTCTTTGTGAAAAAGTCTGCAAGAAATTTTTGTTAAAATCCAGGACTCTCTGTGGACATTCAGGTTTGTGTCAAGTACTGGAAGCATACAGCTGGTAATTAGTATCAAAGCAATTAGACTCCTTACTTTGAGCAATGAATTTTCAGTTCCCATATGTTGAAGGGAAAACATGAGAGGCTATTTTGAAATACATGTTTTAACTCTGTTTGGGTACTAAGATACTACAATCGGCTATAAAAGCTTAATTCAAGTTCAAGACTTTTTTTGAGCCTGGAAAGAGCTCATATTTTCTAGTGTAGGAGACCAACTATAACAAGTAACATGCAATATCACACTGACAAGTCACAATCATTGCTTGATGGTACTACTGCTAATTAGTATAATATATTCAGTATCAATAAAGTAACACTCCATTAGACATCCTTTTTACAGGCTTTTTACTCAAGGGAATGTTATAAAAAAATAATCTATTTTAATCTATTGATTTTGTCTTTGTTAGTCTTTTCTACTGTTCTCTCACTTTTCAGAGTCGCCTTATGACCTGCCTCAGTGAGCTCTACTCATTGCTATGAGAAATAAGCTTTAGCCTTTGTATTTGAGTCATTTAAATGCTAGTCCTTGACTGAGACTGTTAAACTAAGCATCTAGTTTCATGATCCAGATATGTACAAAAAATTCAGTATTTCAAACCATACACATATCAGAATAAGCAGTCACCAGATACACACAGCCTGGTAATAGTTCTGTCACTATGGGTTAAGTTCTACACAATAACAATTACCTTTTAATTGAATATTGACTGCAATTCTAAGCCTTCAGTTTAGTGAGGTTCAGGAAAGATTCCTCTGTCTCTACAGAGGAAATGAGGAATTTGCACCTAACAATGTTTAACTAAGGTAGTATTACAAATGGAAAGTTCCGTTTGCCCATTTCTTTAAAGGTGGCATTCCAAAACCGTACAAAGAGTAAGAAACTGAACCATGATTTAAGAAAAATAATCATATGTGTGAAGTAAAGAAGCTCCCTACTCTTCATCCTTACTCTCCTTTAGAACACATATCTACAGAGTTTAACATACATTAGGAACTTTCACAGCATTGCTATATTTCCACTATAGAAATATCAGGATGGCCTTTAATGAAATAAAATCTATATCCTTACTAATTTTCTATACATTCTTCACCTATTCACAACCTTATCCAAACACTACAATTCATTCCTCAAATATATGTAGAATGCCACTAATAATTAAATATATACTTAAAACATTAAATAAATCAGGATTTGTAGGACCAGACACCATTAATCTTTACAAAATCTGTATGGATTAAGTTAAATCACACCAGAGACTAGCAATAATATTTGAGAGGTTGTGTACAATACCACACAGTGAAGCAAACAAATAACAGAATTTATTTCCAGGAGGAAAACAGTAGCTCAATTTATGGTGAGAAATGAAAAAACAAGGTTTCATCAGAAAAAGAGGGGACATTGCTGCTAGATTGCCCTTATTGTAATTTTAAAACAGCAAACAGTAGCACAAGTATGCAGTAATGTACATGTTCTGTTAGGAGGCAAGTACAGTAACAGAGATGAACATCAAACAGAAGTCATAATTTTGAAACTTTTCTCTATTTAAGGATAAATGTTAACAAGTAATTATTAAAGGCACATAATTCATTGTGATCATACAGAAACATCTTCTAAAAGGGAATTAATCCTCTGTGTGTCTGCAGGTTTACATGGGGCCAATGTCGACTAGAGCTTTAATTCAACCGGGCAAAGCAATAGGCCAAAAATTCTTTTAAAATACTCTCAAAACCATTAAACGTAATCTTAGACCTGTAAAGTTTCAATCAACCTCAAGTGACTTTCTGGAAAAATAAATCTCTATTAAAACATACTGACTAAAAACTCCCCAACTGATACATAATAACCCTATGGATATAGCTGATCTGTAGGCCAATTATATGTTTAGCTCTTGAAAATAATAATTTTACATATTTTCCTACAAGAATTGTGATTTCTAAGACAACTGTAAACCTTACCACCAAATTCAAACAGTTCCTCATTCATAAAGCAGAATTTCCTGTCAAGAAAAAACCCTTAGTACTTGTTTGTTACAATTTTTATTGCAATCATTGAATTATTCTGGCATTTTTCTACATTGATATCTCTTTAAAATTACAAAAACAGTAACGGAAAGCCTGCTGCAACCACTCCTGCAATGCCAGTGTAAGGAGTGACTGCAATCTGAGATTTAACATAGTGCCAAAAAATTTAAGCCACTTATAAAACACCTGACGATAAATTAGGGCTTGTGCCATTTTAACTTTAATTACAGGAATTTGTGATCATGCAACCTAAGCAAAATATAATATATTTAATCAGGAATTAATTATTTCCAATAATTGTCACAATAATCAGCCCCTGAAGAGAAAGCAAAGCTGAAGTTCAGCTTTAGCTGATGTTATGTGGAGAGAAAAAATGATAGAATATCAATGGCATATAAAGCAATTTTATTTATCCTCTAGTTAAGACAGAATGGACTCACATATGAGTAATAAAGGTTTGAGCTATGGTGAAGTATATCTAAATAAGTGCTAAAAATGGCAAGTAACTTAGCTGTTCATATCCAAGCTGCCTCCAAAAGCTACACTTATTTCTCCTTTGCAAAATATCCAGGATTTAAAATTGAGTGAATGTACCCTACTTGTGCTAATGTTTTCCTTGCCTGAACATTCTTATAGCAGCATAAATATTTTGATTTGTTTTGCTAGACGAGCCACAAGTAAACTCACGTAAGTCCTTCTTTATGGAAGAAAAATAGCACAGTCATCTGAAATACCATGAACATGAATAGCAGCCTCCTTTGGCATCCAAGTGCAATGATACATCATATTGATTTTAGTCCTCAGTAAATCTAGGCTATGTTTCACTTTAAGTGCCATCTTCTCCGGTCTTTACTTCATGACAGAATCTTATTACATGTAATCCTCAAACTACCTCACTCTGCAGGCCTCGGTCTGCAAAACCTTTATATATGAACAGCCTTACTGAAGCCAGGAGGCTACTTTTTCTTTTTGCCATGCTCAGAAAACAATACTGTGGGAAAAGAGATAATTGTTTGTTTGCTACTTCTGCGGGGAAGAAGAAAACAAATAAAAAGAGTAAAGGAACACAACTAGAGCTTAGAGGAAAAAAACAATTCTATCCAGAGTAGATGACCAAGTAAATACCATAGAAGAAAAACATGAGCTAGTTTTCTCCTCTGCCAATGTCAGAGGATTTGGGACTGAGGGAACACAAGCTGTCATGCTTTCCTTTTTTTCAGCTGCAATCTAGTCACAAGTCCTCATGGGCTACCACAGTAAGAAGAAAGATGCATTACTTAAACAAGTGACAGTAGTCAGTACTGCTCGAAGGAGCATGTGCGCGCAAGGGGTTAGCTTCATTTTACCACAGTCTGCAGAATACACACAGCAGCACAGCAAGTGCATCTTGTCCCTGATGCATCCCTGGGGCAGCACTCCTTTTTTCCCTCCCCATCCCCTATCAGCATGGGAAAGGTGTGGCTGGTGCTCCAGGATTTGATCCTGAAGTCTCCCAGTTCAGCCAGCAGAGCTGGTGATGGGGAGCCATCTCCGTGCCTAGCGGCCTGCATTTGGGCAGCTAGAGGCCTGACCCCTACGTGCAGCTCCACTCCCCCCAACCTTAACTGCATCCCTAGGATGGGCACTGCTGTCACATTAGCATAAGTTTAGTTGGAAGAGAAGCCTGCTGCACAAATAGAACAAATATATATTCTCAAAAAAAATCATGAGATGTGCAAGCCTACTACTGAAATTCAAGTTGTATAGTACTGACCACTAAATAATGTAAGTATACAAATATCAATCAGCCACAGACAGCAGAGATGAGAGGTTGTTCTAACCTGTCGTCTGCATCCAGAAAAGCTCATTTTTCACTGACCATCTGCTATCCATCCACCAGTAGGAATGTACTCCTTTCTCCTCAAACCCTCTCCAGAGACACCTGAACTACCATCAAGGTCATGAAGGTACCCAGATAAACTAGTTGCTTCAGTCAGTGCAGGTCTCGGCATTAGCATTACCTTTGCTATAATTTCTGTATTTGCAAAATTAAACCCATTCTTTGCCTAAACATGCCTAACAGACGAATAAGAGCCTTTCAGATAATCAGGGTAATATTTCATACCATTTTCATATCTTTAAGGTACTGGTTGTTGGCAAAGCTTCCACTGGACAGATAGGCAAATCCTAATCTCGTAAGAACATTTTTAATTACAAATATGTTTTGGAAGTAGTCTTACTGAAGGTATTACGATCTACACTGCAGGAGGTCAAGCAATAGGCAGCTTTAGAAAGCAGTATGGGAACTCAGTTCTCCAAGCATGTATTAGTCCGGTATGCAAGCCCTGAAGTCAGTCTGGAATCAGAGTACTGAACAGAGGGATTTTTTGAGCTAGGAAATGCTGACGAGAGAAGCTACATCTTAGCAAGCAGGAAACCACAACGGCTTTGTTCTGAATTTACTTGTACTACACAAAAAAACCTCAGTATTTGTTTGATTTTTGTAAACCCTAGTTCAGAAAGCCAGCCTCAGAGGAAGATTTGATGTGAACAACTCAGTCTACATATGCTTTGCATCACAAATATTAAGCTAAGAAAAATAATTCATGCTGCAGACAAGTTGTTTTAGTATTCCACAAATGTCATTGTACAACAATAAGAAAGGTATTGCGAAACTCTAAATGTAGGCTTTCTGGCAGTTTATTGAGTAAGACATATTTAAATTGTTTAAGAATGTGCCAGATTAGTTTAAATTATTCATACATTGTGTTTGTTTAACATCAGCACTATACAGCTGCTCATGGTTCACAGACTTTAAAATTGGTAGGGAGCTATTAACAAAGTGGAGAGACTGCATACAAGAGTTAGAATAGAGTCACATAACTGTATAAGCAGTCTTGTAACTCAGTTTAATGCTTCCCAGAGAAAATTTAAGAACCAACAAAGTAGTTGCAACAGATTTTGAACATTTTTTCCTATTACGATTAGTACACTACCCCTGAGGTACCATACGCCCAGTGACACGAAAGGATTCTGAAAACTGTAGCCGCCTGTTCTATTTTAGCCTCTCCAGTTGTGAGCCAGATTACTCAGTTTTTGCCACATGCCCGAAGTTACTTATTTTAATTACATGGAAATAAAGTTACCAGGGTGGGTAGTGTGGTTTGGGGGACTTACTACTGGTTACACACTATCAGTGTAAGACACTACATTAAGTAATTCACAGAATATTACCAGTTACTGAAAGGGTATGTTATGATATACAGCAAATATAGGTTATAGGGTGCCACAACTCCTATTCGCCAAGTAAATTTTGTTATTTTTGAGGTGCTATATTTGTCAGCAGTAGAAAAGTTTTTCTTTCTTCCTAATCTCTAATAACAATTTGAAAGTTAAAAATCCAGGCATTTTTAAGTTAATTTACTACAACAGAAAATATTATGGCATTGACAAAATAATCAGTCTATATTGCTCTGAATGTATCGCCAAACCAATATCCTGTGTTTGTGAACATCTCATGGTTCACTACTCATGGTCATTAGGAGAACTTCACTCTCCAATAGAGATGTATAGGTGGCTTGTTCATTGCTATGAGGGCATCATAATACAGTACTCTGTAAATAAACAGTATTAAACTACGGATTTGGAAATACTACTTCCATTTTCTTTAATACGAGACACTTATACCCCTGTATCATATTGATTCTCACTAAGTACTACTTTAGAAACTTTCAGAAAACATTATGGTAAAAAAAATTCTTCAGATATGTATTTCAGCTCTGAAGTGTATTCAGCAATTTTGTAGAAGTATTTAATATATTGAGCAAAGCGTGGCACAGAGGGATAAGAGGAAGAATCCCAGCTGGCAGTCATTGTGAACATGTTGCAGACAGTGTTTATAAAATAAAATAATGGTCAATAAAACATACGAAAATATCATGGTAGAAAACAGTAAAAATGTGTCATCATTTACAATACTGAATAAGAGCCAAGTACCACCTTTTTTTTTCCTTTAAGTATCCTTTCCTGCAAATATTTTTTTCAGGTGTGCAATTCTTTTCAGGGCTGTGAGAAATAATGTAAAAATTTAAACAGTAGACAATAGACTGGTATGGTGTGTTACAGTTTCATATACACAAATTATGATTCAGAACTACACTGAACAGAAGGACTAACATAACATTTACGTTATGGAGAGAGTTTTGTTTGATTTTTAGTCTCTGCTCAGGAAAAAGTTATTCTTGGTCACCTGTCAGAACCAATAACCCATTGTATTATGGGAGGAAGGAAGAAAAGAAACTGGGTCCCATGTCAGAAAAATTCATGATTCACATTTCTAGAAGATTTCTGTTCCAAAACCAGATAGTAAATAACTGTAGGAAATCAAAGAAAACTGTTTTTTGTCTGAAAATAAGTTTTTGTCTCAAAAAAATCTGCTGCTTTTTATTCCAACCACAGGAATATAGGTTTTTGAACTATATTTTGGATAAATATATTAGTCAAGTTAAACTTGTTACTTTTTTTTTGTTTGTTTGTTTGGTTTTTTTACTTCAGTCACTAAAGAACTGAAAGAGATCTTAACTTGCAGAACAAGCATTTAATCTGCAAGATATTTTGGCTGTTGTTGTCTCACTGAATTATAGGGTATAAGACTTCTCATATGCCAGCCATCTCCGCTTGCTAAGATGATGAGATACTAATGGGACATAGACCACGTTGACAAGTTTCTCTTTTAATGTATAAACCTGCAGTAAGGTAAAACATGCTTCTGCGCTGTAACTCAAAGTGTGATACTTCAGGAATTAAAATAGTCAGCTCTATTAGTTCCTGCAGCCACTTTCAAGGCAGTGCAAGCATGAAGAGGGCTTGTAATATTCAGACTAGTAAGCCTGTCACACCAGAAATCTCTCAATGAGAAATTTAGCAAGCTTTTCTTAAATGTGTGATCACTGTACATAGTCCAGAAACTGAAAAAGTCTTCAATATTTCATTGGTTTTTACAGCAAATCTCAAGGGATTAAGGAAAAGCTAAGATCACAGAGAAGGCTATAGCTAGATCTGAAAAGTACCATTCTTGTAGCCTTATTTGCATTCAGAGGTAGTTAAAATTTCTCTGACAGTACATTATTTCCGTCACTGGATCTTGTCATCTACTACAGATAATCACTCTACATAATCCCAAACTACTCAACTCCATTAAAACACAAGTTCAAACATCTATCGCCCAGAAGTTGTGGATGCCCCATCCCTAGTCTTCAAGACCAGGTTGGATGGGGCTTTGAGCAACTTAGTCTAGTGGAAGCTGTCCCTGCCCACAAGAGGGGGGTTGGAACTAGATGAGCTTTAAGGTCCGTTCCAACCTAAACCGTTTTATGATTCTATGCTTCCACTGCTCATGCAAATAATAGAATCATCCCAGAATCCCTCTTGCAGAGCTCTCCCATTACAAGAGTTTGGTGTTCACTTATAGTTTTCAGCCCCTAGTTAACAGTGTTGAGGTATTTTGAGATGCTGTAAAGCAGACTCCACAACAATCAGTCTAGGACATCTTGGAATTCGAAAAGACAACATCTAGCTACAGAAGCTGATGTTAGAGAATGAAGCTCACGCTGCTGTCCATTCTTGTAGGTACAAAAGTAGATGGTGAAGAAAATGAGACTGTTTGACAGCCAACAGGATGTTCCAAGTACCCTTTATATCGCCATGATTTTTACATGAGCACTCATGATTTTCTTCTGCTTTAGCTACTGTACCAGTGAAGATAATAGATATCAGCATTCACCACCTTCAACTTCATGACCTAGTCATACATTATCACCTGAGCTGGCCAACAACTGAGCGTTTGGAGCTGGTTTGACACAAGAAAGCACCAGTATTGTGGGCTCTCAGTATGTACATAGCTGTAGATCCCCAGAGATATCATTAGCATTTAAGATCTTGTATTGAAACATCAGAATTCTATAGGGATTTTAAAAACAGAATAGTGGAGAACATTTCGTTCTCCATAGGGTGAAGTACTTTTAAGCTTTATTCACTAGTAATAAAAATACATAGTGTCTTATGCAAGTCAGGTAAGGATAGCTTGTTCAAGTCCCTGAGCACACGATACTAATACCATACTAATCAAATATTAGTCATTTACCTAAAATCCTGTAGGAATCTGAGAAAACCACATGCGCATTCTAGTGACTACTTCAGTCTCTGCACAGCTATTCAGCATTTCGGAAAAAGTGATGAGTCTCCATTATGATATGAAAAAACAGAAAAAAATTAAGTATCTGCATCACTAAAGACAGAAAAATGTCTTCAACTATGCTAAGAGATTTCGAAGAAGGGAAGATTGACAGATTTAAGAAAGAGACCTGCCAGCATATTTTATTTCATCTCTCCTTTCAAAATGGGAAAGGAAGAAAACTCAGTCAATACACCATGTATTAAGAGACATCTGTGAATTTGTGCTGTTCTGCAATGCAAGTTTAGGGATTTATATTCTCAAAGTCAACATTTGCTGGCAGTCTTCTCTCCTGCAACTCTCATACCTTATTGATTATAACTTAAATGCTTTCGAGACTTTTGTTTTGCCTGATGTGGGTACACATCAGTTGTGAACAGGAGTTTAAGCTAAAATTCTCTCAAATGTTAAACATTAAGAAAAAGGCATGGTATTGATAAACTGTTACAAGAGCAGTCCACAATTTAAAAAATACCTGATATTTTTTAGTCTGTCAAGCACCCAGACCAGGATTCCAAATTTGATGTGGTATTGCATTAAGACTGAGAATCCATACTGGAGAACTGAGAAATAGATTTATAAGTATTTGGCTCAGAATTTCTCTGTTACCATATTGCAAGTGAAAATTCTTAGTTCAGGCTTCAACAGTCACACAAAGAAAAATAAAAGCTAGAAATGGCTTAAAGAAAGATGCTTTGAAACACCCCCCCCCCCCCCCAGTTGAATTAGAAGTAATAGAGAAGTACAGGAATACAGTATTAGCCAGAAAAATATTTTTTAAATAGTTGATTTTTTAGTACTTAATTTAAGTTAAGAACACTAATTGTGTTCGTGGGTGGGGGGAGAAATAAACTGAGGACAGCAATTATTCTCTATTGAAGGAAATTAGTGGTAATTTCCTAAGAATTACAGTGCAGAATGTTCAGACCCATTTGTAGTCCACATTTATAAGACCAATTAGCCTTTAAAACACAAACTTCCAGATCAAATCAATATTTTAATAGAACTAACTCTACATCATTCACCTGCACATACAGACAAAAAAAGTGTTATGGCTCAACAATTTAGAGAGCTTTTATGATCTCTTTCAGGTCTTCCTAAATATTAACTTTTTAAATCACATTTTTGATGAAGACATTGTACAAAAACATGTACAGATGCAGGTATGAAAAATTAAGGAACAGCATGAATGTTTATGAACTCCCTGCTAGTCTGTCTCTATTGCTACCTTCTGCAAAGTAATTTGAAAATTCTCAAGTGAAAGCAGCAACAATATTGATAAAGACTTCAAATGCATGAGAAAGGCAATTGTTTCCTTCCAAATACTCCAAGAAGGGTTCTTAAATTTCCAAATAAGCCAAGAATGCAGTACAAGGCTTGTGAAAGTCGGAATATACAGCTACCAAATAGCATAAGTTATCAGAAGTGTTTTAGAATTATTTAAGTATTTCTAGTCTGTCTACAGTGTCTGATTCCCCCCCTCTCCAGTTTGTATATTTTTACTTTTTTTTATTCTGGGTCTTTGTACCAGGGAATATTGAAAGCAAACAATTCTTGTGTTTACAGACAGTAAACTATTCAAGGATGCAAATATACTTATAAAAATTTATTATAGTCTTACTATCAATCTATTAGTTACCATTTAGGTGTGGTTATAGTGAGTAAAAACACTAACAGGAAAAATTTATGGGAACCCACCTCAATACTTTATCATGTAATTTCAAGGGAATTCACAGGAGAACTTCCTTGGTAGGAAGGGTTTAACCAGTGACTTGGGTCACTGGTTATCAAGAAAATGTGGACATTTATCTCCGAGAAGAATGGGTAAGGAAAGATTCATCACAAAGGAAAAGGAACTCCCAAGTAATGAAAGAATTACAGCAAAGAAACAGCATGTAATTAGACATACAAGATGAGCTACATGAGTTTCACAGTACTTCGTAGTTTGCCCCCACATATTTTTCACCCTGAGCTACAAATCTTGGTGCCTGTTCTAAGTGGACATACCTGGCAATACAGAAAGTTTTGGAGCTAATACTATGACTTGTAGCTGCATTCAAATTAATCTGGAGAAGGCTGTATAGAATTGATGAGAATTTTTGGAGAGAGAACAGCACTTTTGAAACTAAGCTGGAGGCTTTGATCACTTCCTCTCTGGTCTCTCAAGCAGCGCAATTTAAATGCAGGGCTGCTAGTAATCCTCAGATTCTGGAAGTTCTCTCAAAAATAAAGCAAGTAAAAAGATACAGTCAGAGAACAGGTCCTTCCCCATGTTCCACATGGGAGGCACATCTTGCGACTTGGGAACATTGATATAGAAGGCACATTAAGGGTAATCATGTTTAGCTCCCCAGCAGACAGATACATTATTAATTACTGACCACTTTACAATGACCTTCAAACAGCACTTCAGAAAGAAAATAAGATAGTACGGACCAGACTAAATCTATGTTGACATCTTCAAAGAGGTTTTCCTGCTACTGTAGGGACATCTATAATGTATAGCTACCGCAATGAAACAAAATAAAGTTACATATGGTTTGGAGTGCATACTGGGCCTGAAGACACAGCAGCTAGTCTTTTCATGATTTTTTTTAATCACAGGTTTTGACTAAGTTGTTCCATGAGCAGCAATTTAGCAACTCTTTCTACTGAAAATTAGGAACACTTAGATAAGCAAGCCAGTTACAGGTAGAAGTGTTTCAAAATAGGAGTAAGAAGGTTGTGATTGTTTGCAAATCAATTAGATGACATTAAATGTCCAAGGAACTGCAAATAGGTAAGTCTGACAAGCTTAAAAAGCACTGAGAATTAGTCTCTAGAGCTGCAGCAAAAAGAATGCAATAGGCTATTCAATGAAATAGGCTATTCAATAAAACCAGATAGGGAATAATTCAGCTCAGTTTCCAAGTTCTTTATAAATTGCCTTAACAATATCTTTGAAATATTTTTGCCAAGAAAGGTTGGACCAGATGATCCATGAGGTCCCTTCCAACCTGGTATTCTATGAAATCATAATGTAGGGCTACATAAAGCAAGCAAGGACAGCATACTTCAACAGGCATAGCCACCTATCCTTAAACTGAAAATATTACGTGCCTTACAGCAGTAAAATTATTCAAATATTTTTCTGAGAGCCAACTTCGCTTCTTCAGCCAGCATTTTTATTGAAAAGGAGCAGAAAACCTGCATCACCCACTCTAAACACTACCACCTATTTTCCAGAACAGCATAATGCAAAACAGAGCTCATTAGACTTTTCTATATGCCAAGCTAATAAAAGTACCAGATTGTATGTTAAAAGCTGGTAATTAAGTTGGTATCTAAGCCCATAAAACTACTACTCCTATTCTGATCTGTTAATCGGATGCAGAAGCTTAAACCACAGCAAGGATCTAAAACAAAGAACAGGTTCCTTGATAAAAAAAATTCTATTTAAAGATGCCATACCATGTTGTAGAAGACCCTCCTACACAACTGAAGTTTAAATTTTAATATTAGTTATCAATATTTATACAAAATCATATTCCTTTTAATTCTAAACATCTTTCTAAATTTGTAACAAGGATTTCACAAACCAACTCTTTCATATTCAAACATTCAAACATATTTGGAAATGTGAAGGCAAGAACTGGCTCTTTAAAACCACCTACAGTCTTTTAAAAAGATAGGGTGTAACCTACTGCTAGATTTACAAGAAAGATTCCCATTTTCTATTTTCCAAAAATCAGGTTTACTCATCAGATAGTCTTGAAAACACTGAATAAAGAGGGCTATTCTGGTTTACATTAACTGAGGCTCTAGTCTTTTACACCTTTCCTTCCATGAACAGAAACACCACCACATAAGAAACTTGAACATTTTCAAGTACATAACTGTATAAACTAATCTTAAGAAAAACAGTTTATGAATTATATTAAATGCTGCTTCAAAACAACATGTCCCAATAACAAGGATTGTTTCACAGGTTACTGCCAGAATCTTTGTTATGGAGGAGTAGCTTGCTTAGTTGCTTTGAAAGGAGTACTCCCATCTGCTTCCTCATCTTCATCTCCAAAAGCAGATTTCTCTTTTACATCCCAATTCCAAAAGCCCCAGGCTTCCAGCTTTGCGTTCCCCACCATCATCCATGTCACAGTGCAGTCTTCTGTAAATCAAAAGTGTTTTGGCTTTTATGTTACCTATGATACCGTCCCCTATAGAAGAATGAGCACATGCATAAAGTCATACATACAAATCCTGCATGTCAAACACTTAAAATGGTCTTACAATTCAGTTTATGTTGGTTTGGGCTATTATTCTTTTAAGCTGCAGAATGTACGTGTCAGGGTTCGACTCAAGGCTTCAGAGGAGAGTGCTATCATAAGAACTGACATCTGTTTCCAAATTTATAGCTTATAATCCCAGTCCCATTCTCATTTAATTACTGGGAAAGAAGCTCAAGTGGCCCAGTTTGCACCTTCTCTTGCAGACACTTCATATTTTTCTCCTTGTGTTAATTTAAACACAGCTGAAGCACACCTATACAACCAGCCTAAACAACCAGTTAGAATGATCAGGAAACACAGCAAACAATTAGAAGTTTAGCAAAGCAATTGAAAACTAGGAACAAGAACTTAGTGTTATCAATTAGATCTAGGTCTGCTATGTGGTGGTGTATGACATTCCAGTTAGCAAGTTAGAAAAGACTTGCATTAATTGGAACAATGAATCTCCCTATTCTTCAATTCAGCAAATCGGCAGATGAACAGTTAGCGTAATTTATTCTGTTCTTTGGCTAAGGAATACTTCAGACAGCAATTTAGAAGAGATCCATTCCAAACTCTAGTCAATAGTGTTTGCCTACTTTAATAATTGATTAATGAATTATTTGATTATATATGCCCTCCTATATAAAGGCCTAAAAGATCTTTAACTCCCAAAGCCTTAGTTAATTATCTTTAGGGGTTTGGCACTACTATTAACAATTGAAGTATACATGAAAATGACTTTTTGCATAGTGGTTATGGTGTTTTCTTGGCACACAGAGGACTACAACAGAATCCTATATTCAAATACATTTTCATTCATACAGGGAGGGAAAAGTAGTGCAGCAGAATGTTTTCTTTATTACCAAAGAATCAAATACATGCACTGTGATAAATTCCATGTTACATATACAATCCTAATTTGCAGTATAAGTCTTCCAAATGTTCTGTTAACGTAATTCAAAAGTAGTATTGAGTAATATATTCACAATGGAAATAAAGATTAACCAGACACCAGTGATAAAGATAAAATATTTATGCACAAAGTAATTTCCTGCCATGCTGCCCTATTATTGCAGTTTGTAGGGGATTCATCTGAATACATACAGATTTGGGCCAACAAGATGGTCCTGAATATTAATGTAAATTAGCTGAATCTCTTGAGCCAGCAACATTGGCTTTTAAGTCTCAAGTACAGACTCCCATTAAATTCTAACCTGTCACAGTATCTCTAAAACATCTGGTTATATTCTAGAGGCCAGGAAGGTTATTTTCTAGAACTGGCAATTCACCAGTGTCATTCTGTGTCCAAACACAGAAAAAAGGCTCAGAATTCATCTTCATTTCAAAGTCCGTAAATGAAAATGTAATTCAGATTTAAATTAGTTACCTGCTGAAAAATAACAGTGTAATGCTTAACGTGGAAATTATGTGTTCCAGCATACCGACAGGCTTTTGTTGTTGTTTTTTTTTCGTTTGTTTTTTTTAAATCGCCACCATAATACTGTTGTCTACTCCTTTTTGATTTGTTGGCATAGGTAGGTTGTTTGTTTTTTGGTTGTGGTTGTTTATTTTAACTGGTATATCAACACTATTATCTGGGGCAAACTTAAGAAATTGGCCTTCAATATTAAGAATTCTATATGCAGAGTAGAAATGAGAGACAGACAAGATATTAATTGTAGAAAGGAGTGAATTAGAAAGTTAATTGAGCATGTACAACTAAATTTCTTCACTTACACATATTTCTAAGAGTCTATGCCAGTTCTTCAACATAATGGTTTAATGCCTCTGGAGAGTTTCATCAATCATATTGCTTGAAACAAACTTCACACTGCTTTCATAATACCCAATAACTTTGGAATCTGAGTGGAAAGTTGTAAACGAAAATAAAAGGAGCCATGCCCCGAATAGCTTAAGTATGAAGCCAGCTTTTTGTTACCTTCCTTTTTAGATAACAGACACCTCTTTCTGTATTATAGACACACACACGGAAGTAAAACAACTGACAAGAAAAACAGAACTCCATAGTTCTAGCAGGGTGTATTTAGAGTATCACAGCAAGTCCTGCAGCCATACAGAGTTAGTAGTTATGAAAGAGATGGGTAGAACATATGAAGCAGAAATAGATGCAGCAGACTTCTGTTTTTCATTGAAGCAGTTTCTGACAACATTAGAAATACAGCTGCACTGCAGTTACCACTGCACTCTGAAATAACCAGACATCTGCAGTGAAGAGATGCAGTATTTCAAATCAACTTCGGTATTAATCAGTGAGGTTTCAGCACAGAACTACATGCTACAGGCACAAACATTTCAGTACCATTTGTACTGACAATCTCATCTCAATTCCAAGGAGACACAAGTCCTCTCAAAAATCAGGGGCCCATTATTACATATGCTGAAAAATACATCTTGTATCTGTAAGACTACCAAGTATCCCACAAACAAATAAGACTATTACACTAATTTACTCTTATGTTTGAGGTATTTCTTAATATTTGTTTTGATTTTTTTGAAAAATCAGCTATTAAGACTTATTGGTCACATTATTTTGTGGTAAACACAGCAGGGGGACCTAGTAATATAAGAAACCTCCCTGATGTTCATCCTTTCCAGAAGCATGAAGGAAACTTCTGAACTTGAAGAAAATATCTTTTGATCCCACACACCAGCAGTGAAAAGCATGTCTTTACTGAAGAACGTTTTACTGATTAAGTTCTTCACTGGTAATCATTCCCTGCTTTATGGAGTTACCAGCAGAAAGAACAGAATCCTTTAGAATGGCTTCAGTCTCACAGGCGCTTTGTTCAGTTATCTATACTGTCCTATTAAATCAATCCCACCATGAACATGATGCAGTTCAGTGGTTTACATACAGACAAGTGTTTTACTGCAGAGTTGCACTTGCACAGAAATACAGGTGCCTGAGGACCATCAAAGCTTCATCTAGTTCCTTTGTGCTATGACAACACTCCCTCATTTCTTTTCATCACTTCTCTCCCTCCATTCCCCTCTCTTGCTGTAAATAAGCATCTTTCAGCATTCTTCTTGCCTTCTTCCTCCAGCATCTCTAATGGGGCAGCTATTTACCACAGTACAGCTAATAAGGTTGCTGTCATTTTGTTACTGTTTTATGTGGAATGTACTTTGGAGATTTTTCTTTTGCTGGCAGGAAGTCTGAGAAATGTGTCCTCAGTGAGGATTCACTTATTTCCTTCATTGCTTCCTGAAGAAATTACAAGACGTATAATCATTCACAGATTTTTTGCAGAGTGCTTTGGGCAAGTGTGTCACACTGAGTTATTCTGCTCTCTGATAAATATTTGAACCTGAAGAAAAACATTAAAGCCAAGATAGAGGGTTTGAAAGTAATAGATCCTTGGAGGAATGTAGGAGAATAGCAGCCTTGAAAAAGAAATTACAGCCTAGGGTAGGCACATTAAAAGTCCAGGCAAATCTTGTCACAAACATTGTAGGCATATTCAGCATGGTCATGAAAGATCTAGCAGCAATTTTGGAGAAAAGAGCAATTTTATCAGCCTCAAAAGATGCTTTCCAGTACAAACTACCACAGGAGATTCCATTACAATTCTTCAGCATTCACACTGCAGCTGCTGTCCTGTTCCTACAACACAGGGGAGATTACGATTTATGTGTGATGCTCTAAAAGGGAAGGGCATAGTGTCCAATATTTTGTAGGGTTGGTACAGCAATGGGATTTCACAGAAGTAGCAGATTTAGGGTTCCAATCACTTCCTTTCTATAGGACAGTCGTGCTGTAGGGTGTTCCTTAATAATTTAAGGAGAAAGGAAATCAGAGACTACTCTGAGTTTTGAGCCAAGATTCGGTCTACAGAAAGTACTGTAGTATTTCAGGTTAGCATAAGCACAGAGATTGTTATAACCTATTAGTTTAATTCCCCATTCCTCCCTACTGAAATAGAAGTGCTCACAATGAGTCTCTTTCTCTATGGTAAGAGGAGAATCCATAGAAGAGAGTAATGAAAATAATTCCTTACACACCTTTATCAGCATAGCCTTTTTATCTCCCTCAATGTCATGTAAACATTAGGTAGAAAAGGTGACAGCATAGATTTTTTTTTTTTCCAAGATTCTTTTACTAATAAAGGTCAGATTCACTGCTATTCACTGAAGAAAGAAAATTATCCAAAACACTGCAGTGAGTAGTACCTCACATGCATCAGTTCAGAAGACTGACTGTATTCAATGTACAGCTAAAAAAAAAAAATCACCACATAACCATCTGGATTTAACCAGTCAGTTCTATTCATATGTACCGTATTTGGTTTGTATAGCATGCACATATGAGTAAATTACTTTGTTACAATTTTACTGTTATGTCTTAAGTTAGTATTGTGTTGTTTATGTGTATTAACCTCAAATTTAAGAGCTGTAGTGCCCAAACAGAAGTTTCAGAATAGGCTATTAAACTGACTTGTATTTTCATACCCATAGTTTTAGAAGAAAGTTTATTCGGGGTATTTAGAGAAGTCAGTTGCATTCTAGCTTAACCTATATATTCTGACTACACACTAGTGTACTTTACCGTTACAAATGCTTCATCATATCAATTGATAAAAGGGAAGTATGGAAGTAAATGGTCCCTTGAATTATTTTTTGGCTCTCAAGCAACTTGTTTAATCCTAACTCTGGCAGACTTAAGTTCACGGGACAAGGATGACTGCTGGATAAACACTAACATGAGATAAGATCCTGCTGTTGGCAAAATTTGTCTGGTCTTTGACAGTGCTCCATACCCACTTTACCTTTTGAGTGCTCATTCAATAAAATAAAACTTGCAATTTGTTTTGGAACCAACCTGTGATAACTCAGTACTTCAGGACTGACATACTACTGCACTCAAAAAATGCTTTGTGAAAATAGCATTGATTTCATTTTTTATTAAAATGATGGCACAGAATACAAGTTATTTAGATAGGGCTTTTTTTTTTTTTTTTTTAAGTTGCACATCTATTTAGAGTTCTCCAAGACAACAGAACTGACAAATGCAGAAGAAAGGTATTAAAAATATGACAAATAATGACAATACAGCTCTCCTTATAATTTCAGCTTTATCATTAATGCAATGCATAGAAAAAGTTAAAAATTTGATCCTTGGAAGAGGCCCCCAAAAAACACCTGGGTAGCATATCACTGAATAGCCATGAAGTTGAATTATAAAACATTATCAGAAGGGAACTAGAGACTCCAGTTTCCATCGCATGAACCCTCTCTTCCGAATCAATTGTGTTCTAATAATGTAAAGACACCTGCAAGTAATAGTCCAACAACCTTGAAACTATAAACTCAGACTGGTAAAACTGAATGTAATTCCAAGGCCTTAAGAGTAAATGAAGGCTTCGAACATGTATTATTTCAGTAAGCTTTAATTCAGGCCTACCACAATCTACAATTGCAGCTTTATTACCTCTCTCCATCCTTTTGTTGTTAGCTCACATCCTTTATCTCATCTAAAATTTGCCAATGTCATTTGTCATTTCAGGTAAGGCCACTGTATTCCTAAAGATGATGTAGCACTTAGCACAATGGGTACATACGCTGCATGTTTATGTAAAATATGAGCATGCACATTTTTGCAAAAAACACAGTATTGGGTAATTACCTATACAGTTAATTTATTCAAGCTGACATGAAATCCATCAGGGCCATACCACTGTGGCCAAAATCATGGCTTCTAGAATTTTACGACCACATACCTCAATCTAATTCCTACAGTGCAAAATATCTTCAATGAAGTTTAAAGTTGTACTAAGTAATAGTGTCTTGGGTCATTAACTTTAACACTGCCAGCATGCCCTCATGATTGCATTTACTTTAATTAATGTAAGCTAGTAATTAATGGCACACTTGACACAAAGAACTGCTTTAGCATTTTGCCAATTTCTAACAAATAAAGCAGAGTGCTCGAAGCAAGGTTTGAGATACCTGTTGCAAGTGAGACATGCGGGCACAAAAAAGCTAAACCAGGTTGTTTGTTTTTTTTTTCTTAATTTAGACACAACACAGGTTTAAATGTCATGATAAAAACATGACATTTTATCACATTTCTTTTGAATTTTTGCAATACTAAATTTGATTAATAAAACAAGCCTGCATCCACCAATTCTGTGCAAATTTATTAAACTACTGGATAGAGAAATGTTAATTAATTCTACTACAGCAATGAGAACATCAAAATATATCTCAAGAAATAATCCATTAACCAACATCCTACTACCTGCAACAGCTCCTTTACCAAAACATTTGTATTCCAACCCCATTCTCCCCTCACTCTGTTTTGAAATGTTTCAACTTCCAGCGAAACTTTGAGTCAAACTTGATATCTTTCAAGGGATAGACATCTTCAAAACCACTTTATGTAATTTTTCATAAGGTTTTGTTGATTGGTTTTGGGGTTTTTTTTGGTTTTGGTTTTTGGTTTTTTTTTTTTTGGGGGGGTGGGGGACAAAACAAACCCTCCCACTACCAGAAATAAATGTACACAGCAATTACAGCAAAATGGTTTAATGGTTTAAGATAGAAAAGTAACTTTCTAAATACTCAGCTCCATAAAAATACCAATCTACACAGTGAATTCAAACTTGAAGACTGTTTACTACATTGTCCAAGAACAACAGAAATTTCTTCTGCAACCAATGCAGCGTTTAGACACTTTATTTTAAGGGGACACTCCTTGACAGAATTAGATCAATTATCCGAACTGGCTGATTGTAAAACAATGCATTGACACAAGACAATTTGATTCTACAATGAAGTATCAGTTATAGCTGATATACAAAACACTAATGCAAAGGGAAGCTCATTTCTTTTTTCTTTTCCATCCTGAAAGCTGAAATGAGGATAGGCCTACTTAGGTGTGCATGACATTATCACAAGTGTTTTCACTGGCAGAGAATGGAGAGAGACTAAAGATGTAGGAAGAACAGAAAATAATTTCAGTTATCAGATTTCTTTTGGATGATTCAGAAAACCATCTGTCTGCCAGCATTAAGAACAATTTACTTTGAGAGCCATCTGTGGGAGATAACTGCACCTGAAGTCTGGCAAAAAGTGCCTTTTTCTTTTAATGACTCATTAGCTCACTTTCTCCTCTGAGAATAATAAAGCTTCCATTCCTGTCTTCAAAGAGGGGATTAAAGCATTCACAGAAAGTGAGAGAAAAATGACAAAGACCAAGGGGATAGCAAAGAACATAAAAAACCCAATCCACTGTGTTTTGGAAAGGGAGATGCACCACATCCGCGCAGCTCCCCCCCCCCCCCCTTGATTTTCATATTTATTTCCTTCCAAAAGCCTGCTCCCTCCATCACAACAGCGATGAAGGATTCATCTGGAGACATTAAGTATCATGAACAGGTGGGTGGTGGGAGTCCTTCTGTCATCTGTAACCAAGGAGAAGTCTCAGAACCACATCACTAAGTCTCTGTATGCTGGTCTATGTACCACCTCTAGGTTTGCAGGCAGACTCTGACACTGCAAAAAGAATATCCTCTACTCCCACTTGTGAGCTTTGTTTTTCTTCACAGTCTAGAATTCTAACAAGGGTCCATTTATATTTAATGCAGAGATAAGTATGTCAGTGCACTTTGAAGTACTTCCTAAGTTTATATGCTTGGGACCTAGGGAATAATTATCAATAACACAAATAGTCACAGAAATTATTTACATGTCTGACATCAGAAATGAAGGGATTGTAGAAAGCAGATAAAGCTAAGGACAGGGAGAACTCTAGCAAAAAGTTACATGAATTAAAGTAGTCACTACAGGAATCATATAACAAGATAGCCAATCTGCAGATATGATAAACAATCACAATGTTTTCTTTCAGCTATCAGTACCAAGACATATCATAACATGGGACCACTACATTGCCACACTACTCTGATCCTTTCCACTTTACTTCATTATAATCATCCTTGATCTTGACTACCCAGAACAGTGCATACTAACCAAGATAACACTGTCCATAACACACAAGCTACCTAGCACTGAAATCACACATTTCCAGAGTACCCTCAGACACAAACTATCAAAGAGACATTAACACCTCCCACTTACTGGCTTCAGCAGAGAAGGAAAGGGAGCTGAGGGAAATGAATCAGACTGATTGAGACAAGGACAACTGAAGATTCTCTTGTCAATATATAGACACAAAACCCAATAACAGAATACAAATTATTATCTGTGTTCACATACATAAATATATATAAAATACAAAAAGGTTTAAGAATAAAGTGAAGGATAATTACACTGCAGGTATGGGGTATGAAGAATGTGGAATGATTCAGAATAAGCTAGAGCAAAAAAGTGCCAGGAAACAGACTGTAGCTTACTATCACATACCAGATATGAAGCAGATTGAGCAACCCAATTACTCTAAGAGGTTTTATCCATCTCTCCTAGACGTAATAATATGAAATTAAGGTACCACAACTCTCATCTGAGAGATGCACTTTCCAAAACTGTTCCTTTAGACGTAATAGTTACTGGTATTACCAGTAAAGAGTGAAGAATATCTATATCTAGCAGAGGTCACTCATTCATTTAAAAGGCATGATCTGTTTGACATACTATTGATCTTTCTGTGATACTATTTTACCTTGTTTTCTCACATACATGCTACAGCTTTAATACATCAATGCAAGTATGGCACTTCAAAAAAAAAAAACGAGTTTCTTTAAAAGTGGATGTTGGACAAACCCATCCATCAGGCTGTTGTAATTTCAGAGGATGCACTTGTGGATAGATATGGATACATTTGACATCAAATTCTGAACTATGCTTCAGAACAGCTTTGCCAAACCCTGTTAGAAATGACCATTTTTTCCTTTCATTTGCCCCTTTATCCTCCTACACGGAGCTAGCAGGTGGACCAGAGCTTCTGAGGAAGTGATCTGGAAACCACTTCCCAGTTAGAACCATAGCATAGTCCTTCCCCTTGACAAGATATATTTCAGAAATCTGACAATACCCAAGGGCTTTCAAACCAGGAAACCCAAGGAAACTGTCCACAGTGGAGTGACTAATTCTCTATAGCTAAATGTAATTTAAAACTTAATGTAACATAGTTCATATACATATTAATACTAAAAAAAAAAATCACTAGTTTCCTATTTCTGCTCCACAGGCACTTGTACAATTAATTTGATTTGAGGAAGTGGTACAATGTGACATGCAGAAGTGACAAGTCAGACAGTTTCAGCATGTCCACATCTACAGGCTTCAGTGGTGCACACAGAGGTTATTTATTCTGCCCCAACCACATTTAGCAGCAATGAACAAAGAGCCAGCTATAATTAGTTCTTCAGTCTTTGTAGCAAGACTTGCATAGGTTTGTGTTGGGTTTTTTGTAGTTTGTTTTTTTTTTTTTTTTTTAAAGAGTGAGCAGAATAAGAAATGGTTGGCTAGCTTACAAAAATAATACAGATGAAGCCTGACAGGACTAAGAGTGCTAAGCTCAAGACTTCTGCTGTAATTGCAATATCAGGCAATGGACAGGCTGATTAAAATCAGCATTTTCATCTGAGTATTTCAGCCCTCCAGGATATGGTCCAGAGACCAAATTGGTAGAAATTAGTCATGCCTTGCTCATTACCCCAAAGGCATAGACTTGCATGCAAGAATTTGAACATGTAACTTGAAAAGCTCACTGCTGTCCAAAAAGGACATCATTAAAGAAAAAAACCACCCCAGACTTAGAAAGATCAATAGTATTTCTTGGATTTTTTTCAAAAATGTTTCTATTAAACATCCATCTTTTCAATGTATATCCTATATATCTCAGGATTACTACTGTATACTTTATTAATTTTTAGCATCCTTATGCACAGAAAAAAATGTAAACAGTAACCTAACTTTTAGGAAAATATTAAAAATTCCTAATTCAGCCTGAAGTACTGGAAACAGTATCAGGTACAGAGTTTTCATTTCCACTGCATTATTTTCACCTGTCTTAAAGTAGACACAACTATGTATATGCAACATACACAAGAAATTGCATCATCTATATATATCTCAAAGATGTAGAAAGAAGCTGTTCCTAAAACCAGCTAAAGATACCATGATTTTTCTTGAAAGGGACAGTTTTCTTGAAATTTTTAATTTCAAGCTGTGCATGCATCAAGTGATATCCTAATTAGGCATAACCAAAGATCCATTTCTTACCACTAGAGGGCCAAGGCATCAAGTTAGAATGTTTATTGAATCCTTAAGTTTGTATTACTCAGTGATGAACTAAGGTTTGAGGCTCAAAAATTTATGGAAAAAATTGAAATGATGATGATTAATCTAGTTTTTGAAGCTCCTAATATTAGGCTATATTTTAAATGTAATATAGAAATGACTGAACACGGTTTTTTTGAGTTACACAGATAATGCTAGGTGATTATTTAGCCTCTTTCAAAGCCAAGGAAAGATTATGTTTACTAGACCTTTTTTCTCCTCTTTTAGTCTGTAAAAATCCAATAATGCCTCAAATCTAGAGAGGTGTAATTTGTTTCCAGAATCATTATTTGTAGAGCCACTAACTTCCTGTAAGAACCTTTCCTTCAAAACAAACATTAATTTGTCAAGGGCAGATTAAAATAAACTTGCTCTTTAATACACACAAAAAACTTCCTTTGTGAATACAAACTAGCATCCTCAAAGCATGCATCAAGTGAAAACAAATGGTAAAAGCATAGATTGCTTATTCTTTCTTATAAATATTGAAAATAATGTCAAAAAGGGTTTAATAAGAGTGCTTTTACTAAGTTTTTTTCTAGTAGCAAGTATCTATATGCACCAAGATCAGCCAAAATGCAGAAATATGACGTTAACACTAAACAGTAAAGTCAACCTGCCAAAAATTGTTTTTTAAATTTTTATCCTCAATTTATAATTACTTGAGCAAGTACTCTAGGAAGGCAGGTGTTCAGTTGTTTAAAGCAGAACTGCTGCATGAAAAAATAGTGCATTACTGCTACAAACAAGGCAGCCTTTACTATACTATTTATACTCCTCTCTCATGAATAAATATCATAACCAACCAATGCTTGCCTGAGAAGTGGGCTACCATCATAACAAACCACAATTGAAATTATAATTCAAATTAGAAAAAGTTACATTTTGATGATCCATGATATTTAAAATCATGGTGTTTGATAGTAACTACCAGCACCACACATGTACATGATACATAGTACATGTAAATACAGAGGGAAGAAAGAAAGAGTAATTTCATTTCCAAAGAGCTTGCCTTAAACCAATTTTGAAGTGTCTAAACAGGAAAAAAAATCATGGAAAGACTGCCGTAACAGCATTTTCAGTATAGACTGCCTATGCACACAGTATAACTTCAAATATTATTCTGGAGAAGTGAACTGTTTCACTTCATTTATTTTACAACATGAAGCAACAGATGTATTGGCTATTAGTTACATCACAATTTCCTCAAATACTAGGAAAAATTGAATATGTTGTCTAGCTCCAGGCTGATTAGCCCTGCCATTAATCAGCTCCTTACCTTTTGCAGTACAACAGTTCGAGTTTTAAGTTCACTTTGATGTTAGTGATGTAACTATGATATTATACTTGTATTGTTTCTGACCCTTATGTTGAAAGATGATCAAAGAATATTTAAAGGAAATATTTTAAAAATTCTCCCAAGCAATTTGGGGACTAAAAAAGTTGGTTTCCAGGCAGTATTTCAGTTGGTACATTCCACTAAGCGGTTACTTTCTATTTTACACAGTTGTGAGTCAAATACACTGAGGCAAGAAGATAATTTCTAAGCAAAATGAGTCAATTGTAAAGACTATATTTAAGGTTATAAACTGAAGTTGTCCCCCAGGCTATGCCCTAAAATATCTTTGATAGGGCAGCAATACAATTGTAACTCAATTTTCATAAACCTATGGCAAAACTTACAGATCTGGACATTCCCTCTTTCAGAAAGTTAGTTTGGACTTGTCAATAAAGGACAACACAATGCTGTTCTAAAATGGGTTGTTGGTCAGGACAGCTGGCATTTTGGAGTTTGACAGATAAAACATTAATAGAGGCGTTTAGAGTGCTGGTCACTCCATTATAATTCAGAAAGTCTGGACTGTATCACAAGTATATACTTCTGAAGAAACAGAAATTGAACTTATAGGCTCTCCAATACAAAAAAAAAATATTTTTTATCTGTTGTACAAAGAAAACAATCATTTCATCAGAAGCTTGTCGTGATTTCAACAGGGATGTCAGACTGAGTTGTTAAAAGTTCTTAGTCTACTGAACTGCAAAGATGGGTCAGAAGTTGAGCTACTGATTAAGAATTTCATGAAACTAGGGGAAACTACCCAGTCTGGAGACCTGCCATAGAGCACAGATTTAATAACTGTTTGAATTACCTCTTCCGAGAATTCTTGATTAGAAACTTACTTCTGATCTCCAGCCAGGTTGAGATGATACAGTGTTTTGTTAAAAATGTGATTCCATATTACTCCAAAATTGTTATTAGAAAAGTTAGCATGTTTGTCCCATATGGATATACAAATTACATTTTAAAATTATTAAATACAGAAGAAACATTTTCTAAGAGGCATTTCCACATACTAAACTTTTTTGCAGTATCACTAAATTGACAAGTTTATGAAACAAATATGATTAAGTGATAAGCATATTCTTCTTGGACAATGGCATGATGCCAACCAAAACAGGAAACTGAGGGACCATCTCACTGCCTTTCTCATTCTATAAGAAAATTTAAACAAGCAAAATCCTGATTGCAAAGAATCTACAATTAAACAGAAGTAACTCTACAGAGGCTACAGTGCTTATTTATAATCAGAACCAATCCAGAAAAAAAAGGCTTATTTACAGTTTATTAATTTTTTTAGAAGAGAGCTAGAGAGTTTGTAAGGACAATGCATTTCCTATAAAAAATACCAGATTCTGCCAAAGTTTTCAACTATTCCTCTCTACCAAAAATCAAGCTAAGGTTTTTGATACAACCACAGAAGCTAAAGAATGACTATGTAATGTGACATACTAAACCCTTAAGCATCTAGCCTCTGTGTCGTGGATAAAGTCATTGTTAGGGGCTAGAACAAAGACAGCAAACGGTGTCAAGGTCTCTCCAGAACTGAGATGGTTCAAGAAATAAGCAAACAGACTTCCTGTTCTACCCCAGCAGCAGAAGCAGGTTTATTTCTATAGTGTGTCTTATTGGCAAAGTAGTAAAGTTACATGCAGCTATGTTAAGAGATTACAGCTTTTAGGAAGTCCAAACAGAAATTTGTTTTACAGGGTGTATTTAAAGATAGGAATAATGAATTACCACTGATGACAAGGGGTTTGTTTTGGGGTTGGTTTTTTTTTTGACTTGAGGCAGTTATTCCATCTGTTGAACAATGCAACTGGAGAGGAAGGAGGCGAAAAAAGTAACCTTTCTAGTTCTCTTTTGAAAAATGGTTCTATTTGTTACCTCACCTGTGCTCTGTACCCAACTCAAGCCAGTAGACTGGCATCCCTCCATCCTCATCAACTAACAGATAGCAACTAGAGCATATGTTACATGTCAAATGTGGGCCAGCATCACAGATGCACATCACCAGCTCTCAAAAAGTTAATAGATTTTCCCATACACATTGTAAAAGTATTTCTACTGGTAATTCTAGATACCATAACTGTATTCAAGTTTTCAGCAAAAAAAAACCATATGTTCAATCCTAACAAATATTTCAGTTGTATTTACAAGAGATATTTATACTGGAAAGCAATTTCAGACTCTCTGGTTTCTACCTTTGAAGCTAGCAAGTAATTTTCATTCAACACATTCATTTAAAATCATGACTATTTTCTTCCTAGAGCCCTTCTTTTGTACTTCATGTTAATTTTAATGAGATGAGAACAAGTTATTCAAGCAGCTAAGCGCCACAACTGAAGTTCTGATTGATTGATAAGAAAACCAAAATATTTTACTGCAGAGCCCTAAGTCTTAAATAACTATTTTCTACATAGTATTTAAATAACTAATCTGTTGCAATGTATGATCTTTAAGGTAAGCCTCCAGAACGTTGCCATAAAATGAGTTTTGGACTGAGAGAAGGCACAATACTGCAACTCTTTCTTTAATGTGACAAGGCTTACTCTTTTGCACATCAAGTGAATTTAAGTTGTTATTATTATGTAAAAGTACACTACAAGCTACATTTTCATAGCATCTGTATTACTCATATTACAAACTCTTAAAGAATCTAATATGCTATTTCCTCCACATAATGCTTTCCTGTTCTGTTTTCTAACAGCTAATTCTAGAAAAGGAAGAAGAGAGGAAGCATTAAACTCTCTGTACAGCCAGGCAACAGGAACAGAGAAACTTGGTTACTTGTTGAAATTGACACAGGAATTAGGTCTTTTTCCAAACAAATCTCCGCCACAGGATCATTGTTTCATTTAAAGTAGTCCACGAGATTTCTAAAACATACCTTGAGTAATAAGGCAGTCCAAACCTTGATTCAGACTGTAATGGGTCTTTCTTCAGTAGCTGAATAGTTTAATAAATCTAGACTGAATTCAAAAATCAAATTCATTTAGTCAGGAAGCCACCCAATAGTAAGACTTCATTATAAACACTGATGGATACGTAACATTAAAAAGCTACTGCTGAAGAGCTTCAAGATTTATGTTTAAAAACTGTTCTTTTAATTTTGGCAAAAGCAAAATAATTATAAGTTTTCTAGAAGTAGCGCCTTTGAAAAAGTTCAAGATATCAAATATTACAATACAGAAGAACTCCATTTTCATTGCCATCACAGGAATGTTCCATCACTTGTTGGATTAAAGAACTAAAACATGGGTTAAGCAAATAAAAGGTAATTTCACTCAATAGTAAGACTGTTTTTGCTCATCAGGCTCTGTTCCCCAGATTGAATTTGTTTTTCCTAATTTTATCAGTTCCAGAATCCTGTACAGTTTTAGAAATAAATCCAAGAAAGATATTAAACTGGGTGAGAAGCACAGCAAGGAATTTATTCAAACCAACTCTTCAGAAGGGCAATGTTGAAAGGATAGGAGACACCATCATTGCCCCAGATCTGTTTGATAAGTCTTATTAAACTCTTTAACAGTTCATGATAATTGCTTGAAGTATTTACATTCATCACTAAAGAATTATGGGGTTTTGACAGCAAGGAACACACACCTTACTGGCAAATGCAGAAGCCATAACCCAAGTATTAGTGTCATCTGATTGACATACACTTTTTACAAGTATTCTCTCAAATGTCTCCATTTTGTGATCCTCCTCTACTAGAAGCGAGCAATATACACTACTCAATTAGTCCTTAAGTTCTGCAAATACATTTGTTTCTTCTGAAGTTGTAACAGACTTACTAGCCTTTTGTTTGATCCTAAGGATTCTTTTCCTTAAAAGAGGAAAAGGTACCTTCTCACAAAACACTGCTAGAAGACAGTTACTTATGCCCATCAAATAATTCCTCAAGGGAAAAATGTCCTATTCCTTTGTAAGGCTTATTAGACATACCAAATCAAGAGGAAGACTTGGAAGAAAGACAATTTATTAGCAAAATTCCTCTCAAATATTAATATGGAAAACTTTAATCCACAGGTGTGTTGTAGCTAACCTCTGAAGATAAGCTCTATAGCAAAGTCTATCATAAGCAAAGGGTTCTTTCATACTGCTAAGACAATTAGTACTTCCAAAGTTAGTATTCTTCATCATGCACTATATACAGGTATACAATTCCTACAATCCAAAAGAAAAGTGACAGCTGTCTAAAGGGAAGAGTGCTTAACACAAAATAGGAGATTAAGTGACATCAGATGTTCAGACAGATGTTTTTCCAGATCAGACAATCCATCACAAAAAAAACCCAGCAGAAGACTAAACACCATTATTCTTCCATTTACCACCAGGGAATTAAAAACAAAGCAACCCCCACAAATCAGTGCCTCCACACACAAACTATGTTTTCAAATGTATGCCTATTCTTGGGATATGCACTTACATAAAAAATTAAGTGCTCATACATTGCTGCTTCCACTCTTACAAAACTTATTTCCAGAGATTCTATAACATTCTGGTATTCCAAAAAAATTTGCTCCCTACTGTTTTGAGATTTTTGCTTTCAAGTTTTCAGTCAGGAAGCAACTAGCAAGTGGTCACAGTTACTGCACTGTCACAGAAAGTTTATTTTGAATATACATTTTACTTGTCACATGACTAGTTACAGCACAAGTCTATTCCACTTAAGATCTTCATCAACAAGAGCAGCGAAGGCATTTGCTTTCCTCATTTCAGACATGCCATCACTGGTCCAGAAGCAGAGATTTATACACTTCCATCCCCATGCAGTTACATGAACTTCAGCACAACAGACACTGATGTTGAAAAGCAGGTGAGTAGGTCAGTATAAAATTCTAGTCCAGCCCTTTGGAATCAGTATTTCTGTTCCTCAGCTTAAACAGCGTGCAATAAGCACTGACATTTAGCATGTTGGTAAAACAGCAGTTTAAGCCATACATTGCATACCACTAATTTTTACAACAGTCATTGTTTGAGGATGAATAACATCTGAAGTCCTTTGCCCTCTCTGGCGTAGCAACCTATTCTTTACGCCTCAATTGTTCTCCAGTGCTTCATTTCAGATATACCAATAAGCTTCAACAAATGTAAGTTGTGTTGTGTCTGTTAAGTTGATTTCACCCATTCCTGATAAGGGTATGACTTAATATTCTGTTTCTTGGAAGAGTAAATAAATAGCATGAAATAAGTTTACAAATGCACTGTAAATTGGGTTTATTTGAACTACTTAGTACTAGCAAATTCTGCCTCATTTTAGAATATTCTTGTGTGAGCCTGGTATGATTATTTTCTCCCAGCTCTTCACTTGATTTTCACAAACATAGTAGCAAATGACTCTGCCAGCAGGACTGGTTGTCCAAAACATCAAAGCTTTTCTAGAAACACATGTGAAGGTAGAATTAAAATTATTATACTAGATGTTTGTACTGGATCATAAAAACACCCTCTCATTTTACAATTAATTACTTACTACATTTCAAGCGTTGGCTTAAAACATGGAATGGGTAATAGAAGGCTCTGCATGGTACTTCTGCACTTTAACATCTGTGCAATGAACATACCAATCCAGCAAAATAAAATCCTCATGCACCCCATCTCATTACTTTGTAAATCAGTTCAGAAATCTGAAATCAAACAAATTGAGCTGAGTTCAGATCTCATTAAGTTTAACTAAACCTCTAGCTTCACATTTACTATGCATTCTTCATTTCTAATGGGAATACACTAATAAGGAACCTTGTTTTATTTTCTCAATCCCTTTAAAAAGGGAAGAACAATGCATAGCTTGAAAATGTTGCCTTACTTACCAACACATTAAGTCTTGGCACTCATTGCACACTTTATAACTTGAGGAACTAAAATACTGATTTCCAAAGGGCTGAACCAGGATTTTATACTGACCTACATACTACTTTTCACCAATTTGTCTTATGTTAAAAAATACTGGATGAAATATACTATGTTTGACATCCCCTTCTCCAAACTCCCTAACAGAGCCTTCTCATCTCAAATCACAGCTAGAGCAATTCTTTGGAAATGCTCAAAAATTCTCATCATCTCAGATGCTTGCCTGGCATCTTAGTGATGTGGAACTGATCAGAGGCCACTCACAAATATTTGTAAAACCAAATTAATTACTTGTGAGGTTTTGTTACTTTGCATCCATTACTTTTAAAATTCATCCATATTTTGTATACTATTGTTTCTAATATCATTGAGAAAAAAAAAATCATTGAGCATCAACTTCAAAGCATTTTTAATCATTTCTATTTTCAGCTTGTTTCTTTAGAGGAAATGAACATTTTTAATCTATTTTATCATGCCTCTCCTAATATTTGCATTGTCTCTGTAGAGCTTTTAACCAATATCCTATGCAATAGACTAAAGTCTCTTTAATTTTGTAAATTAAGTGAAAAATAAAAGGAGTAAAATGGATCTTTTAGTATAGCAAAAGTACAGCCTGAACTCTAGAAGCGTGAGCCATCAACTACAGCTACATTATAAGCCTTCCCAAAAGTATAATTCAAATGGAGTATTATTCAAGTGCATTTTATTCAAAAAACGGGAATTGTTTGAACTCTACTATTCTTTCCTGAATTTTCAGGATCTTTGCAGACCTTCGGTTCTTTTGAATACTTTAGAATGCTAAATTTATTGTATTAGTCTTGACCATTCATAAATCTTTTGTGAAGCATTCATGTCAATCAGTGCAGTAAATGAGCTAAGAATGGAGTTTCCCTAATCACATAAGGTAAATTTGGTTTGGTTTTTTTTGTGTGGGTTTTTTGTGGTGTTTTTTGGGTTTGGTTTTTTTTTTTTTTTAAGAGGAAGAAAAAGTACTTTTTCCACAGTACACAGCTTGAATTCTTTTGTGGCTGCTTCAGGAAAGGAAAAAACCACACAAGTAGCTGAGCTTATTGCAGCTAACCAAATGAGTTAAAATAGTAAAATCCTTATCAAGCAAATCTTCAGGAGAAAACTTAAAGAACATTAAGTGGCTAACTTTCTCACTGGCAGATTGGGAAGGAAAAGGGAAAAGACATATCAACCCCTTCTCTCACATGAGAATCATTAGCATTTACAAAGTCTAAGCTTTGAAGGGAAGAAAAGCTTCCAGACACATTCTGCAAAGGAAACCTTTCAAACATCAACTGAGTGCAAATAAACGATGTGCCAAGTCTGCTACAGAGAGAAAACCTGAATACCAGAAAGTTTCCCTCCCCCTTCCTTGGAGGGCGGAAAGAGAAAGACAGATTGTTGATGCTTCGTCCTATACTGGGGTTCCCATAGTTCTTAACTCTTGATGTACAAGCTCTAAAAGTGTAATTCATCAGTAAGCAGGCAAGGAAACCGATCAGCTATAGGAACTGACTTAATCACACCACAAGATTTTTAATAATTTCAGAAAGCTCTACTACCACACCAGACTAAATGCCATGATGTTGCTGATAACATCTGATCTGAACTGTCCTATCCAGCAAGTCTACAGGTAAAGAACAGGCAAAATCAGATTGCTCTGTTTCCTAATTCGGGTCTAACATGAAAGAAAGGTTTTAATATTGAAAACAAAAACAATGTTTTAGAAATGGAATTTAGCCCAACAATAAGGTTAGAAAAATCAAGCATGTAAACTTAAGGAACACTAAAAGTCTTGCCAATATATCTGAACTTATTAAACACTGTAGCAGTGCATATAAAAACAGATATTATCTTTAGGATTTATTTTCTTCTGCTATGCAGAACTAAGTCCTAATTTCCAAGGACGAAGCAGCAGATATAAGGAGGGGAAAAAAATAAATCTATAGACATAACAAGAACACTTGTCTAGTTTATATCCCATTCCTCTGTTGCATAAAATGCACGGAGAAAGAAATTGTGCAGAATTACTTTGGAAGAGGTGGAATAAATTTCAGACTAAATTGGCTTCTGAAGATAACTTGCAGAAGACAGACTTACCCTGAAGCTTAAAATTTACATATACAATAGAATCATACCTTGCTGTTAGTTTCTACATCATTTGATTATTCTCTCAAAATACCATAGCCTGTTAGCAGACTTAAAAAAGATAAATCAGCTCCAAAGTTAAGAGCCACATTTCACATTTTCCCTATTCTTGGTTCTATGTCCCTGTCTGTAAGAATCTAATAAGTACGAACTTACTTTGAGAAGACAGATGACAACTAGTTCTTAGCTGTACTGTTTTCAGTAGAATTACACCGTTTATGAAGCACTTTAAGAACCCTCAAGGCACAAATTCACCAAGATCCTTTATGCAGCTAACCTAGCCCACAGGAGTAAAGGGTGGGTCTCAATGTTTGCATACCAGAGTCCCACATACTCAACATTTCAGTGACATGATCCCATATAGGTCCTAACACAAATGAAAGAGGGTCATGTGTCCAGTAAGATGCTACATCTCATTTCTGCATTAACAGTGCACAAACCTTAATATTATTGCTATAGTTGTGGTAGAGTACAAGCATAAATACTTTATAGGCTTGCAGCCTTGATTTGGAGACAAGGATATGTCTCATTACAGTTTTCTGTCTGCACAGGGAAAGTCAATTAATACATATCACTTAAAACTCAATGCTTGAGTCATTGCGTTTCCACTTACACAAACTTGGAACTGGCAGGAGTCTACATCCTGTAGTGAATCTCTTATCTATCATGCAGCATAATAATTACTCGGAAAGTTCAAAAGAACACTTTTGCTCATCTGCTCTACTCATAATCTGACTGGAAGATTAAGACAACCCTTCATTTGCAGCTCTACAAGAATATATTTCTTCAAAACTGATTAAGCAGTTCACTGAAATAATTTTGAAGCATGATACATTAAATCCAGTGATTAAGCTTTCAGACACACCAAATTACTTGTTTTCTTTGTAAGTCTCAGAGTTTTCACTTTGTGTAACAATCCTTAGCTTTCTGAAAAGCATTCGACCTCTGTTGCCAGCTAGCACAGGTTACAGTAGTTAACAGTACCCTTAACATTTTATTGTGACTAAAATTCAAGCTGAAAGCTCTACGAATGCCTGTGAGCCACACAGACCCTACTACACAGGTCTTCCCTCTGATTTCAGTTGAAGCAAAATAAGCATTAAGTAGCTTTGTTTTAAAAGCTCAACATATCATCATAGAACTAAACTCTCTAAAAGATTGTATACACTTTCCTTGCTGCTCCTGTAGCTTAATGTGCAAAAACTGTTCTGTTACCACCTTCCAAGCTGTATTTTTTCTTGGCTTAATTTCTTTTGTTCAAGTCCATTCAGAGTCTGGGTTTTTACTTGGCCACATTCATCTACATAGTATCTTGCCTTCGGTTATGAGCAGTTACCTTCTTCCTCTGTAAGAGGAGTCAAGCCTCTGCTCCCCTATCTGTCTGCACCAAATCACTTCCTCAGCTGTGGACACTCCACTGTGCACCCTTGAGCTATAATAAGCTAACTCGAGTCACCTACTGCAGGCTCAGCTCCTGAGGGTGACCCCACTGCCCTGCATACCTGAGCTATTATATAGACTTCATCCTAGCCGTTACAGACTTTATTGCACATAAAAGGTAAAAGGACTGACTTGTGGTTCATGCAGTGCTGATGCGTCACTCAGACCTTACATGACAGTAAACTCCAGTTGTCTCCAGTGAATATTACTTAAAGCTACACCTTGCTTCAGCCAAACACAAAAAACCAGTGTCAGCAAGCACAAAATTTGAGACCATGCAACGACGCTTTTCTGGAAGAACTAACCACCACTGACAAGACAGTACCTACTTTTCCAGGCCAGCTGAGTTGATAATTCTTGCTTAAACAAGGACAAAGCTCCCCTGCTTCCAACTACTTCCCTACCCCCTGCGACAGATCCATTGCCAGCCACTTCAAAGGCTTAATATCAAGTTTTTATTTGAAATACAAACAGACACAACCTCCATTGACCATGACAGAAGTCCACTTTCAAAGTGTACTACCATTCATGTGTTCAGTTTTCTGTTTGTTTACCCCAGCAGCTATCCTTTTTTCCCCCAACGCTATTCTGCAGGTAAACCATGCCACCTTTTAATCACGAACAAATCAGTGTGCCTTTTCAATAAGCACTTATTATTTGGACATCTTTTTTCCCCTGAATTAGGATATGGCAACATTGAATATCAGCAGCAATGCACATCCCCACTTCACAAGTTCATGCCCCTAAACTTTTTTCCTGTCAAGCAGTATAACATTTAGTACAAAGGAATTGCACCTGCTTTAATTAGAACACCTTCTAGTAAAGCAATTTCAGAGAAGCAAGAAAAAACACAAAAAGCAAAGAAAGGAATTTTGAGGTTGCTGTATAACAGGGTTATTAAATTGTTTTTGTTTGGGTGGTTTATTTTTTTTTTTTTTAAAATATAAGCCTTGTAAATAATGGTCCATGGCTTTAATTTTGTCACCTACCACCACCATTCTTTACCTGTGCTCAGCAAGTGTGTCAGAACTTGTGTTTCTGCTACTGATCACACATACTTTCAAATCTGATCAGATTATTCAACAAGACAGATAGTTAATCCTTTTGGTGTGTTTAAACTTGCTATCAATATCACTCTAGAAAGCCTAAATAGATTTCCTTCTAGTTATCACAGATCAGACTTTGTCTAAGACAAACCTTTTGCATATGTAAATTTCATTTGAATAATATTTAGTTCTATTTTGCTTCCAAGACATTGTTATCAAATGTTTGATAGCACAGCTGCAGCATCTAGCTCTCCCACATTTATAGTCTGTCAAATCCTAAGGCTGGGTTTTTTTTTTCCTTTTAGAGCTAGACATACAGCTTTGAATCTTTCAAAATTTACCAAGTACTCCACCCATACTTTTAATTGTGTTCCCTCAAAGGAAAACATTATCTACATGCACTGAACCTATGAAATGTTATTAAACCAGAGGGTCTCCATAATCTATTTTGGCTTCCATTTGGAAGAACAAAGCATTAAACAATCTACAAACTCTTACTTGCTTGGTGATGCTGCCTATGGACCAGGAGCATAAATGGACTGTCCACCACAACAGGCACCAATGTTTCTAACTTAAAACATGTTACATTTTCCTGCAAAACATACAGTGCTAAATAAAACCTGTATACAGACTGAGAAAATTTCCCCTTGGGGGGGAGCTGAATTTTCCTCACAATGCCTCACATTCATTGCCTGTGTGAGCTAGATAATACTTTATTATTAAAACAGACAGACAACCAGGAATCTCAAAACAGATATTCCCTATGACTTATCTGATTATTCTTGACTTGATTTGAACACTACACATAAGAAATAGCAACCTACTTTGGACACTCCAATAAGTTGCACTTCTTACCATCTTTCTTCCCACTTTAACCTTCACTGAAGAAGGTTACATGTCAAAAAAAGCAACTAGATTTTTACATTGAAGTAGTACAAAAAGTAATGTTAAAAAAAAAACCCTTTAAACTAGAAGACATTTTCCTACATAACTGAGTTCTTTATTTTCAGATTTCTTCTGCAGTAGTAACAAACGCATTCACCATGAACACCACTAGGATACAGCTGTAACCTTCTGTCCCAAACCAAAATTAACCAAGCATGACAATTGCTTCCCCCCTTACCAAATATATTTTCATGTAGAAGACCCTAATAATTTTAAAAAACATTGCTTACCTTGCTGATAAGTTATTTTAATAGTAAAATCTTAATGACAAAACCCCAAATAATCAGTGTGTTAACATACTGGTTTTCATCTCCAATACTGACAACTGAAGTATTAGAAGTTTAACATTCCTTTCTTAAATTGTTTCTGTTTTACATAAATATAATTTGTCTTTGGTGTTCAAACTAATGCTTTATTCATTGCTCCCTGTACAATACTGATTGAACTCGTAGATTAGTCTTTTGTATGATGTTGTATAAAACTCTTTACTGTAGTTAAGTGCAATTATATACTACTGTAGTTAACTGCAATTATATCCAGAGAGTCTATCAGTCCCCTTTGTTTCAGATTCATCACAATTTCCTTTTATGCTGACTCTTCAGTACAAAACCATAGAGTACGGGAGCTCTGATTTTGCTCAGTTTTACCAGTTGAGATGGAAGAACAGATTCAGTAACATAATTTAGATAATTCATAAAGATAAAGACAAATGTGTCATTTAAGATCCAGGCCTTCCCATCACAGATATCTTCAATTTATATAATTTTTATTTTAAACTCTTCTGGGGTCTTTCATTTTTCCCATTTCATAGGCTGAACTTTCTCCCTTTAATAAATTGAATTAAATCTTACTGTCAAAAGCTAGTCCCTGTTCCTAGAAATATCTATATACATGCCCAGGTTTATAAAACAATTTGCCTCCCCTGTCCTTTACTCTCTCAAACCACTAAGCAAGATTAATAACTGGTACCAGATGTATATAAAAACAGACACAGTTACTTCTGAAAATACAAAAATAATACAAAATAACATCAGAGAGAATTAGACCAATGGAAACTTTTTTCTTTCTATTACCCTATATACCAAATATCTACATGAAAAAGTGCTTTTTAGCCTATTGTCTTATCCTTCCTGTCCTTTTTTGACTGCTTTCTTCAGCCAGGTGTGCCTTCACAAATTATGCCATAATCCAAAAGTAACAAAGGAATGGCAACATTCTGCACATTACCCAAATGGCCCAGGATCAATCAGAATTATAATTTTCTTCTTTTACAATTTATTTCTTTTGGAACACAGTTTTCTCCAGGATGCTTACAAACAAAATCTAGAAGTATATACTCACAGGACTCTCATTTCTCTGTTTTTATTTATACAGTATTTTAAAATAAAATGGATATGGGAACTGTGACTTAAAACTAAGTCTTAAAATATAGAATAAAAGCAAAGAAGCTTATAAATCACCAAAATACACTAAAAATCTTAGACTGTCCCTTCTTTCTCTGCTACAACCTAAGCCTCATGACTAAATCCCAAGTACCTCATGAGCTAGACCTCCTCTGACATAAGAAATATTAACAAAAATATTTTTGTAGCCATCCATACTCAAGTCATTAGCTTGTTTTGCTGTCCTCACTTTATTGCTTTTCACTCCAGTAGTTCTCAGGAGAAAACCTCCCCGTTCAATGAGAAATAAAACTAAAAAGTCACTATTTTTCTGAGAATAGACTGTTCTTATTCACAACACAGGGATATTTGTATGAGCCTTGCTAGTCTCAATCTGGAGCAGAAAAAGCTTCATACATCATCTTTGTCTCCTCAGGAAAGATTTCATCAGCCCTGGATTCTTCCCAGCAATTCCTGAGGGAAGTCAGGGTGGGAAGGTAGAGACAGCCCATAAAACCTGACACATTCTTCTGAGAAGTTTTGATTTCAACAGTTTAGTATTTGAAAAGCCCACTTTAAAGTGTGCTTGAAGTTCCTGATTTTCAGTCTTTATAATAATTTGTTTTTTATTCATATCTGTTAACTCCACACTAAGTCTGCAATGCTGGTTTTAATCCTTTTAAGGAATGGCTGTTTTTAAGTTTTTAGTTTAAGATAACTTTCTCTTAAGGCTGAGACTTAATAAAGATAAGATCCTCCAGAAAGACAATTTTAGATCAGATATGAGAACATATAAGAAATGGACTTCCTTTCCAGTCCCTGTTGCCTGTAACTTATCAACAATCAATAACTAAAGTTTTATTGATTGTGCTACCTCCTTAGTGCAAAGAAATTGAGACCTTTCTTCCCAAATACTGATTTCAGATGCTACCAGGTATATAAAAATCTCATCTTACAGTTCTGGAAAATCAAATAAATAGATCCATCACCATGAACTCACAGCCACAGAAGTGAACACACTCCTTGATTTTAAAGGGACATGTAGTGAATATTTATACTTTAGTCCTCCATTAGCTTGTGGCTGCACACAAGCCTATTTATGGGAAAATCCAATAAAAGTCATTATAACCATTTACATTCATCAGAGCAAAATCTTAGTTTACAAATACTTATGAATAGAACATGCTTTGTTCTGTGTTTGCAAAGCAGTGGGAATGCAACTGTTGAAGTATTTTCCTAGCTGCAAAGTGACAACTTACAAAAACTACACTTGCTTTAATCATTTATTCAGGAAATTCAAAAACCTTTGCAAAATAAAACCTGCAGAATAAACAGTGAGGCAAATGCATCCAGAATGTTTTTCCTTAATGCACAAATCAGTATCTACTACAGCATTGCCCACTCAAATTCAGTAATTCACAACTGTCGCATAGGAAAACATACAGTACAGCTCATCACTCAAATTCTCTTCTTCCCTGCATACAGCCTCAGAGCACCCACTCTATCCCCATCAAGGCTAATACTTCAGCATTCCATAGATATTTGTGAAAGTTATATGAACAGATAAATAATGAATAAACAGAATTCCTTGGGATTAAAGCTACAAAAAGGTAAAATTATAGTATTATAGATACTGAAGGAGTTCATAAAATGTGTTGAGTCAGCAGCATTAGCAGCAACTCAGAGTACAGTAATGACAGAAAGAGGCCAATTTTCTAATAACAAACGCGTAAGACAAGACCTTCTACTGAGAATGGGAGAAGACTAAGAAAGATTGGCAAAGCACACTATTCTATTCTGGTTACTTTGAAAAGTGTAATGACAAGAAAGTATAACTCCCCAGTAGTAACATAAATTCTTTGTTGACATGGAAAATAAACTCTGATTTTTCTTAATCTTATAGTTATTCGACTTTTCCACTACAACACTAGAAGTACAAGCCAAAAAGAAGTCAAATTTGATGCAACTCTACACGAGCCTTTAGAATTTCAAGTCTTCTGGTTTCTACTATCAGCACAGCAAAGTTTAAGTAGTCTTAATTCAGAGATTAATATCCAAGATACGCCTGTTTTTATGTGGTAAGGCTGGTGAATCCCCAAAAAGTTGAAGGTCTCCTCAATGAGGCAAATCAACAAAGTAGTCTGCTCACTGAGTCCTTATCTACATTTATCTTAGAAGACTAAGAAATTCCAGCAGTTTATACATACAGTTTCTGAAACACTAGATAAATATTTAACAGTAAGGCAGGCTTCCTTGATCATGATAGTGTTTCTGGCCCAATCTTTAATGCTCCTGTAATACTCAATAGAGTGATACTGTATATCCTCTAGCTCTAGTTTATCTGATTTTGAACAGAGTAATACTTTATATAGTTTTTTTGGGAAAAAGGGTCATATATTTTTGAACAAATCTTTTCAGCCTATACATAAATATATGGAATGACTGATGAATATTCTACACATGTTTGCATAAGATTAAGGAAGTTGAAGAGTTACTACCCTAGCTAGAACTCTTACTGCACTATATACCTTTATGATATTTAGACAGTGAGGATAATTATTTAAGCAGCACAAATTCAAGGTTTGAGAGGTCTAAAAATTTGCCATAAATCCAGTAATGAAGTGAATACTATTACAGTCTCGTATTTCCCTCCCCCCCTTTATCTCCTTGGAAGGGAGCCACTCACAATTACAGCTTCATCCTCAGGGAGTTTGTTAGGGCATATAACACTACAGAATGTGTTTTTCCCTAGGTGAAGCTTTAATTATAAGAAACAGTTAGTTTTTCTCCTTGTCAAAGGCTTATAGCAGTATTTATAATGAGGATATCCAGCTTTCCTGTTAACTTAACAACATGACAGGCAGAAGAACATACCATAGTATATAGTGCAAAGTCTATCTCCTTTTTACCTGTCTTTCCCATGTGTTTAACAGCA